>NC_064641.1:935595726-935906048 GCF_023864345.2 Schistocerca serialis cubense
AATAATAGAAAGTTAGAGCGTCAGTCCTCTTGTACTTCAGTCGGCACTGTGACTTTTGTATTAAATTCGGATGCAATTTCTGTGTTTCATTATCAATAAGAGGGTCCAAGGGATAAATAAACCTGAAGTGAAGGATCAGAATCTAAAACTAGACTCACAGGAGAGGGTCAAATCATAGAGGGTAAGAGTGTCAGTCCTCTTGTACTTAAGTCGGCATTATGCCTTTTGTATTAAATTTGGATGCAATTTCTGTGTTTCGTCGTCAATAAGAACGTCCAAGGGATACCGTAATCCTGCAGTGAAGCATCGGAATCTAAAACTGGACTCACAGGGGAGGTTCAAATCATAGAAAGTTAGAGTGTCAGTCTTCTCGTACTTAAGTCGGCATTGTGCCTTTTGTATTAAATTCAGATGCAATTTCTGTGTTTCATAGTCAATAAGAAGGTCCTAGGGATACAGTAAACCTGAAGTGAAGCATCAGAATCTAAAACAGGACCCACAGGAGAGGTTCAAATCATAGAAAGTTACGGTGTCAGTCCTCTTGTACTTAAGTCGGCATCGTGCATTTTGTATTAAATTCGGATGCCATTTCTGTGTTTTATCGTCAATAACAAGGTCCAAGGTATACAGTAAACCTGAAGTGAAGCATCGGAATCTAAAACTGGACTCACGGGAGAGGTTCAAATCATAGAGAGTCAGAGTGTCAGTCCTCTTGTACTTTAGTCAGCATTGTGCCTTTTGTATTAAATTCGGATGCAATTTCTGTGTTTCATCGTCAATAAGAAGCTCCAAGGTATACAGTTAACCTGAAGTGAGGTATCGGAATCTAAAACTGGACTCACAGGAGAGGTTCAAATCATAGAAAGTTAGAGTGTCAGTCCTCTCGTACTTAAGTCGGCATTGTGCCTTTTGTATTAAATTCAGATGCAATTTCTGTGTTTCATCGTCAATAATGAGGTCCAAGGGATACAGTAAACCTGAAGTGAAGCATCACAATCTAAAACTTGACTCACAGGAGAGGTTCAAATCATAGAGATTTAGAGTGTCAGTCCTCTTGTACTTAAGTCGGCATTGTGCCTTTTGCATTAAATTCGGATTCAATTTATGTGTCTCATCATCAATAAGAAGGTCCAAGGTATACAGTAAACCTGAAGTGAAGCATCGGAATCTAAAACTGGACTCACAGGAGTGGTTCAAATCATACAAAGTTAGAGTGTAAGTCCTCTTGTACTTAAGTCGGCATTGTGCCTTTTGTCTTCAAATTGGATGCAATTTCTAAGTTTCATCGTCAATAAGAAGGTCCTAGGGATACAGTAAACCTGAAGTGAAGCACCGGAATCTAAAACTGGACTCACAGGAGAGGTTCATATCATAGAGAGTTAGAGTGTCAGTCCCCTTGTACATAAGTCGGCATTGTTCCTTTTGTATTACATTCGGATGCAATTTCTGTGCTTCATCGTCAATAAGAAGGTCCAAGAGGTACAGTAAACCTGAAGTGAAGCACCGGAATCTAAAACTGGACTCACAGGAGAGGTTCAAATCATAGAGAGTTAGAGTGTCAGTCCTCTTGTACATAAGTTGGCATTGTGCCTTTTGTATTAAATTCGGATGCAATTTCTGTGTTTCATCGTCAATAAGAAGGTCCAAGGGAGACAGTAAACGTGAAGTGAAGCATCACAATCTAAAACTCTACTCACAGGAGAGATTCAAATAATAGAGAGGTAGAGTGTCAGTCCTCTTGTACTTAAGTCAGCATTGTGCCTTTTGTATTAAATTCGGCTGCAATTTCTGTGTTCCATCGTCAATAAGAAGGTCCAAGGGATACAGTAAACCTGAAGTAAAGCATTGGAATCTAAAACTGGACTCACAGGAGAGGTTCAAATCATAGAGAGTTAGAGTGTCAGTCCTCTTGTACACAAGTCGGCATTGTGCCTTTTGTATTAAATTCGGATGCAATTTCTGTGTTTCATCGTCAATAAGAAGGTCCAAGGTATACAGTAAACCTGAAGTGAAGCATCGGAATCTAAAACTGTACTCACAGGAGAGGTTCAAATCATAGAGAGGTAGAGTGTCAGTCCTCTTGTACATAAGTCGGCATTGTGCCTTTTGTATTAAATTCGGATGCTGTTTCTGTGTTTCATCGTCAATAAGAAAGTTCAAGGGATACAGTAAACCTGAAGTGAAGCATCGGAATCTAAAACTGGACTCACATGAGTGGTTCAAATCATTCAAATCTAGAGTGTCAGTCCTCCTGTACTTAAGTCGGCATTGCACCTTTTGTATTAAATTCGGATGAAATTTCTGTGTTTCATCGTCAATAAGAAGGTCCATGGGGTACGGTAAACCTGAAGTGAAGCATCGGAATCTAAAACTGGACTCACAGGAGAGGTTCAAATCATAGAAAGATAGAGTGTCAATCCTCTTGTACTTAAGTCGTCATAGTGCCTTTTGTATTAAATTCGGATGCAATTTCTATGTTTCATCGTCAATAAGAATGTCCAAGGGATACAGTAAACCTGAAGTGAAGCATCAGAAGCTAAAACAGGACTCACAGGAGTGGTTCAAGTCATAGAAAGTTACGGTGTCAGTCCTCTTGTACTTAAGTCGGCATTGTGCCTTTTGTATTAAATTCGGATGCACTTTCTGTGTTTTATCGTCAATAACTAGCTCCAAGGTATACAGTAAAGCTGAAGTGAAGCATCGAAATCTAAAACTGGACTCACAGGAGAGGTTCAAATCATAGCAAGTTAGAGTGTCAGTCCTCTTGTACTTAAGTAGGCGTTGTGTCTTTTGTATTAAATTCGGAAGCAATTTCTGTGTTTCATCGTCCATATGACGGTCCAAGGGATACAGTAAACCTGAAGTGAAACATCAGAATCGAAAACAGGACTCAAAGGAGAGGTTCAAATCATAGAAAGTTAAAGTGGAAGTCCTCTTGTACTTAAGTCGGCATTGTGCCATTTGTATTAATTTTGGATGCAATTACTGTGTTTCATCATCAATAAGGAGGTCCAAGGTATACAGTTAACCAGAAGTGAAGCATCGTAATCTAAAACTGGACTCACAGGAGAGGTAAAATCATAGAAAAAGTGTCAGTCCTCTTGTACTTAAGTAGGCATTGTGCCTTTTGTATTAAATTCGGATGCCATTTCTGTGTTTCATCGTCTATAAGAAGTTCCAAGGGATACAGTAAACCAGAAGTGAAGCATCGGAATCTAAAACTGGACTCACAGGAGAGGATCAAATCATAGTAAGTTAGAGTGTCATTCCTCTTGTACTTAAGTCGGCATTGTGCCTTTTGTATTAAAGTCGCATGCAATTTCTGTGTTTCATCGTCAATAAGAGGGTCCAAGGATTACATAAACCTGAAGTGAAACATCGGAAACTAATACTGGACACACAGGAGAGGTTCAAATTACTGAAAGTCAGAGTGTCAGTCCTCTTGTACTTAAGTCGGCATTGTGCCTTTTGTATTAAATTCGGATGCAATTTCTGTGTTCATTGTCAATAAGAAGGTCCAAGGGATACACTAAACCTGAAGTGAAGCATCGGAATCTAAAAGTGGACTTACAGGAGCGGTTCAAATCATAAAGAGTTAGAGTGTCAGTCCTCTTGTACTTAAGTCGGCATTGTGCCTTTTTTATTAAATTCGGATGCAATTTCTGTGTTTCATTGTGAATAAGATGGTCCAAGGGATACAGTAAACCTGAAGTGATGCATCGGAATCTAAAACTGGACTCACAGGAGTGGTTCAAATCATAGAAAGTTACGGTGTCAGTCCTCTTGTACTTAAGTCGGCATTGTGCCTTTTGTATTAAATTCGGATGCACTTTCTGTGTTTTATCGTCAATAACTAGCTCCAAGGTATACAGTAAAGCTGAAGTGAAGCATCGAAATCTAAAACTGGACTCACAGGAGAGGTTCAAATCATAGAAAGTTAGAGTGTCAGTCCTCTTGTACTTAAGTAGGCGTTGTGCCTTTTGAATTAAATTCGGAAGCAATTTCTGTGTTTCATCGTCCATAAGACGGTCCAAGGGATACAGTAAACCTGAAGTGAAGCATCAGAATCGAAAACTGGACTCAAAGGAGAGGTTCAAATCATAGAAAGTTAAAGTGTAAGTCCTCTTGTACTTAAGTCGGCATTGTGCCATTTGTATTAATTTTGGATGCAATTACTGTGTTTCATCGTCAATAAGGAGGTCCAAGGTATACAGTTAACCAGAAGTGAAGCATCGGAATCTAAAACTGGACTCACAGGAGAGGTTAAAATCATAGAAAGAGTGTCAGTCCACTTGTACTTAAGTAGGCATTGTGCCTTTTGTATTAAATTCGGATGCCATTTCTGTGTTTCATCGTCAATAAGAAGTTCCAAGGGATACAGTAAACCAGAAGTGAAGCATCGGAATCTAAAACTGGACTCACAGGAGATAATCAAATCATAGAAAGTTAGAGTGTCATTCCTCTTGTACTTAAGTCGGCATTGTGCCTTTTGTATTAAAGTCGCATGCAATTTCTGTGTTTCATCGTCAATAAGAGGGTCCAAGGATTACATAAACCTGAAGTGAAGCATCGGAATCTAATACTGGACACACAGGAGAGGTTCAAATTACTGAAAGTCAGAGTGTCAGTCCCCTTGTACTTAAGTCGGCATTGTGCCTTTTGTATTAAATTCGGATGCAATTTCTGTGTTCATTGTCAATAAGAAGGTCCAAGGGATACACTAAACCTGAAGTGAAGCATCGGAATCTAAAAGTGGACTTACAGGAGCGGTTCAAATCATAAAGAGTTAGAGTGTCAGTCCTCTTGTACTTAAGTCGGCATTGTGCTTTTTTTATTAAATTCGGATGCAAATTCTGTGTTTCATTGTCAATAAGATGGTCCAAGGGATACAGTAAACCTGAAGTGATGCATCGGAATCTAAAACTGGACTCACAGGAGTGGTTCAAATCATAGAAAGTTACGGTGTCAGTCCTCTTGTACTTAAGTCGGCATTGTGCCTTTTGTATTAAATTCGGATGCACTTTCTGTGTTTTATCGTCAATAACTAGCTCCAAGGTATACAGTAAAGCTGAAGTGAAGCATCGAAATCTAAAACTGGACTCACAGGAGAGGTTCAAATCATAGAAAGTTAGAGTGTCAGTCCTCTTGTACTTAAGTAGGCGTTGTGCCTTTTGTATTAAATTCGGATGCAATTTCTGTGTTTCATCGTCCATAAGAAGGTCCAAGGGGTACAGTAAACCTGAAGTGAAGCATCAGAATCGAAAACAGGACTCACAGGAGAGGTTCAAATCATAGAAAGTTAAGGTGTCAGTCCTCTTGTACTTAAGTCGGCATTGTGCCATTTGTATTAATTTTGGATGCAATTACTTTGTTTCATCGTCAATTAGGAGGTCCAAGGTATACAGTTAACCTGAAGTGAAGCATCGGTTTCTAAAACTGGACTCACAGGAGAGGTTAAAATCATAGAAAGTTAGAGTGTCAGTCCTCTTGTACCTAAGTCGGAACTGTGCCTTTTGTATTAAATTCGGATGCAATTTCTGTGTTTCATCGTCAATAAGAAGGTCCAAGGGAGACAGTAAACGTAAAGTGAAGCATCACAATCTAAAACTGTACTCACAGGAGAGGTTCAACCATTGAAAGTTAAAGTGTCAGTCCTCCTGTACTTAAGTCGGCATTGTGCATTTTGTATTAAATTCGGATGCAATTTCTGTGTTTCATCGTCAATAAGAAGGTCCAAGGGATACAGTAAACCTGAAGTGAGACATCGGAATCTAAAACTGGACTGACAGGAGAGGTTCAAATCATAGAGAGTTAGAGTGTCAGTCCGCTTGTACTTAAGTCGGCATTGTGCCTTTTGTATTAAATTCGGATGCAATTTTTTTGTTTGATCGTCAATAAGAAGGTCCAAGGGATACAGTAAACCTAAAGTGCAGCATCGGAATCTAAAACTGGACTCACAGGAGAGGATCAAATCAAAGAAAGTTAGAGTGTCATTCCTCTTGTTCTTAAGTCGGCATTGTGCCTTTTGTATTAAAGTCGCATGCAATTTCTGTGTTTCATCGTCAATAAGAGGGTCCAAGGATTACATAAACCTGAAGTGAAGCATCGGAATCTAATACTGGACACACAGGAGAGGTTCAAATTACTGAAAGTCAGAGTGTCAGTCCCCTTGTACTTAAGTCGGCATTGTGCCTTTTGTATTAAATTTGGATGCAATTTCTGTGTTCATTGTCAATATGAAGGTCCAAGGGATACACTAAACCTGAAGTGAAGCATCGGAATCTAAAAGTGGACTTACAGGAGCGGTTCAAATCATAAAGAGTTAGAGTGTCAGTCCTCTTGTACTTAAGTCGGCATTGTGCCTTTTTTATTAAATTCGGATGCAAATTCTGTGTTTCATTGTCAATAAGATGGTCCAAGGGATACAGTAAACCTGAAGTGATGCATCGGAATCTAAAACTGGACTCACAGGAGTGGTTCAAATCATAGAAAGTTACGGTGTCAGTCCTCTTGTACTTAAGTCGGCATTGTGCCTTTTGTATTAAATTCGGATGCACTTTCTGTGTTTTATCGTCAATAACTAGCTCCAAGGTATACAGTAAAGCTGAAGTGAAGCATCGAAATCTAAAACTGGACTCACAGGAGAGGTTCAAATCATAGAAAGTTAGAGTGTCAGTCCTCTTGTACTTAAGTAGGCGTTGTGCCTTTTGTATTAAATTCGGATGCAATTTCTGTGTTTCATCGTCCATAAGAAGGTCCAAGGGGTACAGTAAACCTGAAGTGAAGCATCAGAATCGAAAACAGGACTCACATTAGAGGTTCAAATCATAGAAAGTTGAGGTGTCAGTCCTCTTGTACTTAAGTCGGCATTGTGCCATTTGTATTAATTTTGGATGCAATTACTTTGTTTCATCGTCAATTAGGAGGTCCAAGGTATACAGTTAACCTGAAGTGAAGCATCGGAATCTAAAACTGGACTCACAGGAGAGGTTAAAATCATAGAAAGTTAGAGTGTAAGTCCTCTTGTACTTAAGTCGGAATTGTGCCTTTTGTATTAAATTCGGATGCAATTTCTGTGTTTCATCGTCAATAAGAAGGTCCAAGGGAGACAGTAAACGTAAAGTGAAGCATCACAATCTAAAACTGTACTCACAGGAGAGGTTCAACCATTGAAAGTTAAAGTGTCAGTCCTCCTGTACTTAAGTCGGCATTGTGCATTTTGTATTAAATTCGGATGCAATTTCTGTGTTTCATCGTCAATAAGAAGGTCCAAGGGATACAGTAAACCTGAAGTGAGACATCGGAATCTAAAACTGGACTGACAGGAGAGGTTCAAATCATAGAGAGTTAGAGTGTCAGTCCGCTTGTACTTAAGTCGGCATTGTGCCTTTTGTATTAAATTCGGATGCAATTTTTTTGTTTGATCGTCAATAAGAAGGTCCAAGGGATACAGTAAACCTAAAGTGCAGCATCGGAATCTAAAACTGGACTCACTGGAGAGGTTCAAATCATAGAAAGTTTGGGTGTCAGTCCTCTTGTATTTAAGTCGGCATTGTGCCTTTTGTACTAATTCGGATGCAATTTCTGTGTTTCATCGTCAATAAGAAGGTCCAAGTGATACAGTAAACCTGAAGTGAAGCATCGGAGTCTAGAACTGGACTCACGGGAGAGGTTCAAATCATAGAGAGTTAGAGTGTCAGTCCTCTTGTACTTAAGTCGGCATTATGCCTTTTGTATTAAATTCGGAAGCAATTTCTGTGTTTCGTCGTCTATAAGAAGGTCCAAGGGATACAGTAAACCAGAAGTGAAGCATCGGAATCTAAAACTGGACTCACAGGAGACGATCAAATCATAGAAAGTTAGAGTGTCATTCCTCTTGTACTTAAGTCGGCATTGTGCCTTTTGTATTAAAGTCGCATGCAATTTCTGTGTTTCATCGTCAATAAGAGGGTCCAAGAATTACAGTAAACCTGAAGTGAAGAATCGGAATCTAATACTGGACACACACGAGAGGTTCAAATCACAGAAAGTCAGAGTGTCAGTCCACTTGTACTTAAGTCGGCATTGTGCCTTTTGTATTAAATTCGGATGCAATTTCTGTGTTTCATTGTCAATAAGAAGGTCCAAGGGATACAGTAAACCTGAAGTGAAGCATCGGAATCTAAAAGTGGACTTACAGGAGCGGTTCAAATCATAAAGAGTTAGAGTGTCAGTCCTCTTGTACTTAAGTCGGCATTGTGCGTTTTTTATTAAATTCGGATGCAATTTCTGTGTTTCATTGTCAATAAGATGGTCCAAGGGATACAGTAAACCTGAAGTGATGCATCGGAATCTAAAACTGGACTCACTGGAGAGGTTCAAATCATAGAAAGTTACAGTGTCTGTCCACTTGTACTTAAGTCGGCATTGTGCCTTTTGTAGTCAATTCGGATGCAATTTCTGTGTTTCATCGGCAATAAGAAGGTCCGAGGGATACAGTAAACTTTTAGTGAAGCATCGGAATCTTAAACTGGACTCAGAGGTGAGGTTCAAATCATAGAAAGTTAGAGAGTCAGTCCTCTTGTACTTATGTAGGCATTTTGCCTTTTGTATTAAATTTGCATGCAATTTCTGTATTTCATTGTCAAAAAGAAGGTCCAAGGGAAACCGTAAACCTTAAGTGAAGCATCGGAATCTAAAACTGGACTCACAGGAGAGGTTCAAACCATAGAAAATTTGAGTGTCAGTCCTCTTGCACTTATGTCGGCATTGTGCCTTTTGTATTAAATTTGGATGCAATTTCTGTGTTTCAACGTCAATAAGAAGGTCCATGGGATACAGTAAACCTGAAACGAAGCATCGGAATCTAAAACTGGACTCACAGGAGAGGTTCAAATCATAGAAAGTTAGAGTGTCAGTCCTCTTGTACTTAAGTAGGCATTGTGACTTTTGTATTAAATTCGGATGCCTTTTCTGTGTTTCATCGTCAATAAGAAGGTCCAAGGGATACAGTAAACCCGAAGTGAAGCATCGGATTCTAAAACTGGACTCAAAGGAGAGGTTCATATCATAGAAAATGAGAGTTTCAGTCCTCTTGTACTGAAGTAGGCCTTGTGCCTTTTGTATTTAATTCGGATGCAATTTCTGTGTTTCATCGTCCATAAGAAGGTCCAAGGGATACAGCAAACCTGAAGTGAAGCATCAGAATCTAAAACTGGACTCACAGGAGAGGATCAAATCATAGATAGTTACAGTATCAGTCCTCTTGCACTTAAGTCGGCATTGTGCTTTTTGTATCACATTCGGATGCAATTTCTGTGTTTTATCGTCAATAACAAGGTCCAAGGTATACAGTAAACCTGAAGTGAAGCATCGGAACCTAAAACCGGACTCACAGGAGAGGTTCAAATCATAGAAAGTTAGAGTGTCAGTCTTCTTGTACTTAAGTCGGCATTGTGCCTTTTGTATTAAATTCGGATGCAATTACTGTGTTTCTTCGTCAATAAGAAGGTCAAGGTATACAGTTAACGTAAGTGTAGCATCGGAATCTAAAACTGGACTCACAGGAGAGGTTAAAATCATAGAAAGTTAGTGTTTCAGTCCTCTTGTACTTACGTCGGCATTGTGCCTTTTGTATTAAATTCGGATGCAATTTCTGTGTTTCATTGTCAATAAGAAGGTCCAAGGGATACAGTAAACCTGAAGTGAAGGAGCGGAATCTAAAACTGGACTCACAGGAGAGGTTCAAATCACAGAAAGTTAGAGTGTCAGTCCTCTCGTACTTAAGTCGGCATTGTGCCTTTTGTATTAAATTCAGATGCAATTTCTGTGTTTCATAGTCAATAAGAAGGTCCAAGGGATACAGTAAACCTGAAGTGAAGCATCAGAATCTAAAGCAGAACTCACAGGAGAGGTTCAAATCATAGAAAGTTACAGTGTCAGTCCTCTTGTACTTAAGTCGGCATCGTGCATTTTGTATTAAATTCGGATGCCATTTCTGTGTTTTATCGTCAATAACAAGGTCCAAGGTATACAGTAAACCTGAAGTGAAGCATCGGAATCCAAAACTGGACTCACGGGAGAGGTTCAAATCATAGAGAGTCAGAGTGTCAGTCCTCTTGTACTTTAGTCAGCATTGTGCATTTTGTATTAAATTCGGATGCAATTTCTGTGTTTCATCGTCAATAAGAAGCTCCAAGGTATACAGTTAACCTGAAGGAGGTATCTGAATCTAAAACTGGACTCACAGGAGAGGTTCAAATCATAGAAAGTTAGAGTGTCAGTCCTCTCGTACTTAAGTCGGCATTGTGCCTTTTGTATTAAATTCAGATGCAATTTATGTGTTTCATTGTCAATAAGAAGGTCCAAGGGATACAGTAAACCTGAAGTTAAGCATCAGAATCTAAAACTTGACTCACAGGAGAGGTTCAAATCATAGAGAGTTAGAGTGTCAGTCCTCTTGTACTTAAGTCGGCATTGTGCCTTTTGCATTAAATTCGGATTCAATTTATGTTTTTCATCATCAATTAGAAGGTCCAAGGTATACAGTAAACCTGAAGTGAAGCATCGGAATCTAAAACTGGACTCACAGGAGTGGTTCAAATCATACAAAGTTAGAGTGTAAGTCCTCTTGTACTTAAGTCGGCATTGTGCCTCTTGTCTTCAAATTGGATGCTATTTCTAAGTTTCATCGTTAATAAGAAGGTCCTAGGGATACAGTAAACCTGAAGTGAAGCACCGGAATCTAAAACCGGACTCACAGGAGAGGTTCAAATCATAGAGAGTTAGAGTGTCAGTCCTCTTGTACATAAGTCGGCATTGTGAATTTTGTATTACATTCGGATGCAATTTCTGTGCTTCATCGTCAATAAGAAGGTCCAAGAGATACAGTAAACCTGAAGTGAAGCACCGGAATCTAAAACTGGACTCACAGGAGAGGTTCAAATCATAGAAAGTTAGAGTGTCAGTCCTCATGTACATAAGTTGGCATTGTGCCTTTTGTATTAAATTCGTATGCAATATCTGTGTTTCATCGTCAATAAGAAGGTGCAAGGGAGACTGTAAACGTGAAGTGATGCTTCACAATCTAAAACTCTACTCACAGGAGAGATTCAAATAATAGAGAGGTAGAGTGTCAGTCCTCTTGTACTTAAGTCAGCATTGTGCTTTTTGTATTAAATTCGGCTGCAATTTCTGTGTTCCATCGTCAATTAGAAGGTCCAAGGGATACAGTAAACCTGAAGTAAAGCATTGGTTTCTAAAACTGGACTCACAGGAGAGGTTCAAACCATACAGAGTTAGAGAGTCAGTCCTCTTGTACATAAGTCGGCATTGTGCCATTTGTATTAAATTCGGATGAATTTCTGTGTTTCATCGTCAATAAGAGGGTCCAAGGTATACAGTAAACCTGAAGTGAAGCATCGGAATCTAAAACTGGACTCACAGGAGGGGTTCAAACCATAGAAAGTTTGAGTGTCAGTCCTCTTGCACTTAAGTCGGCATTGTGCCTTTTGTATTAAATTTAGATGCAATTTCTGTGTTTCAACGTCAATAAGAAGGTCCATGGGATACAGTAAACCTGAAGTGAAGCATCGGAATCTAAAACTGGACTCACAGGAGAGGTTCAAACCATAGAAAATTTGAGTGTCAGTCCTCTTGCACTTATGTCGGCATTGTGCCTTTTGTATTAAATTTGGATGCAATTTCTGTGTTTCAACGTCAATAAGAAGGTCCATGGGATACAGTAAACCTGAAACGAAGCATCGGAATCTAAAACTGGACTCACAGGAGAGGTTCAAATCATAGAAAGTTAGAGTGTCAGTCCTCTTGTACTTAAGTAGGCATTGTGACTTTTGTATTAAATTCGGATGCCTTTTCTGTGTTTCATCGTCAATAAGAAGGTCCAAGGGATACAGTAAACCCGAAGTGAAGCATCGGATTCTAAAACTGGACTCAAAGGAGAGGTTCATATCATAGAAAATGAGAGTTTCAGTCCTCTTGTACTGAAGTAGGCCTTGTGCCTTTTGTATTTAATTCGGATGCAATTTCTGTGTTTCATCGTCCATAAGAAGGTCCAAGGGATACAGCAAACCTGAAGTGAAGCATCAGAATCTAAAACTGGACTCACAGGAGAGGATCAAATCATAGATAGTTACAGTATCAGTCCTCTTGCACTTAAGTCGGCATTGTGCTTTTTGTATCACATTCGGATGCAATTTCTGTGTTTTATCGTCAATAACAAGGTCCAAGGTATACAGTAAACCTGAAGTGAAGCATCGGAACCTAAAACCGGACTCACAGGAGAGGTTCAAATCATAGAAAGTTAGAGTGTCAGTCTTCTTGTACTTAAGTCGGCATTGTGCCTTTTGTATTAAATTCGGATGCAATTACTGTGTTTCTTCGTCAATAAGAAGGTCAAGGTATACAGTTAACGTAAGTGTAGCATCGGAATCTAAAACTGGACTCACAGGAGAGGTTAAAATCATAGAAAGTTAGTGTTTCAGTCCTCTTGTACTTACGTCGGCATTGTGCCTTTTGTATTAAATTCGGATGCAATTTCTGTGTTTCATTGTCAATAAGAAGGTCCAAGGGATACAGTAAACCTGAAGTGAAGGAGCGGAATCTAAAACTGGACTCACAGGAGAGGGTCAAATCATAGACAGTTAGAGTGTCAGTCCTCTTGTACTTAAGTCGGCATTATTCCTTTTGTATTAAATTCGGATGCAATTTCTGTGTTTAGTCGTCAATAAGAACGTCCAAGGGATACCGTAAACCTGCAGTGAAGCATCGGAATCTAAAACTGGACTCACAGGAGAGGTTCAAATCACAGAAAGTTAGAGTGTCAGTCCTCTCGTACTTAAGTCGGCATTGTGCCTTTTGTATTAAATTCAGATGCAATTTCTGTGTTTCATAGTCAATAAGAAGGTCCAAGGGATACAGTAAACCTGAAGTGAAGCATCAGAATCTAAAACAGAACTCACAGGAGAGGTTCAAATCATAGAAAGTTACAGTGTCAGTCCTCTTGTTCTTAAGTCGGCATCGTGCATTTTGTATTAAATTCGGATGCCATTTCTGTGTTTTATCGTCAATAACAAGGTCCAAGGTATACAGTAAACCTGAAGTGAAGCATCGGAATCCAAAACTGGACTCACGGGAGAGGTTCAAATCATAGAGAGTCAGAGTGTCAGTCCTCTTGTACTTTAGTCAGCATTGTGCATTTTGTATTAAATTCGGATGCAATTTCTGTGTTTCATCGTCAATAAGAAGCTCCAAGGTATACAGTTAACCTGAAGTGAGGTATCTGAATCTAAAACTGGACTCACAGGAGAGGTTCAAATCATAGAAAGTTAGAGTGTCAGTCCTCTCGTACTTAAGTCGGCATTGTGCCTTTTGTATTAAATTCAGATGCAATTTATGTGTTTCATTGTCAATAAGAAGGTCCAAGGGATACAGTAAACCTGAAGTTAAGCATCAGAATCTAAAACTTGACTCACAGGAGAGGTTCAAATCATAGAGAGTTAGAGTGTCAGTCCTCTTGTACTTAAGTCGGCATTGTGCCTTTTGCATTAAATTCGGATTCAATTTATGTTTTTCATCATCAATTAGAAGGTCCAAGGTATACAGTAAACCTGAAGTGAAGCATCGGAATCTAAAACTGGACTCACAGGAGTGGTTCAAATCATACAAAGTTAGAGTGTAAGTCCTCTTGTACTTAAGTCGGCATTGTGCCTCTTGTCTTCAAATTGGATGCTATTTCTAAGTTTCATCGTTAATAAGAAGGTCCTAGGGATACAGTAAACCTGAAGTGAAGCACCGGAATCTAAAACCGGACTCACAGGAGAGGTTCAAATCATAGAGAGTTAGAGTGTCAGTCCTCTTGTACATAAGTCGGCATTGTGAATTTTGTATTACATTCGATTGCAATTTCTGTGCTTCATCGTCAATAAGAAGGTCCAAGAGATACAGTAAACCTGAAGTGAAGCACCGGAATCTAAAACTGGACTCACAGGAGAGGTTCAAATCATAGAAAGTTAGAGTGTCAGTCCTCATGTACATAAGTTGGCATTGTGCCTTTTGTATTAAATTCGTATGCAATATCTGTGTTTCATCGTCAATAAGAAGGTGCAAGGGAGACTGTAAACGTGAAGTGATGCTTCACAATCTAAAACTCTACTCACAGGAGAGATTCAAATAATAGAGAGGTAGAGTGTCAGTCCTCTTGTACTTAAGTCAGCATTGTGCTTTTTGTATTAAATTCGGCTGCAATTTCTGTGTTCCATCGTCAATTAGAAGGTCCAAGGGATACAGTAAACCTGAAGTAAAGCATTGGTTTCTAAAACTGGACTCACAGGAGAGGTTCAAACCATACAGAGTTAGAGAGTCAGTCCTCTTGTACATAAGTCGGCATTGTGCCATTTGTATTAAATTCGGATGAATTTCTGTGTTTCATCGTCAATAAGAGGGTCCAAGGTATACAGTAAACCTGAAGTGAAGCATCGGAATCTAAAACTGTACTCACAGGAGAGGTTCAAATCATAGAAATCTAGCGTGTCACTCCTCCTGTACTTAAGTCGGCATTGCACCGTTTGTATTAAATTCGGATGAAATTTCTGTGTTTCATCGTCAATAAGAAGGTCCATGGGGTACGGTAAACCTGAAGTGAAGCATCGGAATCTAAAACTGGACTCACAGGAGAGGTTCAAATCATAGAAAGATAGAGTGTCAATCCTCTTGTACTTATGTCGTCATTGTGCCTTTTGTATTAAATTCGGATGCAATTTCTATGTTTCATCGTCAATAAGAATGTCCAAGGGATAAAGTAAACCTGAAGTGAAGCAATGGAATCTAAAACTGGACTCACAGGAAAGGTTCAAATCATAGAAAGTTAGAGTGTCAGTCCTCTTGTACTTAAGTAGGCATTGTGCCTTTTGTATTAAATTCGGATGCAATTTCTGTGTTTCATCGTCCATAAGAAGGTCCAAGGGATACAGTAAACCTGAAGTGAAGCATCAGAATCTGAAACAGGACTCACAGGAGTGGTTCAAATCATAGAAAGTTACGGTGTCAGTCCTCTTGTACTTGAGTCGGCATTGTGCCATTTGTGTTAAATTCGGATGCAATTTCTGTGTTTCATCGTCAATAAGAAGGTCCAAGGGATACAGTAAACCTGAAGTGATGCATCGGAATCAAAAACTGGACTCACAGGAGGGGTTCAAATCATAGAAAATTAGAGTGTCAGTCCTCTTGTACTTAAGTCGGCATTGTGCCATTTGTACTAATTTCGGATACAATTACTGTGTTTCATCGTCAATAAGGAGGTCCAAGGTATACAGTTAACCAGAAGTTAAGCATCGGAAATCAAAACTGGACTCACAGGAGAGGTTAAAATCATAGAGAGTTAGAGTGTCAGTCCTCTTGTACTTAAGTCGGCATTGTGCCTTTTGTATTAAATTCGGAAGCAATTTCTGTGTTTCATCGTCAATAAGAAGGTCCAAGGTAGACAGTAAACGTAAAGTGAAGCATCACAATCTAAAACTGTACTCACAATAGAGGTTCAAATAATAGAGAGGTAGAGTGTCAGTCCCCTTGTACTTAAGTCAGCATTGTGCCTTTTGTATTAAATTCGGCTGCAAATTCTGTGTTCCATCGTCAATAAGAAGGTCCAAGGGATACAGTAAACCTGAAGAGAAGCATCGGAATCTAAAACTGGACTCACAGGAGAGGTTCAAATCATAGCGAGTTAGAGTGTCAGTCCTCATGTACATAAGTCGGCATTGTGCCTTTTGTATTAAATTCGGATGCAATTTCTGAGTTTCATCGTCAATAAGAAGGTCCAAGGGATACAGTAAACCTGAAGTGAAGCTTCGGAATCTAAAACTGTACTCTCAGGAGAGGTTCAAATCATAGAGTGGTAGAGTGTCAGTCCTCTTGTACATAAGTCGGCATTGTCCCCTTTGTATTAAATTCAGATGCTGTTTCTGTGTTTCATCGTTAATAAGAAAGTCCAAGGGATACAGTAAACCTGATGTGAAGCATCGGAATCTAAAACTGGACTCACAGGAGAGGTTCAAATCATAGAAATTTTGAGTGTCAGTCCTCCTGTACTGAACTCGGCATTGCACCTTTTGTATTAAATTCGGATGAAATTTCTGTGTTTCATCGTCAATAAGAAGGTCCATGGGGTACGGTAAAACTGAAGTGAAGCATCGGGATCTAAAACTGGACTCACAGGAGAGGTTCTAATCATACAAAGTTAGAGTGTAAGTCCTCTTGTACTCAAGTCGGCATTGTGCCTTTTGTCTTCAAATTGGATGCAATTTCTAAGTTTCATCGTCAATAAGATGGTCCTAGGGATACAGTAAACCTGAAGTTAAGCACCGGAATCTAAAACTGGACTCACAGGAGAGGTTCAAATCATAGAGAGTTAGAGTGTCAGTCCTCTTGTACATAAGTCGGCATTGTGCCTTTTGTATTACATTCGGATGCAATTTCTGTGCTTCATCGTCAATAAGAAGGTCCAAGGGATACAGTAAACCTGAAGTGAAGCACCGGAATCTAAAACTGGACTCACAGGAGAGGTTCAAATCATAGAAAGTAAGAGTGTCAGTCCTCATGTACATAAGTCGGCATTGTGCCTTTTGTATTAAATTCGGATGCAATTTCTGTGTTCCATCGTCAATAAGAAGGTCCAAGGGAGACAGTAAACGTGAAGTGAAGCATCGCAACCTAAAACTGTACTCACAAGAGAGGTTCAAATAATAGAAAGGTAGGGTGTCAGTCCTCCTGTACTTAAGTCAGCATTGTGCCTTTTGTATTAAATTCGGCTGCAATTTCTGTGTTCCATCGTCAATAAGAAGGTCCAAGGGATACAGTAAACCTGAAGTAAGGCATTGGAATCTAAAACTGGACTCACAGGAGAGGTTCAAATCATAGAGAGTTAGAGTGTCAGTCCTCTTGTACATAAGTTGGCATTGTGCCTTTTGTATTAAATTCGGATGCAATTTCTGTGTTTCATCGTCAATTAGAAGGTCCAGGGGATACTGTAAACCTGAAGTGAAGCATCGGAATCTAAAACTGGACTCACAGGAGAGGTTCAAATCATAGAAATTTAGAGTGTCAGTCCTCCTGTACTTAACTCGGCATTGCACCTTTTGTATTAAATTCGGATGAAATTTCTGTGTTTCATCGTCAATAAGAAGGTCCATGGGGTACGGCAAAACTGAAGTGAAGCATCGGAATCAAAAACTGGACTCACAGGAGAGGTTCAAATCATACAAAGTGAGAATGTAAGTCCTCTTGTACTTAAGTCGGCATTGTGCCTTTTGTCTTCAAATTGGATGCAATTTCTAAGTTTCATCGTCAATAAGAAGGTCCTACAGAGACAGTAAACCTGAAGTGAAGCACCGGAATCTAAAACTGGACTCACAGAAGAGGTTCAAATCATAGAGAGTTAGAGTGTCAGTCCTGTTGTACATAAGTCGGCATTGTGCCTTTTGTATTACATTCGGATGCAATTTCTGTGCTTTATCGTCAATAAGAAGAACCAAGGGATACAGTCAACCTGAAGTGAAGCTCCGGAATCTAAAACTGGACTCACAGGAGAGGTTCAAATCATAGAAAGTTAGAGTGTCAGCCCTCATGTACATAAGTCGGCATTGTGCCTTTTGTATTAAATTCGGATGCAATTTCTGTGTTTCATCGTCAATAAGAAGGTCCAAGGGAGACAGTAAACGTGAAGTGAAGCATCACAATCTAAAACTGTACTCACAGGAGAGGTTCAAATAATAGAGAGGTAGAGTGTCAGTCGTCTTGTACTTAAGTCAGCATTGTGCCTTTTGTATTAAATTCGGCTGCAGTTTCTGTGTTCCATCGTCAATAAGAAGGTCCAAGGGATACAGTAAACCTGAAGTAAAGCATTGGAATCTAAAACTGTACTCACAGGATAGGTTCAAATCATAGACAGTTAGAGTGTCAGTCCTCTTGTACATAAGTCGGCATTGTGCATTTTGTATTAAATTCGGATGCAATTTCTGTGTTTCATCGTCAATAAGAAGGTCCAAGGTATACAGTAAACCTGAAGTGAAGCACCGGAATCTAAAACTGTACTCACAAGAGAGGTTCAAATAATAGGAAGGTAGGGTGTCAGTCCTCCTGTACTTAAGTCAGCATTGTGCCTTTTGTATTAAATTCAGCTGCAATTTCTGTGTTCCATCGTCAATAAGAAGGTCCAAGGGATACAGTAAACCTGAAGTAAAGCATTGGAATCCAAAACTGGACTCACAGGAGAGGTTCAAATCATAGAGAGTTAGAGTGTCAGTCCTCTTGTACATAAGTCGGCATTGTGCCTTTTGTATTAAATTCGGATGCAATTTCTGTGTTTCATCGTCAATTAGAAGGTCCAAGGGATACAGTAAACCTGAAGTGAAGCATCGGAATCTAAAACTGGACTCACAGGAGAGGTTCAAATCATAGAAATTTAGAGTGTCAGTCCTCCTGTACTTAACTCGGCATTGCACCTTTTGTATTAAATTCGGATGAAATTTCTGTGTTTCATCGTCAATAAGAAGGTCCATGGGGTACGGCAAAACTGAAGTGAAGCATCGGAATCAAAAACTGGACTCACAGGAGAGGTTCAAATCATACAAAGTTAGAATGTAAGTCCTCTTGTACTTAAGTCGGCATTGTGCCTTTTGTCTTCAAATTGGATGCAATTTCTAAGTTTCATCGTCAATAAGAAGGTCCTAGAGATACAGTAAACCTGAAGTGAAGCACCGGAATCTAAAACTGGACTCACAGAAGAGGTTCAAATCATAGAGAGTTAGAGTGTCAGTCCTGTTGTACATTAGTCGGCATTGTGCCTTTTGTATTACATTCGGATGCAATTTCTGTGCTTTATCGTCAATAAGAAGGTCCAAGGGATACAGTCAACCTGAAGTGAAGCACCGGAATCTAAAACTGGACTCACAGGAGAGGTTCAAATCATAGAAAGTTAGAGTGTCAGCCCTCATGTACATAAGTCGGCATTGTGCCTTTTGCATTAAATTCGGATGCAATTTCTGTGTTTCATCGTCAATAAGAAGGTCCAAGGGAGACAGTAAACGTGAAGTGAAGCATCACAATCTAAAACTGTACTCACAGGAGAGGTTCAAATAATAGTGAGGTAGAGTGTCAGTCTTCTTGTACTTAAGTCAGCATTGTGCCTTTTGTATTAAATTCGGCTGCAGTTTCTGTGTTCCATCGTCAATAAGAAGGTCCAAGGGATGCAGTAAACCTGAAGTAAAGCATTGGAATCTAAAACTGTACTCACAGGAGTGGTTCAAATCATAGACAGTTAGAGTGTCAGTCCTCTTGTACATAAGTCGGCATTGTGCATTTTGTATTAAATTCGGATGCAATTTCTGTGTTTCATCGTCAATAAGAAGGTCCAAGGTATACAGTAAACCTGAAGTGAAGCACCGGAATCCAAAACTGTACTCACAGGAGAGGTTCAAATCATAGAGAGGTAGAGTGTCAGTCCTCTTGTCCATAAGTCGACATTGTGCCTTTTGTATTAAATTAGGATGCAATTTCTGTGTTTCATCGTCCATAAGAAGGTCCAAGGGATACAGTAAACCTGAAGTGAAGCATCGGTATCGTAAACTGGACTCACAGGAGGGGTTCAAATCATAGAAAATTAGAGTGTCTGTCCTCTTGTACTTAAGTCGGCATTGTGCCATTTGTATTAATTTCGGATGCAATTACTGTGTTTCATCGTCAATAACAAGGTCCAAGGTATACAGTTAACCAGAAGTGAAGCATCGGAATCTAAAACTGGACTCACAGGAGAGGTTAAAATCATAGAAAGTTAGAGTGTCCGTCCTCTTGTACTTAAGTCGGCATTGTGCCTTTTGTATTAAATTCGGATGCAATTTCTGTGGTTCATCGTCAATAAGAAGGTCCAAGGGAGACGGTAAACGTGAAGTGAAGCATCACAATCTAAAACTGTATTCACAGGAGAGGTTAAAATAATAGAGAGGTAGAGTGTCAGTCCTCTTGTACTTAAGTCAGCATTGTGTCTTTTGTATTAAATTCGGCTGCAATTTCTGTGTTCCATCGTCAATAAGAAGGTCCAAGGGATACAGTAAACCTAAAGTGAAGCATCGGAATCTAAAACTGGACTCACAGGAGAGGTTCAAATCATAGAGAGTTAGAGTGTCAGTCCTAATGTACATAAGTCGGCATTGTGCCTTTTGTATTAAATTCGGATGCAATTTCTGTGTTTCATCGTCAATAAGAAGGTCGAAGGGATACAGTAAACCTGAAGTGAAGCATCGGAATCTAAAACTCTACTCACAGGAGAGGTTCAAATCATAGAGAAGTAGTGTGTCAGTCCTCTTGTACATAAGTCGGCATTGTGCCTGTATTAAATTCGGATGCTGTTTCTGTGTTTCTTCGTCAATAAGAAAGTCCAAGGGATACACTAAACCTGAAGTGAAGCATCGGAATCTAAAACTGGACTCACAGGAGAGGTTCAAATCATAGAAATTTAAAGTGTCAGTCCTCCTGTACTTAACTCAGCATTTCACCTTTTGTATTAAATTCGGATGAAATTTCTGTGTTTCATCGTCAATAAGAAGGTCCATGGGGTACGGCAAAACTGAAGTGAAGCATCGGAATCTAAAACTGGACTCACAGGAGAGGTTCAAATCATACAAAGTTAGAGTGTAAGTCCTCTTGTACTTAAGTCGGCATTGTGCCTTTTGTCTTCAAATTGGATGCAATTTCTAAGTTTCATCGTCAATAAGAAGGTCCAAGGGATACAGTAAACCTGAAGTAAAGCATTGGAATCTAAAACTGGACTCACAGGAGAGGTTCAAATCATAGAGAGTTAGAGTGTCAGTCCTCATGTACATAAGTCGGCATTGTGCATTTTGTATTAAATTCGGATGCAATTTCTGTGTTTCATCGTCAATAACAAGGTCCAAGGGAGACAGTAAACGTGAAGTGAAGCATCACAATCTAAAACTGTACAAACAGGAGAGGTTCAAATAATAGAGAGGTAGAGTGTCAGTCCTCTTGTACTTAAGTCAGCATTGTGCCTTTTGTTTTAAATTCGGCTGCAATTTCTGTGTTCCATTGTCAATAAGAAGGTCCAAGGGATACAGTAAACCTGAAGTAAAGCATTGGAATCTAAAACTGGACTCACAGGAGAGGTTCAAATCATAGAGAGTTAGAGTGTCAGTCCTCTTGTACATAAGTCGGCATTGTGCCTTTTGTATTACATTCGAATACAATTTCTGTGTTTCATCTTCAATAAGAAGGACCAAGGTATACAGTAAACCTGAAGTGAAGCATCGGAATCTAAAACTGTACTCACAGGAGAGGTTCAAATCATAGAGACGTAGAGTGTCAGTCCTCTTGTACTTAAGTCGGCATTGTGCTTTTGTATTAAATTCGGATGCTGTTTGTGTGTTTCATCGCCAATAAGAAAGTCCAAGGGATACAGTAAACCTGAAGTGAAGCATCGGAATCTAAAACTGGACTCACAGGAGAGGTTCAAATCATAGAAAGATAGAGTGTCAATCCTCTTGTACTTAAGTCGTCATTGTGCCTTTTGTATTAAATTCGGATGCAATTGCTGTGTTTCATCGTCAATACGAATGTCCAAGGGATAAAGAAAACCTGAAGTGAAGCATCGGAAACTAAAACTGGACTCACAGGAATGGTTAAAATCATAGAAATTTAGAGTGTCAGTCCTCTTGTACTTAAGTAGGCATTGTGCCTTTTGTATTAAATTCGGATGCAATTTCTGTGATTCATCGTCAATAAGAAGGTCCAAGGGATACAGTAAACCTGAAGTGAAGCATCGGAATCGAAAACTGGACTCACAGGAGAGGTTCAAATCATAGAAAATTAGAGTGTCAGTCCTCTTGTACTTAAGTCGGCATTGTGCCATTTGTATTAATTTCGGATGCAATTACTGTGTTTCATCGTCAATAAGAAGGTCCAAGGTATACAGTTAACCAGAAGTGAAGCATCGGAATCTAAAACTGGACTCACAGGAGAGGTTAAAATCATAGAAAGTTAGAGTGTCAGTCCTCTTGTACTTAAGTCGGCATGTGCCTTTTGTATTAAATTCGGATGTAATTTCTGTGTTTCATCGTCAATAACAAGGTCCAAGGGAGACAGTAAACGTGAAGTGAAGCATCACAATCTAAAACTGTACTCACAGGAGAGGTTCAAATAATAGAGAGGTAGAGTGTCAGTCCTCTTGTACTTAAGTCAGCATTGTGCCTTTTGTATTAAATTCGGCTGCAATTTCTGTGTTCCATTATCAATAAGAAGGTCGAAGGGATACAGTAAACCTGAAGTGAAGCATCGGAATCTAAAACTGGACTCACAGGAGAGGTTCAAATCATAGAGAGTTAGAGTGTCAGTCCTCATGTACATAAGTCGGCATTGTGCCTTTTGTATTAAAATCGGATGCAATTTCTGTGTTTCATCGTCAATAAGAAGGTCGAAGGGATACAGTAAACCTGAAGTGAAGCATCGGAATCTAAAACTGTACTCACAGGAGAGTTTCAAATCATAGAGAGGTAGAGTGTCAGTCCTCTTGTACATAAGTCGGCATTGTGCCTTTTGTATTAAATTCGGATGCTGTTTCTGTGTTTCATCGTCAATAAGAAAGTCCAAGGGATACAGTAAACCTGAAGTGAAGCATCGGAATCTAAAACTGGACTCACAGGAGAGGTTCAAATCATAGAAATTTAGAGTGTCAGTCCTCCTGTACTTAACTCGGCATTTCACATTTTGTATTAAATTCGGATGAAATTTCTGTGTTTCATCGTCAATAAGAAGGTCCATGGGGTACGGTAAAACTGATGTGAAGCATCGGAATCTAAAACTGGACTCGCAGGAGAGGTTAAAATCATAGAAAGTTAGAGTGTCAGTCCTCTTGTACTTAAGTAGGCATTGTGCCTTTGGTATTAAATTCGGATGCAATTTCCGTGTTTCATCGTCCATAAGAAGGTCCAAGGGATACAGTAAACCTGAAGTGAAGCATCAGAATCTAAAACTGGACTCACAGGAGAGGTTCAAATCATAGAAAGTGAGAGTGTCAGTCCTCTTGTACTTAAGTCGGCATTGTGCCATTTGTATTAAATTCGGATGCAATTTCTGTGTTTCATCGTCAATAAGAAGGTCCAAGGGATACAGTAAACCTGATGTGAAGCATCGGAATCGAAAACAGGACTCACAGGAGAGGTTCAAATCATAGAAAGTTAGAGTGTCAGTCCTCTTGTACTTAATTCGGCATTGTGCCATTTGTATTAATTTCGGATGCAATTACTGTGTTTCATCGTCAATAAGAAGGTCCAAGGTATACAGTTAACCAAAAGTGAAGCATCGGAATCTAAAACCGGACTCACAGGAGAGGTTAAAATCATAGAAAGTTAGAGTGTCAGTCCTCTTGTACTTAAGTCGGCATTGTGCCTTTTGTCTTCAAATTGGATGCAATTTCTAAGTTTCATCGTCAATAAGAAGGTCCAAGGGATACAGTAAACCTGAAGTAAAGCATTGGAATCTAAAACTGGACTCACAGGAGAGGTTCAAATCATAGAGAGTTAGAGTGTCAGTCCTCATGTACATAAGTCGGCATTGTGCATTTTGTATTAAATTCGGATGCAATTTCTGTGTTTCATCGTCAATAAGAAGGTCCAAGGGAGACAGTAAACGTGAAGTGAAGCATCACAATCTAAAACTGTACAAACAGGAGAGGTTCAAATAATAGAGAGGTAGAGTGTCAGTCCTCTTGTACTTAAGTCAGCATTGTGCTTTTGTTTTAAATTCGGCTGCAATTTCTGTGTTCCATTGTCAATAAGAAGGTCCAAGGGATACAGTAAACCTGAAGTAAAGCATTGGAATCTAAAACTGGACTCACAGGAGAGGTTCAAATCATAGAGAGTTAGAGTGTCAGTCCTCTTGTACATAAGTCGGCATTGTGCCTTTTGTATTACATTCGAATGCAATTTCTGTGTTTCATCTTCAATAAGAAGGACCAAGGTATACAGTAAACCTGAAGTGAAGCATCGGAATCTAAAACTGTACTCACAGGAGAGGTTCAAATCATAGAGACGTAGAGTGTCAGTCCTCTTGTACTTAAGTCGGCATTGTGCTTTTGTATTAAATTCGGATGCTGTTTGTGTGTTTCATCGCCAATAAGAAAGTCCAAGGGATACAGTAAACCTGAAGTGAAGCATCGGAATCTAAAACTGGACTCACAGGAGAGGTTCAAATCATAGAAAGATAGAGTGTCAATCCTCTTGTACTTAAGTCGTCATTGTGCCTTTTGTATTAAATTCGGATGCAATTTCTGTGTTTCATCGTCAATACGAATGTCCAAGGGATAAAGAAAACCTGAAGTGAAGCATCGGAATCTAAAACTGGACTCACAGGAAAGGTTAAAATCATAGAAAGTTAGAGTGTCAGTCCTCTTGTACTTAAGTAGGCATTGTGCCTTTTGTATTAAATTCGGATGCAATTTCTGTGATTCATCGTCAATAAGAAGGTCCAAGGGATACAGTAAACCTGAAGTGAAGCATCGGAATCAAAAGGTGGACTCACAGGAGAGGTTCAAATCATAGAAAATTAGAGTGTCAGTGTTCTTGTACTTAAGTCGTCATTGTGCCATTTGTATTAATTTCGGATGCAATTACTGTGTTTCATCGTCAATAAGAAGGTCCAAGGTATACAGTTAACCAGAAGTGAAGCATCGGAATCTAACACTGGACTCACAGGAGAGGTTAAAATCATAGAAAGTTAGAGTGTCCGTCCTCTTGTACTTAAGTCGGCATTGTGCCATTTGTATTAATTTCGGATGCAATTACTGTGTTTCATCGTCAATAAGAAGGTCCAAGGTATACAGTTAACCAGAAGTGAAGCATCGGAATCTAACACTGGACTCACAGGAGAGGTTAAAATCATAGAAAGTTAGAGTGTCAGTCCTCTTGTACTTAAGTCGGCATTGTGCCATTTGTATTAAATTCGGATGCAATTTCTGTGTTTCATCGTCAATAAGAAGGTCCAAGGGATACAGTAAACCTGAAGTGAAGCATCGGAATCGAAAACTGGACTCACAGGAGAGGTTCAAATCATAGAAAATTAGAGTGTCAGTCCTCTTGTACTTAAGTCGGCATTGTGCCATTTGTATTAATTTCGGATGCAATTACTGTGTTTCATCGTCAATAAGAAGGTCCAAGGTATACAGTTAACCAGAAGTGAAGCATCGGAATCTAAAACTGGACTCACAGGAGAGGTTAAAATCATAGAAAGTTAGAGTGTCAGTCCTCTTGTACTTAAGTCGGCATGTGCCTTTTGTATTAAATTCGGATGCAATTTCTGTGTTTCATCGTCAATAACAAGGTCCAAGGGAGACAGTAAACGTGAAGTGAAGCATCACAATCTAAAACTGTACTCACAGGAGAGGTTCAAATAATAGAGAGGTAGAGTGTCAGTCCTCTTGTACTTAAGTCAGCATTGTGCCTTTTGTATTAAATTCGGCTGCAATTTCATTGTTCCATTATCAATAAGAAGGTCCAAGGGATACAGTAAACCTGAAGTGAAGCATCGGAATCTAAAACTGGACTCACAGGAGAGGTTCAAATCATAGAGAGTTAGAGTGTCAGTCCTCATGTACATAAGTCGGCATTGTGCCTTTTGTATTAAAATCGGATGCAATTTCTGTGTTTCATCGTCAATAAGAAGGTCGAAGGGATACAGTAAACCTGAAGTGAAGCATCGGAATCTAAAACTGTATTCACAGGAGAGTTTCAAATCATAGAGAGGTAGAGTGTCAGTCCTCTTGTACATAAGTCGGCATTGTGCCTTTTGTATTAAATTCGGATGCTGTTTCTGTGTTTCATCGTCAATAAGAAAGTCCAAGGGATACAGTAAACCTGAAGTGAAGCATCGGAATCTAAAACTGGACTCACAGGAGAGGTTCAAATCATAGAAATTTAGAGTGTCAGTCCTCCTGTACTTAACTCGGCATTTCACATTTTGTATTAAATTCGGATGAAATTTCTGTGTTTCATCGTCAATAAGAAGGTCCATGGGGTACGGTAAAACTGATGTGAAGCATCGGAATCTAAAACTGGACTCGCAGGAGAGGTTCAAATCATAGAAAGTTAGAGTGTCAGTCCTCTTGTACTTAAGTAGGCATTGTGCCTTTGGTATTAAATTCGGATGCAATTTCCGTGTTTCATCGTCCATAAGAAGGTCCAAGGGATACAGTAAACCTGAAGTGAAGCATCAGAATCTAAAACTGGACTCACAGGAGAGGTTCAAATCATAGAAAGTGAGAGTGTCAGTCCTCTTGTACTTAAGTCGGCATTGTGCCATTTGTATTAAATTCGGATGCAATTTCTGTGTTTCATCGTCAATAAGAAGGTCCAAGGGATACAGTAAACCTGATGTGAAGCATCGGAATCGAAACCAGGACTCACAGGAGAGGTTCAAATCATAGAAAATGAGAGTGTCAGTCCTCTTGTACTTAAGTCGGCATTGTGCCATTTGTATTAATTTCGGATGCAATTACTGTGTTTCATCGTCAATAAGAAGGTCCAAGGTATACAGTTAACCAAAAGTGAAGCATCGGAATCTAAAACCGGACTCACAGGAGAGGTTAAAATCATAGAAAGTTAGAGTGTCAGTCCTCTAGTACTTAAGTCGGCATTGTGCCTTTTGTATTAAATTCGAATGCAATTTCTGTGTTTCATCGTCAATAAGAAGGTCCAAGGGAGACAGTAAATGTGAAGTGAAGCATCACAATCTAAAACTGTACTCACAGGAGAGGTTAAAATAATAGAGAGGTAGAGTGTCAGTCCTCTTGTACTTAAGTCAGCATTGTGCCTTTTGTATTAAATTCGGCTGCAATTTCTGTGTTCCATCGTCAATAAGAAGATCCAAGGGATACAGTAAACCTGAAGTGAAGCATCGGAATCTAAAACTGGACTCACAGGAGAGGTTAAAATCATAGAGAGTTAGAGTGTCAGTCCTCATGTACATAAGTCGGCATTGTGCCTTTTGTATTAAATTCGGATGCAATTTCTGTGTTTCATCGTCAATAAGAAGGTCGAAGGGATACAGTAAACCTGAAGTGAAGCATCGGAATCCAAAAGTGTACTCACAGGTGAGGTTCAAATCATAGAGAGGTAGAGTGTCAGTCCTCTTGTACATAAGTCGGCATTGTGCCTTTTGTATTAAATTCGGATGCTGTTTCTGTGTTTCATCGTCAATAAGAAAGTCCAAGGGATACAGTAAACCTGAAGTGAAGCATCGGAATCTAAAACTGGACTCACAGGAGAGGTTCAAATCATAGAGATTTAGAGTGTCAGTCATCCTGTACTTAACTCGGCATTTCACCTTTTGTATTAAATTCGGATGAATTTTCTGTGTTTCATCGTCAATAAGAAGGTCCATGGGGTACGGTAAAACTGAAGTGAAGCATCGGAATCTAAAACTGGACTCACAGGAGAGGTTCAAATCATAGAGAGTTAGAGTGTCAGTCCTCATGTACATAAGTCGGCATTGTGCCTTTTGTATTAAATTCGGATGCTGTTTCTGTGTTTCATCGTCAATAAGAAAGTCCAAGGGATACAGTAAACCTGAAGTGAAGCATCGGAATCTAAAACTGGACTCACAGGAGAGGTTCAAATCATAGAAATTTAGAGTGTCAGTCCTCCTGTACTTAACTCGGCATTTCACATTTTGTATTAAATTCGGATGAAATTTCTGTGTTTCATCGTCAATAAGAAGGTCCATGGGGTACGGTAAAACTGATGTGAAGCATCGGAATCTAAAACTGGACTCGCAGGAGAGGTTCAAATCATAGAAAGTTAGAGTGTCAGTCCTCTTGTACTTAAGTAGGCATTGTGCCTTTGGTATTAAATTCGGATGCAATTTCCGTGTTTCATCGTCCATAAGAAGGTCCAAGGGATACAGTAAACCTGAAGTGAAGCATCAGAATCTAAAACTGGACTCACAGGAGAGGTTCAAATCATAGAAAGTGAGAGTGTCAGTCCTCTTGTACTTAAGTCGGCATTGTGCCATTTGTATTAAATTCGGATGCAATTTCTGTGTTTCATCGTCAATAAGAAGGTCCAAGGGATACAGTAAACCTGATGTGAAGCATCGGAATCGAAAACAGGACTCACAGGAGAGGTTCAAATCATAGAAAATGAGAGTGTCAGTCCTCTTGTACTTAAGTCGGCATTGTGCCATTTGTATTAATTTCGGATGCAATTACTGTGTTTCATCGTCAATAAGAAGGTCCAAGGTATACAGTTAACCAAAAGTGAAGCATCGGAATCTAAAACCGGACTCACAGGAGAGGTTAAAATCAAAGAAAGTTAGAGTGTCAGTCCTCTTGTACTTAAGTCGGCATTGTGCCTTTTGTATTAAATTCGAATGCAATTTCTGTGTTTCATCGTCAATAAGAAGGTCCAAGGGAGACAGTAAATGTGAAGTGAAGCATCACAATCTAAAACTGTACTCACTGGAGAGGTTAAAATAATAGAGAGGTAGAGTGTCAGTCCTCTTGTACTTAAGTCAGCATTGTGCCTTTTGTATTAAATTCGGCTGCAATTTCTGTGTTCCATCGTCAATAAGAAGATCCAAGGGATACAGTAAACCTGAAGTGAAGCATCGGAATCTAAAACTGGACTCACAGGAGAGGTTAAAATCATAGAGAGTTAGAGTGTCAGTCCTCATGTACATAAGTCGGCATTGTGCCTTTTGTATTAAATTCGGATGCAATTTCTGTGTTTCATCGTCAATAAGAAGGTCCAAGGTATACAGTTAACTTGAACTGAAGCATCGGAATCTAAAACTGGACACACAGGAGAGGTTCAAATCATAGAAAGTCAGAGTGTCTGTCCTCTTGTACTTAAGTCGGCATTGTGCCTTTTGTATTAAATTCGGATGCTATTTCCGTCTTTCATTGTTAATGAGAAGGTCCAAGGTATACAGTTAACCTGAAGTGAAGCATCGGAATCAAAAACTGGACTCACAGGAAAGGTTAAAATCATAGAAAGTTAGAGTGTCAGTCCTCTTGTACTTAAGTAGGCATTGTGCCTTTCGTATTAAATTCGGATGCAATTTCTGTGTTTCATCGTCCATAAGAAGGTCCAAGGGATACAGTAAACCTGAAGTGAAGCATCAGAATCTAAAACAGGACTCACAGGAAAGGTCAAATCATAGAAAGTTAAGGTGTCAGTCCTCTTGTTCTTAAGTCGGCATTGTGCCATTTGTATTAAATTCGGATGCAGTTTCTGTGTTTCATCGTCAATAAGAAGGTCCAAGGGAGACAGTAAACGTGAAGTGAAGCATCACAATGTAAAACGGTACTCACAGGAGAGGTTCAAATAATAGAGAGGTAGAGTGTCAGTCCTCTTGTACTTAAGTCAGCATTGTGCCTTTTTTATTAAATTCGGCTGCAATTTCTGTGTTCCAACGTCAATAAGAAGGTCCAAGGGAGACAGTAAACCTGAAGTGAAGCATCGGAATCTAAAGCTGGACTCACAGGAGAGGTTCAAATCATAGAGAGTTAGAGTGTCAGTCCTCATGTACATAAGTCGGCATTGTGCCTTTTGTATTAAATTCGGATGCAATTTCTGTGTTTCATCGTCAATAAGAAGGTCCAAGGTATACAGTAAACCTGAAGTGAAGCATCGGTCTCTAAAACTGGACTCACAGGAAAGGTTAAAATCATAGAAAGTTAGAGTGTCAGTCCTCTTGTACTTAAGTAGACATTGTGGCTTTTGTATTAAATTCGGATGCAATTTCTGTGTTTCATCGTCCATAAGAAGGTCCAAGGGATACAGTAAACCTGAAGTGAAGCATCAGAATCTAAAACAGGACTCACAGGAGAGGTTCAAATCATAGAAAGTTAAGGTGTCAGTCCTCTTGTTCTTAAGTCGTCATTGTGCCATTTGTATTAAATTCGGATGCAATTTCTGTGATTCATCGTCAATAAGAAGGTCCAAGGGATACAGTAAACCTGAAGTGAAGCATCGGAATCAAAAAGTGGACTCACAGGAGAGGTTCAAATCATAGAAAGTTAAGGTGTCAGTCCTCTTGTTCTTAAGTCGGCATTGTGCCATTTGTATTAAATTCGGATGCAATTTCTGTGATTCATCGTCAATAAGAAGGTCCAAGGGATACAGTAAACCTGAAGTGAAGCATCGGAATCAAAAAGTGGACTCACAGGAGAGGTTCAAATCATAGAAAGTTAGAGTGTCAGTGTTCTTGTACTTAAGTCGTCATTGTGCCATTTGTATTAATTTCGGATGCAATTACTGTGTTTCATCGTCAATAAGAAGGTCCAAGGTATACAGTTAACCAGAAGTGAAGCATCGGAATCTAACACTGGACTCACAGGAGAGGTTAAAATCATAGAAAGTTAGAGTGTCAGTCCTCTTGTACTTAAGTCGGCATTGTGCCTTTTGTATTAAATTCGGATGCAATTTCTGTGTTTCATCGTCAATAACAAGGTCCAAGGGAGACAGTAAACGTGAAGTGAAGCATCACAATCTAAAACTGTACTCACAGGAGAGGTTCAAATAATAGAGAGGTAGAGTGTCAGTCCTCTTGTACTTAAGTCAGCATTGTGCCTTTTGTATTAAATTCGGCTGCAATTTCTGTGTTCCATCGTCAATAAGAAGATCCAAGGGATACAGTAAACCTGAAGTGAAGCATCGGAATCTAAAACTGGACTCACAGGAGAGGTTAAAATCATAGAGAGTTAGAGTGTCAGTCCTCATGTACATAAGTCGGCATTGTGCCTTTTGTATTAAATTCGGATGCAATTTCTGTGTTTCATCGTCAATAAGAAGGTCGAAGGGAAACGGTAAACCTGAAGTGAAGCATCAGAATCTAAAACTGGACTCACAGGAGAGGTTCAAATCATAGAAAGTGAGAGTGTCAGTCCTCTTGTACTTAAGTCGGCATTGTGCCATTTGTATTAAATTCGGATGCAATTTCTGTGTTTCATCGTCAATAAGAAGGTCCAAGGGATACAGTAAACCTGATGTGAAGCATCGGAATCGAAAACTGGACTCACAGGAGAGGTTCAAATCATAGAAAATGAGAGTGTCAGTCCTCTTGTACTTAAGTCGGCATTGTGCCATTTGTATTAATTTCGGATGCAATTACTGTGTTTCATCGTCAATAAGAAGGTCCAAGGTATACAGTTAACCAAAAGTGAAGCATCGGAATCTAAAACCGGACTCACAGGAGAGGTTAAAATCATAGAAAGTTAGAGTGTCAGTCCTCTTGTACTTAAGTCGGCATTGTGCCTTTTGTATTAAATTCGAATGCAATTTCTGTGTTTCATCGTCAATAAGAAGGTCCAAGGGAGACAGTAAATGTGAAGTGAAGCATCACAATCTAAAACTGTACTCACAGGAGAGGTTAAAATAATAGAGTGGTAGAGTGTCAGTCCTCTTGTACTTAAGTCAGCATAGTGCCTTTTGTATTAAATTCAGCTGCAATTTCTGTGTTCCATCGTCAATAAGAAGATCCAAGGGATACAGTAAACCTGAAGTGAAGCATCGGAATCTAAAACTGGACTCACAGGAGAGGTTAAAATCATAGAGAGTTAGAGTGTCAGTCCTCATGTACATAAGTCGGCATTGTGCCTTTTGTATTAAATTCGGATGCAATTTCTGTGTTTCATCGTCAATAAGAAGGTCGAAGGGATACAGTAAACCTGAAGTGAAGCATCGGAATCTAAAAGTGTACTCACAGGTGAGGTTCAAATCATAGAGAGGTAGAGTGTCAGTCCTCTTGTACATAAGTCGGCATTGTGCCTTTTGTATTAAATTCGGATGCTGTTTCTGTGTTTCATCGTCAATAAGAAAGTCCAAGGGATACAGTAAACCTGAAGTGAAGCATCGGAATCTAAAACTGGACTCACAGGAGAGGTTCAAATCATAGAAATTTAGAGTGTCAGTCATCCTGTACTTAACTAGGCATTTCACCTTTTGTATTAAATTCGGATGAATTTTCTGTGTTTCGTCGTCAATAAGAAGGTCCATGGGGTACGGTAAAACTGAAGTGAAGCATCGGAATCTAAAACTGGACTCACAGGAGAGGTTCAAATCATAGAGAGTTAGAGTGTCAGTCCTCATGTACATAAGTCGGCATTGTGCCTTTTGTATTAAATTCGGATGCAATTTCTGTGTTTCATCGTCAATAAGAAGGTCCAAGGTATACAGTTAACTTGAACCGAAGCATCGGAATCTAAAACTGGACACACAGGAGAGGTTCAAATCATAGAGAGTCAGAGTGTCTGTCCTCTTGTACTTAAGTCGGCATTGTGCCTTTTGTATTAAATTCGGATGCTATTTCCGTCTTTCATTGTTAATGAGAAGGTCCAAGGTATACAGTTAACCTGAAGTGAAGCATCGGAATCTAAAACTGGACTCACAGGAAAGGTTAAAATCATAGAAAGTTAGAGTGTCATTCCTCTTGTACTTAAGTAGGCATTGTGCCTTTTGTATTAAATTCGGATGCAATTTCTGTGTTTCATCGTCCATAAGAAGGTCCAAGGGATACAGTAAACCTGAAGTGAAGCATCAGAATCTAAAACAGGACTCACAGGAAAGGTTCAAATCATAGAAAGTTAAGGTGTCAGTCCTCTTGTTCTTAAGTCGGCATTGTGCCATTTGTATTAAATTCGGATGCAATTTCTGTGTTTCATCGTCAATAAGAAGGTCCAAGGGAGACAGTAAACGTGAAGTGAAGCATCACAATGTAAAACGGTACTCACAGGAGAGGTTCAAATAATAGAGAGGTAGAGTGTCAGTCCTCTTGTACTTAAGTCAGCATTGTGCCTTTTGTATTAAATTCGGCTGCAATTTCTGTGTTCCAACGTCAATAAGAAGGTCCAAGGGAGACAGTAAACCTGAAGTGAAGCATCGGAATCTAAAACTGGACTCACAGGAGAGGTTCAAATCATAGAGAGTTAGAGTGTCAGTCCTCATGTACATAAGTCGGCATTGTGCCTTTTGTATTAAATTCGGATGCAATTTCTTTGTTTCATCGTCAATAAGAAGGTCCAAGGTATACAGTAAACCTGAAGTGAAGCATCGGTCTCTAAAACTGGACTCACAGGAAAGGTTAAAATCATAGAAAGTTAGAGTGTCAGTCCTCTTGTACTTAAGTAGACATTGTGGCTTTTGTATTAAATTCGGATGCAATTTCTGTGTTTCATCGTCCATAAGAAAGTCCAAAGGATACAGTAAACCTGAAGTGAAGCATCAGAATCTAATACAGGACTCACAGGAGAGGTTCAAATCATAGAAAGTTAAGGTGTCAGTCATCTTGTACTTAAGTCGGCATTGTGCCATTTGTATTAAATTCGGATGCAATTTCTGTGTTTCATCGTCAATAAGAAGGTCCAAGGGATACAGTAAACCTGAAGTGTAGCATCGGAATCCAAAACTGGACTCACAGGAGAGGTTCAAATCATAGAAAATTAGAGTGTCAGTCCTCTTGTACTTAAGTCGGCATTGTGCCATTTGTATTAATTTCGGATGCAATTACTGTGTTTCATCGTCAATAAGAAGATCCAAGGTATACAGTTAACCAGAAGTGAAGCATCGGAATCTAAAACTGGACTCACAGGAGAGGTTAAAATCATAGAAAGTTAGAGTGTCAGTCCCCTTGTACTTAAGTCGGCATTGTGCCTTTTGTATTAATTCGGATGCAATTTCTGTGTTTCATCGTCAATAAGAAGGTCCAAGGGAGACAGTAAACGTGAAGTGAAGCATCACTATCTAAAACTGTACTCACAGGAGATGTTCAAATAATAAAGAGGTAGAGTGTCAGTCCTCTAGTACTTAAGTCAGCATTGTGCCTTTTGTATTAAATTCGGATGCTATTACCGTCTTTCATTGTTAATGAGAAGGTCCAAGGTATACAGTTAACCTGAAGTGAAGCATCGGAATCTAAAACTGGACTCACAGGAAAGGTTAAAATCATAGAAAGTTAGAGTGTCAGTCCTCTTGTACTTAAGTAGGCAATGTGCCTTTTGTATTAAATTCGGATGCAATTTCTGTGTTTCATCGTCCATAAGAAGGTCCAAGGGATACAGTAAACCTGAAGTGAAGCATCAGAATCTTTAACAGGACTCACAGGCGAGGTTAAAATCATAGAAAGTTAAGGTGTCAGTCCTCTTGTTCTTAAGTCGGCATTGTGCCATTTGTATTAAATTCGGATGCAATTTCTGTGATTCATCGTCAATAAGAAGGTCCAAGGGATACAGTAAACCTGAAGTGAAGCATCGGAATCAAAAAGTGGACTCACAGGAGAGGTTCAAATCATAGAAAATTAGAGTGTCAGTGTTCTTGTACTTAAGTCGTCATTGTGCCATTTGTATTAATTTCGGATGCAATTACTGTGTTTCATCGTCAATAAGAAGGTCCAAGGTATACAGTTAACCAGAAGTGAAGCATCGGAATCTAACACTGGACTCACAGGAGAGGTTAAAATCATAGAAAGTTAGAGTGTCAGTCCTCTTGTACTTAAGTCGGCATTGTGCCATTTGTATTAAATTCGGATGCAATTTCTGTGTTTCATCGTCAATAAGAAGGTCCAAGGGATACAGTAAACCTGAAGTGAAGCATCGGAATCGAAAACTGGACTCACAGGAGAGGTTCAAATCATAGAAAATTAGAGTGTCAGTCCTCTTGTACTTAAGTCGGCATTGTGCCATTTGTATTAATTTCGGATGCAACTACTGTGTTTCATCGTCAATAAGAAGGTCCAAGGTATACAGTTAACCAGAAGTGAAGCATCGGAATCTAAATCTGGACTCACAGGAGAGGTTAAAATCATAGAAAGTTAGAGTGTCAGTCCTCTTGTACTTAAGTCGGCATGTGCCTTTTGTATTAAATTCGGATGCAATTTCTGTGTTTCATCGTCAATAACAAGGTCCAAGGGAGACAGTAAACGTGAAGTGAAGCATCACAATCTAAAACTGTACTCACAGGAGAGGTTCAAATAATAGAGAGGTAGAGTGTCAGTCCTCTTGTACTTAAGTCAGCATTGTGCCTTTTGTATTAAATTCGGCTGCAATTTCTGTGTTCCATTATCAATAAGAAGGTCCAAGGGATACAGTAAACCTGAAGTGAAGCATCGGAATCTAAAACTGGACTCACAGGAGAGGTTCAAATCATAGAGAGTTAGAGTGTCAGTCCTCATGTACATAAGTCGGCATTGTGCCTTTTGTATTAAAATCGGATGCAATTTCTGTGTTTCATCGTCAATAAGAAGGTCGAAGGGATACAGTAAACCTGAAGTGAAGCATCGGAATCTAAAACTGTACTCACAGGAGAGGTTCAAATCATAGAGAGGTAGAGTGTCAGTCCTCTTGTACATAAGTCGGCATTGTGCCTTTTGTATTAAATTCGGATGCTGTTTCTGTGTTTCATCGTCAATAAGAAAGTCCAAGGGATACAGTAAACCTGAAGTGAAGCATCAGAATCTAAAACTGGACTCACAGGAGAGGTTCAAATCATAGAAATTTAGAGTGTCAGTCCTCCTGTACTTAACTCGGCATTTCACATTTTGTATTAAATTCGGATGAAATTTCTGTGTTTCATCGTCAATAAGAAGGTCCATGGGGTACGGTAAAACTGATGTGAAGCATCGGAATCTAAAACTGGACTCACAGGAGAGGTTCAAATCATAGAAAGTTAGAGTGTCAGTCCTCTTGTACTTAAGTAGGCATTGTGCCTTTGGTATTAAATTCGGATGCAATTTCTGTGTTTCATCGTCCATAAGAAGGTCCAAGGGATACAGTAAACCTGAAGTGAAGCATCAGAATCTAAAACTGGACTCACAGGAGAGGTTCAAATCATAGAAAGTGAGAGTGTCAGTCCTCTTGTACTTAAGTCGGCATTGTGCCATTTGTATTAAATTCGGATGCAATTTCTGTGTTTCATCGTCAATAAGAAGGTCCAAGGGATACAGTAAACCTGATGTGAAGCATCGGAATCGAAAACTGGACTCACAGGAGAGGTTCAAATCATAGAAAATGAGAGTGTCAGTCCTCTTGTACTTAAGTCGGCATTGTGCCATTTGTATTAATTTCGGATGCAATTACTGTGTTTCATCGTCAATAAGAAGGTCCAAGGTATACAGTTAACCAAAAGTGAAGCATCGGAATCTAAAACCGGACTCACAGGAGAGGTTAAAATCATAGAAAGTTAGAGTGTCAGTCCTCTTGTACTTAAGTCGGCATTGTGCCTTTTGTATTAAATTCGAATGCAATTTCTGTGTTTCATCGTCAATAAGAAGGTCCAAGGGAGACAGTAAATGTGAAGTGAAGCATCACAATCTAAAACTGTACTCACAGGAGAGGTTAAAATAATAGAGAGGTAGAGTGTCAGTCCTCTTGTACTTAAGTCAGCATTGTGCCTTTTGTATTAAATTCGGCTGCAATTTCTGTGTTCCATCGTCAATAAGAAGATCCAAGGGATACAGTAAACCTGAAGTGAAGCATCGGAATCTAGAACTGGACTCACAGGAGAGGTTAAAATCATAGAGAGTTAGAGTGTCAGTCCTCATGTACATAAGTCGGCATTGTGCCTTTTGTATTAAATTCGGATGCAATTTCTGTGTTTCATCGTCAATAAGAAGGTCGAAGGGATACAGTAAACCTGAAGTGAAGCATCGGAATCTAAAAGTGTACTCACAGGAGAGGTTCAAATCATAGAGAGGTAGAGTGTCAGTCCTGTTGTACATATGTCGGCATTGTGCCTTTTGTATTAAATTCGGATGCTGTTTCTGTGTTTCATCGTCAATAAGAAAGTCCAAGGGATACAGTAAACCTGAAGTGAAGCATCGGAATCTAAAACTGGACTCACAGGAGAGGTTCAAATCATAGAAATTTAGAGTGTCAGTCATCCTGTACTTAACTCGGCATTTCACCTTTTGTATTAAATTCGGATGAATTTTCTGTGTTTCATCGTCAATAAGAAGGTCCATGGGGTACGGTAAAACTGAAGTGAAGCATCGGAATCTAAAACTGGACTCACAGGAGAGGTTCAAATCATAGAGAGTTAGAGTGTCAGTCCTCATGTACATAAGTCGGCATTGTGCCTTTTGTATTAAATTCGGATGCAATTTCTGTGTTTCATCGTCAATAAGAAGGTCCAAGGTATACAGTTAACTTGAACCGAAGCATCGGAATCTAAAACTGGACACACAGGAGAGGTTCAAATCATAGAGAGTCAGAGTGTCTGTCCTCTTGTACTTAAGTCGGCATTGTGCCTTTTGTATTAAATTCGGATGCTATTTCCGTCTTTCATTGTTAATGAGAAGGTCCAAGGTATACAGTAAACCTGAAGTGAAGCATCGGAATCTAAAACTGGACTCACAGGAGAGGTTAAAATCATAGAGAGTTAGAGTGTCAGTCCTCATGTACATAAGTCGGCATTGTGCCTTTTGTATTAAATTCGGATGCAATTTCTGTGTTTCATCGTCAATAAGAAGGTCGAAGGGATACAGTAAACCTGAAGTGAAGCATCGGAATCTAAAAGTGTACTCACAGGAGAGGTTCAAATCATAGAGAGGTAGAGTGTCAGTCCTCTTGTACATAAGTCGGCATTGTGCCTTTTGTATTAAATTCGGATGCTATTTCCGTCTTTCATTGTTAATGAGAAGGTCCAAGGTATACAGTTAACCTGAAGTGAAGCATCGGAATCTAAAACTGGACTCACAGGAAAGGTTAAAATCATAGAAAGTTAGAGTGTCAGTCCTCTTGTACTTAAGTAGGCATTGTGCCTTTTGTATTAAATTCGGATGCAATTTCTGTGTTTCATCGTCCATAAGAAGGTCCAAGGGATACAGTAAACCTGAAGTGAAGCATCAGAATCTAAAACAGGACTCACAGGAAAGGTTCAAATCATAGAAAGTTAAGGTGTCAGTCCTCTTGTTCTTAAGTCGGCATTGTGAAATTTGTATTAAATTCGGATGCAATTTCTGTGTTTCATCGTCAATAAGAAGGTCCAAGGTATAGAGTAAACCTGAAGTGAAGCATCGGAATCTAAAACTGGTCTCACAGGAAAGGTTAAAATCATAGAACGTTAGAGTGTCAGTCCTCTTGTACTTAAGTAGACATTGTGGCTTTTGTATTAAATTCGGATGCAATTTCTGTGTTTCATCGTCCATAAGAAAGTCCAAAGGATACAGTAAACCTGAAGTGAAGCATCAGAATCTAATACAGGACTCACAGGAGAGGTTCAAATCATAGAAAGTTAAGGTGTCAGTCATCTTGTACTTAAGTCGGCATTGTGCCATTTGTATTAAATTCGGATGCAATATCTGTGTTTCATCGTCAATAAGAAGGTCCAAGGGATACAGTAAACCTGAAGTGAAGCATCGGAATCCAAAACTGGACTCACAGGAGAGGTTCAAATCATAGAAAATTAGAGTGTCAGTCCTCTTGTACTTAAGTCGGCATTGTGCCATTTGTATTAATTTCGTATGCAATTACTGTGTTTCATCGTCAATAAGAAGGTCCAAGGTATACAGTTAACCAGAAGTGAAGCATCGGAATCTAAAACTGGACTCACAGGAGAGGTTAAAATCATAGAAAGTTAGAGTGTCAGTCCTCTTGTACTTAAGTCGGCATTGTGCCTTTTGTATTAATTCGGATGCTATTTCTGTGTTTCATCGTCAATAAGAAGGTCCAAGGGAGACAGTAAACGTGAAGTGAAGCATCACTATCTAAAACTGTACTCACAGGAGATGTTCAAATAATAAAGAGGTAGAGTGTCAGTCCTCTAGTACTTAAGTCAGCATTGTGCCTTTTGTATTAAATTCGGCTACAATTTATGTGTTCCATTATCAATAAGAAGGTCCAAGGGATACAGTAAACCTGAAGTGAAGCATCGGAATCTAAAACTGGACTCACAGGAGAGGTTCAAATCATAGAGAGTTAGAGTGTCAGTCCTCATGTACTTAACTCGGCATTTCACCTTTTGTATTAAATTCGGATGAATTTTCTGTGTTTCATCGTAAATAAGAAGGTCCATGGGGTACGGTAAAACTGTAGTGAAGCATCGGAATCAAAAAGTGGACTCACAGGAGAGGTTCAAATCATAGAAAATTAGAGTGTCAGTGTTCTTGTACTTAAGTCGTCATTGTGCCATTTGTATTAATTTCGGATGCAATTACTGTGTTTCATCGTCAATAAGAAGGTCCAAGGTATACAGTTAACCAGAAGTGAAGCATCGGAATCTAACACTGGACTCACAGGAGAGGTTAAAATCATAGAAAGTTAGAGTGTCAGTCCTCTTGTACTTAAGTCGGCATTGTGCCATTTGTATTAATTTCGGATGCAATTACTGTGTTTCATCGTCAATAAGAAGCTCCAAGGTATACAGTTAACCAGAAGTGAAGCATCGGAATCTAACACTGGACTCACAGGAGAGGTTAAAATCATAGAAAGTTAGAGTGTCAGTCATCCTGTACTTAACTCGGCATTTCACCTTTTGTATTAAATTCGGATGAATTTTCTGTGTTTCATCGTCAATAAGAAGGTCCATGGGGTACGGTAAAACTGAAGTGAAGCATCGGAATCTAAAACTGGACTCACAGGAGAGGTTCAAATCATAGAGAGTTAGAGTGTCAGTCCTCATGTACATAAGTCGGCATTGTGCCTTTTGTATTAAATTCGGATGCAATTTCTGTGTTTCATCGTCAATAAGAAGGTCCAAGGTATACAGTTAACTTGAACCGAAGCATCGGAATCTAAAACTGGACACACAGGAGAGGTTCAAATCATAGAGAGTCAGAGTGTCTGTCCTCTTGTACTTAAGTCGGCATTGTGCCTTTTGTATTAAATTCGGATGCTATTTCCGTCTTTCATTGTTAATGAGAAGGTCCAAGGTATACAGTAAACCTGAAGTGAAGCATCGGAATCTAAAACTGGACTCACAGGAGAGGTTAAAATCATAGAGAGTTAGAGTATCAGTCCTCATGTACATAAGTCGGCATTGTGCCTTTTGTATTAAATTCGGATGCAATTTCTGTGTTTCATCGTCAATAAGAAGGTCGAAGGGATACAGTAAACCTGAAGTGAAGCATCGGAATCTAAAAGTGTACTCACAGGAGAGGTTCAAATCATAGAGAGGTAGAGTGTCAGTCCTCTTGTACATAAGTCGGCATTGTGCCTTTTGTATTAAATTCGGATGCTGTTTCTGTGTTTCATCGTCAATAAGAAAGTCCAAGGGATACAGTAAACCTGAAGTGAAGCATCGGAATCTAAAACTGGACTCACAGGAGAGGTTCAAATCATAGAAATTTAGAGTGTCAGTCATCCTGTACTTAACTCGGCATTTCACCTTTTGTATTAAATTCGGATGAATTTTCTGTGTTTCATCGTCAATAAGAAGGTCCATGGGGTACGGTAAAACTGAAGTGAAGCATCGGAATCTAAAACTGGACTCACAGGAGAGGTTCAAATCATAGAGAGTTAGAGTGTCAGTCCTCATGTACATAAGTCGGCATTGTGTCTTTTGTATTAAATTCGGATGCAATTTCTGTGTTTCATCGTCAATAAGAAGGTCCAAGGTATACAGTTAACTTGAACCGAAGCATCGGAATCTAAAACTGGACACACAGGAGAGGTTCAAATCATAGAGAGTCAGAGTGTCTGTCCTCTTGTACTTAAGTCGGCATTGTGCCTTTTGTATTAAATTCGGATGCTATTCCCGTCTTTCATTGTTAATGAGAAGGTCCAAGGTATACAGTTAACCTGAAGTGAAGCATCGGAATCTAAAACTGGACTCACAGGAAAGGTTAAAATCATAGAAAGTTAGAGTGTCAGTCCTCTTGTACTTAAGTAGGCATTGTGCCTTTTGTATTAAATTCGGATGCAATTTCTGTGTTTCATCGTCCATAAGAAGGTCCAAGGGATACAGTAAACCTGAAGTGAAGCATCAGAATCTAAAACAGGACTCACAGGAAAGGTTCAAATCATAGAAAGTTAAGGTGTCAGTCCTCTTGTTCTTAAGTCGGCATTGTGAAATTTGTATTAAATTCGGATGCAATTTCTGTGTTTCATCGTCAATAAGAAGGTCCAAGGTATACAGTAAACCTGAAGTGAAGCATCGGAATCTAAAACTGGTCTCACAGGAAAGGTTAAAATCATAGAAAGTTAGAGTGTCAGTCCTCTTGTACTTAAGTAGACATTGTGGCTTTTGTATTAAATTCGGATGCAATTTCTGTGTTTCATCGTCCATAAGAAAGTCCAAAGGATACAGTAAACCTGAAGTGAAGCATCAGAATCTAATACAGGACTCACAGGAGAGGTTCAAATCATAGAAAGTTAAGGTGTCAGTCATCTTGTACTTAAGTCGGCATTGTGCCATTTGTATTAAATTCGGATGCAATATCTGTGTTTCATCGTCAATAAGAAGGTCCAAGGGATACAGTAAACCTGAAGTGAAGCATCGGAATCCAAAACTGGACTCACAGGAGAGGTTCAAATCATAGAAAATTAGAGTGTCAGTCCTCTTGTACTTAAGTCGGCATTGTGCCATTTGTATTAATTTCGTATGCAATTACTGTGTTTCATCGTCAATAAGAAGGTCCAAGGTATACAGTTAACCAGAAGTGAAGCATCGGAATCTAAAACTGGACTCACAGGAGAGGTTAAAATCATAGAAAGTTAGAGTGTCAGTCCTCTTGTACTTAAGTCGGCATTGTGCCTTTTGTATTAATTCGGATGCTATTTCTGTGTTTCATCGTCAATAAGAAGGTCCAAGGGAGACAGTAAACGTGAAGTGAAGCATCACTATCTAAAACTGTACTCACAGGAGATGTTCAAATAATAAAGAGGTAGAGTGTCAGTCCTCTAGTACTTAAGTCAGCATTGTGCCTTTTGTATTAAATTCGGCTGCAATTTATGTGTTCCATTATCAATAAGAAGGTCCAAGGGTACAGTAAACCTGAAGTGAAGCATCGGAATCTAAAACTGGACTCACAGGAGAGGTTCAAATCATAGAGAGTTAGAGTGTCAGTCCTCATGTACTTAACTCGGCATTTCACCTTTTGTATTAAATTCGGATGAATTTTCTGTGTTTCATCGTAAATAAGAAGGTCCATGGGGTACGGTAAAACTGTAGTGAAGCATTGGAATCAAAAAGTGGACTCACAGGAGAGGTTCAAATCATAGAAAATTAGAGTGTCAGTGTTCTTGTACTTAAGTCGTCATTGTGCCATTTGTATTAATTTCGGATGCAATTACTGTGTTTCATCGTCAATAAGAAGGTCCAAGGTATACAGTTAACCAGAAGTGAAGCATCGGAATCTAACACTGGACTCACAGGAGAGGTTAAAATCATAGAAAGTTAGAGTGTCAGTCCTCTTGTACTTAAGTCGGCATTGTGCCATTTGTATTAATTTCGGATGCAATTACTGTGTTTCATCGTCAATAAGAAGCTCCAAGGTATACAGTTAACCAGAAGTGAAGCATCGGAATCTAACACTGGACTCACAGGAGAGGTTAAAATCATAGAAAGTTAGAGTGTCAGTCCTCTTGTACTTAAGTCGGCATTGTGCCATTTGTATTAAATTCTAATGCAATTTCTGTGTTTCATCGTCAATAAGAAGGTCCAAGGGATACAGTAAACCTGAAGTGAAGCATCGGAATCGAAAACTGGACTCACAGGAGAGGTTCAAATCATAGAATATTAGAGTGTCAGTCCTCTTGTACTTAAGTCGGCATTGTGCCATTTGTATTAATTTCGGATGCAATTACTGTGTTTCATCGTCAATAAGAAGGTCCAAGGTATACAGTTAACCAGAAGTGAAGCATCGGAATCTAAATCTGGACTCACAGGAGAGGTTAAAATCATAGAAAGTTAGAGTGTCAGTCCTCTTGTACTTAAGTCGGCATGTGCCTTTTGTATTAAATTCGGATGCAATTTCTGTGTTTCATCGTCAATAACAAGGTCCAAGGGAGACAGTAAACGTGAAGTGAAGCATCACAATCTAAAACTGTACTCACAGGAGAGGTTCAAATAATAGAGAGGTAGAGTGTCAGTCCTCTTGTACTTAAGTCAGCATTGTGCCTTTTGTATTAAATTCGGCTGCAATTTCTGTGTTCCATTATCAATAAGAAGGTCCAAGGGATACAGTAAACCTGAAGTGAAGCATCGGAATCTAAAACTGGACTCACAGGAGAGGTTCAGATCATAGAGAGTTAGAGTGTCAGTCCTCATGTACATAAGTCGGCATTGTGCCTTTTGTATTAAAATCGGATGCAATTTCTGTGTTTCATCGTCAATAAGAAGGTCGAAGGGATACAGTAAACCTGAAGTGAAGCATCGGAATCTAAAACTGTACTCACAGGAGAGGTTCAAATCATAGAGAGGTAGAGTGTCAGTCCTCTTGTACATAAGTCGGCATTGTGCCTTTTGTATTAAATTCGGATGCTGTTTCTGTGTTTCATCGTCAATAAGAAAGTCCAAGGGATACAGTAAACCTGAAGTGAAGCATCGAAATCTAAAACTGGACTCACAGGAGAGGTTCAAATCATAGAAATTTAGAGTGTCAGTCCTCCTGTACTTAACTCGGCATTTCACATTTTGTATTAAATTCGGATGAAATTTCTGTGTTTCATCGTCAATAAGAAGGTCCATGGGGTACGGTAAAACTGATGTGAAGCATCGGAATCTAAAACTGGACTCACAGGAGAGGTTCAAATCATAGAAAGTTAGAGTGTCAGTCCTCTTGTACTTAAGTAGGCATTGTGCCTTTGGTATTAAATTCGGATGCAATTTCTGTGTTTCATCGTCCATAAGAAGGTCCAAGGGATACAGTAAACCTGAAGTGAAGCATCAGAATCTAAAACTGGACTCACAGGAGAGGTTCAAATCATAGAAAGTGAGAGTGTCAGTCCTCTTGTACTTAAGTCGGCATTGTGCCATTTGTATTAAATTCGGATGCAATTTCTGTGTTTCATCGTCAATAAGAAGGTCCAAGGGATACAGTAAACCTGATGTGAAGCATCGGAATCGAAAACTGGACTCACAGGAGAGGTTCAAATCATAGAAAATGAGAGTGTCAGTCCTCTTGTACTTAAGTCGGCATTGTGCCATTTGTATTAATTTCGGATGCAATTACTGTGTTTCATCGTCAATAAGAAGGTCCAAGGTATACAGTTAACCAAAAGTGAAGCATCGGAATCTAAAACCGGACTCACAGGAGAGGTTAAAATCATAGAAAGTTAGAGTGTCAGTCCTCTTGTACTTAAGTCGGCATTGTGCCTTTTGTATTAAATTCGAATGCAATTTCTGTGTTTCATCGTCAATAAGAAGGTCCAAGGGAGACAGTAAATGTGAAGTGAAGCATCACAATCTAAAACTGTACTCACAGGAGAGGTTAAAATAATAGAGAGGTAGAGTGTCAGTCCTCTTGTACTTAAGTCAGCATTGTGCCTTTTGTATTAAATTCGGCTGCAATTTCTGTGTTCCATCGTCAATAAGAAGATCCAAGGGATACAGTAAACCTGAAGTGAAGCATCGGAATCTAGAACTGGACTCACAGGAGAGGTTAAAATCATAGAGAGTTAGAGTGTCAGTCCTCATGTACATAAGTCGGCATTGTGCCTTTTTTATTAAATTCGGATGCAATTTCTGTGTTTCATCGTCAATAAGAAGGTCGAAGGGATACAGTAAACCTGAAGTGAAGCATCGGAATCTAAAAGTGTACTCACAGGAGAGGTTCAAATCATAGAGAGGTAGAGTGTCAGTCCTCTTGTACATAAGTCGGCATTGTGCCTTTTGTATTAAATTCGGATGCTGTTTCTGTGTTTCATCGTCAATAAGAAAGTCCAAGGGATACAGTAAACCTGAAGTGAAGCATCGGAATCTAAAACTGGACTCACAGGAGAGGTTCAAATCATAGAAATTTAGAGTGTCAGTCATCCTGTACTTAACTCGGCATTTCACCTTTTGTAGTAAATTCGGATGAATTTTCTGTGTTTCATCGTCAATAAGAAGGTCCATGGGGTACGGTAAAACTGAAGTGAAGCATCAGAATCTAAAACTGGACTCACAGGAGAGGTTCAAATCATAGAGAGTTAGAGTGTCAGTCCTCATGTACATAAGTCGGCATTGTGCCTTTTGTATTAAATTCGGATGCAATTTCTGTGTTTCATCGTCAATAAGAAGGTCCAAGGTATACAGTTAACTTGAACCGAAGCATCGGAATCTAAAACTGGACACACAGGAGAGGTTCAAATCATAGAGAGTCAGAGTGTCTGTCCTCTTGTACTTAAGTCGGCATTGTGCCTTTTGTATTAAATTCGGATGCTATTTCCGTCTTTCATTGTTAATGAGAAGGTCCAAGGTATACAGTAAACCTGAAGTGAAGCATCGGAATCTAAAACTGGACTCACAGGAGAGGTTAAAATCATAGAGAGTTAGAGTGTCAGTCCTCATGTACATAAGTCGGCATTGTGCATTTTGTATTAAATTCGGATGCAATTTCTGTGTTTCATCGTCAATAAGAAGGTAGAAGGGATACAGTAAACCTGAAGTGAAGCATCGGAATCTAAAAGTGTACTCACAGGAGAGGTTCAAATCATAGAGAGGTAGAGTGTCAGTCCTCTTGTACATAAGTCGGCATTGTGCCTTTTGTATTAAATTCGGATGCTGTTTCTGTGTTTCATCGTCAATAAGAAAGTCCAAGGGATACAGTAAACCTGAAGTGAAGCATCGGAATCTAAAACTGGACTCACAGGAGAGGTTCAAATCATAGAAATTTAGAGTGTCAGTCATCCTGTACTTAACTCGGCATTTCACCTTTTGTATTAAATTCGGATGAATTTTCTGTGTTTCATCGTCAATAAGAAGGTCCATGGGGTACGGTAAAACTGAAGTGAAGCATCGGAATCTAAAACTGGACTCACAGGAGAGGTTCAAATCATAGAGAGTTAGAGTGTCAGTCCTCATGTACATAAGTCGGCATTGTGTCTTTTGTATTAAATTCGGATGCAATTTCTGTGTTTCATCGTCAATAAGAAGGTCCAAGGTATACAGTTAACTTGAACCGAAGCATCGGAATCTAAAACTGGACACACAGGAGAGGTTCAAATCATAGAGAGTCAGAGTGTCTGTCCTCTTGTACTTAAGTCGGCATTGTGCCTTTTGTATTAAATTCGGATGCTATTTCCGTCTTTCATTGTTAATGAGAAGGTCCAAGGTATACAGTTAACCTGAAGTGAAGCATCGGAATCTAAAACTGGACTCACAGGAAAGGTTAAAATCATAGAAAGTTAGAGTGTCAGTCCTCTTGTACTTAAGTAGGCATTGTGCCTTTTGTATTAAATTCGGATGCAATTTCTGTGTTTCATCGTCCATAAGAAGGTCCAAGGGATACAGTAAACCTGAAGTGAAGCATCAGAATCTAAAACAGGACTCACAGGAAAGGTTCAAATCATAGAAAGTTAAGGTGTCAGTCCTCTTGTTCTTAAGTCGGCATTGTGAAATTTGTATTAAATTCGGATGCAATTTCTGTGTTTCATCGTCAATAAGAAGGTCCAAGGTATACAGTAAACCTGAAGTGAAGCATCGGAATCTAAAACTGGTCTCACAGGAAAGGTTAAAATCATAGAAAGTTAGAGTGTCAGTCCTCTTGTACTTAAGTAGACATTGTGGCTTTTGTATTAAATTCGGATGCAATTTCTGTGTTTCATCGTCCATAAGAAAGTCCAAAGGATACAGTAAACCTGAAGTGAAGCATCAGAATCTAATACAGGACTCACAGGAGAGGTTCAAATCATAGAAAGTTAAGGTGTCAGTCATCTTGTACTTAAGTCGGCATTGTGCCATTTGTATTAAATTCGGATGCAATATCTGTGTTTCATCGTCAATAAGAAGGTCCAAGGGATACAGTAAACCTGAAGTGAAGCATCGGAATCCAAAACTGGACTCACAGGAGAGGTTCAAATCATAGAAAATTAGAGTGTCAGTCCTCTTGTACTTAAGTCGGCATTGTGCCATTTGTATTAATTTCGTATGCAATTACTGTGTTTCATCGTCAATAAGAAGGTCCAAGGTATACAGTTAACCAGAAGTGAAGCATCGGAATCTAAAACTGGACTCACAGGAGAGGTTAAAATCATAGAAAGTTAGAGTGTCAGTCCTCTTGTACTTAAGTCGGCATTGTGCCTTTTGTATTAATTCGGATGCTATTTCTGTGTTTCATCGTCAATAAGAAGGTCCAAGGGAGACAGTAAACGTGAAGTGAAGCATCACTATCTAAAACTGTACTCACAGGAGATGTTCAAATAATAAAGAGGTAGAGTGTCAGTCCTCTAGTACTTAAGTCAGCATTGTGCCTTTTGTATTAAATTCGGCTGCAATTTATGTGTTCCATTATCAATAAGAAGGTCCAAGGGTACAGTAAACCTGAAGTGAAGCATCGGAATCTAAAACTGGACTCACAGGAGAGGTTCAAATCATAGAGAGTTAGAGTGTCAGTCCTCATGTACTTAACTCGGCATTTCACCTTTTGTATTAAATTCGGATGAATTTTCTGTGTTTCATCGTAAATAAGAAGGTCCATGGGGTACGGTAAAACTGTAGTGAAGCATCGGAATCAAAAAGTGGACTCACAGGAGAGGTTCAAATCATAGAAAATTAGAGTGTCAGTGTTCTTGTACTTAAGTCGTCATTGTGCCATTTGTATTAATTTCGGATGCAATTACTGTGTTTCATCGTCAATAAGAAGGTCCAAGGTATAAAGTTAACCAGAAGTGAAGCATCGGAATCTAACACTGGACTCACAGGAGAGGTTAAAATCATAGAAAGTTAGAGTGTCAGTCCTCTTGTACTTAAGTCGGCATTGTGCCATTTGTATTAATTTCGGATGCAATTACTGTGTTTCATCGTCAATAAGAAGCTCCAAGGTATACAGTTAACCAGAAGTGAAGCATCGGAATCTAACACTGGACTCACAGGAGAGGTTAAAATCATAGAAAGTTAGAGTGTCAGTCCTCTTGTACTTAAGTCGGCATTGTGCCATTTGTATTAAATTCTAATGCAATTTCTGTGTTTCATCGTCAATAAGAAGGTCCAAGGGATACAGTAAACCTGAAGTGAAGCATCGGAATCGAAAACTGGACTCACAGGAGAGGTTCAAATCATAGAATATTAGAGTGTCAGTCCTCTTGTACTTAAGTCGGCATTGTGCCATTTGTATTAATTTCGGATGCAATTACTGTGTTTCATCGTCAATAAGAAGGTCCAAGGTATACAGTTAACCAGAAGTGAAGCATCGGAATCTAAATCTGGACTCACAGGAGAGGTTAAAATCATAGAAAGTTAGAGTGTCAGTCCTCTTGTACTTAAGTCGGCATGTGCCTTTTGTATTAAATTCGGATGCAATTTCTGTGTTTCATCGTCAATAACAAGGTCCAAGGGAGACAGTAAACGTGAAGTGAAGCATCACAATCTAAAACTGTACTCACAGGAGAGGTTCAAATAATAGAGAGGTAGAGTGTCAGTCCTCTTGTACTTAAGTCAGCATTGTGCCTTTTGTATTAAATTCGGCTGCAATTTCTGTGTTCCATTATCAATAAGAAGGTCCAAGGGATACAGTAAACCTGAAGTGAAGCATCGGAATCTAAAACTGGACTCACAGGAGAGGTTCAGATCATAGAGAGTTAGAGTGTCAGTCCTCATGTACATAAGTCGGCATTGTGCCTTTTGTATTAAAATCGGATGCAATTTCTGTGTTTCATCGTCAATAAGAAGGTCGAAGGGATACAGTAAACCTGAAGTGAAGCATCGGAATCTAAAACTGTACTCACAGGAGAGGTTCAAATCATAGAGAGGTAGAGTGTCAGTCCTCTTGTACATAAGTCGGCATTGTGCCTTTTGTATTAAATTCGGATGCTGTTTCTGTGTTTCATCGTCAATAAGAAAGTCCAAGGGATACAGTAAACCTGAAGTGAAGCATCGAAATCTAAAACTGGACTCACAGGAGAGGTTCAAATCATAGAAATTTAGAGTGTCAGTCCTCCTGTACTTAACTCGGCATTTCACATTTTGTATTAAATTCGGATGAAATTTCTGTGTTTCATCGTCAATAAGAAGGTCCATGGGGTACGGTAAAACTGATGTGAAGCATCGGAATCTAAAACTGGACTCACAGGAGAGGTTCAAATCATAGAAAGTTAGAGTGTCAGTCCTCTTGTACTTAAGTAGGCATTGTGCCTTTGGTATTAAATTCGGATGCAATTTCTGTGTTTCATCGTCCATAAGAAGGTCCAAGGGATACAGTAAACCTGAAGTGAAGCATCAGAATCTAAAACTGGACTCACAGGAGAGGTTCAAATCATAGAAAGTGAGAGTGTCAGTCCTCTTGTACTTAAGTCGGCATTGTGCCATTTGTATTAAATTCGGATGCAATTTCTGTGTTTCATCGTCAATAAGAAGGTCCAAGGGATACAGTAAACCTGATGTGAAGCATCGGAATCGAAAACTGGACTCACAGGAGAGGTTCAAATCATAGAAAATGAGAGTGTCAGTCCTCTTGTACTTAAGTCGGCATTGTGCCATTTGTATTAATTTCGGATGCAATTACTGTGTTTCATCGTCAATAAGAAGGTCCAAGGTATACAGTTAACCAAAAGTGAAGCATCGGAATCTAAAACCGGACTCACAGGAGAGGTTAAAATCATAGAAAGTTAGAGTGTCAGTCCTCTTGTACTTAAGTCGGCATTGTGCCTTTTGTATTAAATTCGAATGCAATTTCTGTGTTTCATCGTCAATAAGAAGGTCCAAGGGAGACAGTAAATGTGAAGTGAAGCATCACAATCTAAAACTGTACTCACAGGAGAGGTTAAAATAATAGAGAGGTAGAGTGTCAGTCCTCTTGTACTTAAGTCAGCATTGTGCCTTTTGTATTAAATTCGGCTGCAATTTCTGTGTTCCATCGTCAATAAGAAGATCCAAGGGATACAGTAAACCTGAAGTGAAGCATCGGAATCTAGAACTGGACTCACAGGAGAGGTTAAAATCATAGAGAGTTAGAGTGTCAGTCCTCATGTACATAAGTCGGCATTGTGCCTTTTTTATTAAATTCGGATGCAATTTCTGTGTTTCATCGTCAATAAGAAGGTCGAAGGGATACAGTAAACCTGAAGTGAAGCATCGGAATCTAAAAGTGTACTCACAGGAGAGGTTCAAATCATAGAGAGGTAGAGTGTCAGTCCTCTTGTACATAAGTCGGCATTGTGCCTTTTGTATTAAATTCGGATGCTGTTTCTGTGTTTCATCGTCAATAAGAAAGTTCAAGGGATACAGTAAACCTGAAGTGAAGCATCGGAATCTAAAACTGGACTCACAGGAGAGGTTCAAATCATAGAAATTTAGAGTGTCAGTCATCCTGTACTTAACTCGGCATTTCACCTTTTGTAGTAAATTCGGATGAATTTTCTGTGTTTCATCGTCAATAAGAAGGTCCATGGGGTACGGTAAAACTGAAGTGAAGCATCAGAATCTAAAACTGGACTCACAGGAGAGGTTCAAATCATAGAGAGTTAGAGTGTCAGTCCTCATGTACATAAGTCGGCATTGTGCCTTTTGTATTAAATTCGGATGCAATTTCTGTGTTTCATCGTCAATAAGAAGGTCCAAGGTATACAGTTAACTTGAACCGAAGCATCGGAATCTAAAACTGGACACACAGGAGAGGTTCAAATCATAGAGAGTCAGAGTGTCTGTCCTCTTGTACTTAAGTCGGCATTGTGCCTTTTGTATTAAATTCGGATGCTATTTCCGTCTTTCATTGTTAATGAGAAGGTCCAAGGTATACAGTAAACCTGAAGTGAAGCATCGGAATCTAAAACTGGACTCACAGGAGAGGTTAAAATCATAGAGAGTTAGAGTGTCAGTCCTCATGTACATAAGTCGGCATTGTGCATTTTGTATTAAATTCGGATGCAATTTCTGTGTTTCATCGTCAATAAGAAGGTAGAAGGGATACAGTAAACCTGAAGTGAAGCATCGGAATCTAAAAGTGTACTCACAGGAGAGGTTCAAATCATAGAGAGGTAGAGTGTCAGTCCTCTTGTACATAAGTCGGCATTGTGCCTTTTGTATTAAATTCGGATGCAATTTCTGTGTTTCATCGTCAATAAGAAGGTCCAAGGTATACAGTTAACTTGAACCGAAGCATCGGAATCTAAAACTGGACACACAGGAGAGGTTCAAATCATAGAGAGTCAGAGTGTCTGTCCTCTTGTACTTAAGTCGGCATTGTGCCTTTTGTATTAAATTCGGATGCTATTTCCGTCTTTCATTGTTAATGAGAAGGTCCAAGGTATACAGTAAACCTGAAGTGAAGCATCGGAATCGAAAACTGGACTCACAGGAGAGGTTCAAATCATAGAAATTTAGAGTGTCAGTCCTCCTGTACTTAACTCGGCATTTCACATTTTGTATTAAATTCGGATGAAATTTCTGTGTTTCATCGTCAATAAGAAGGTCCATGGGGTACGGTAAAACTGATGTGAAGCATCGGAATCTAAAACTGGACTCACAGGAAAGGTTAAAATCATAGAAAGTTAGAGTGTCAGTCCTCTTGTACTTAAGTAGGCATTGTGCCTTTTGTATTAAATTCGGATGCAATTTCTGTGTTTCATCGTCCATAAGAAGGTCCAAGGGATACAGTAAACCTGAAGTGAAGCATCAGAATCTAAAACAGGACTCACAGGAAAGGTTCAAATCATAGAAAGTTAAGGTGTCAGTCCTCTTGTTCTTAAGTCGGCATTGTGAAATTTGTATTAAATTCGGATGCAATTTCTGTGTTTCATCGTCAATAAGAAGGTCCAAGGTATACAGTAAACCTGAAGTGAAGCATCGGAATCTAAAACTGGTCTCACAGGAAAGGTTAAAATCATAGAAAGTTAGAGTGTCAGTCCTCTTGTACTTAAGTAGACATTGTGGCTTTTGTATTAAATTCGGATGCAATTTCTGTGTTTCATCGTCCATAAGAAAGTCCAAAGGATACAGTAAACCTGAAGTGAAGCATCAGAATCTAATACAGGACTCACAGGAGAGGTTCAAATCATAGAAAGTTAAGGTGTCAGTCATCTTGTACTTAAGTCGGCATTGTGCCATTTGTATTAAATTCGGATGCAATATCTGTGTTTCATCGTCAATAAGAAGGTCCAAGGGATACAGTAAACCTGAAGTGAAGCATCGGAATCCAAAACTGGACTCACAGGAGAGGTTCAAATCATAGAAAATTAGAGTGTCAGTCCTCTTGTACTTAAGTCGGCATTGTGCCATTTGTATTAATTTCGGATGCAATTACTGTGTTTCATCGTCAATAAGAAGGTCCAAGGTATACAGTTAACCAGAAGTGAAGCATCGGAATCTAAAACTGGACTCACAGGAGAGGTTAAAATCATAGAAAGTTAGAGTGTCAGTCCTCTTGTACTTAAGTCGGCATTGTGCCTTTTGTATTAATTCGGATGCAATTTCTGTGTTTCATCGTCAATAAGAAGGTCCGAGGGAGACAGTAAACGTGAAGTGAAGCATCACTATCTAAATCTGTACTCACAGGAGATGTTCAAATAATAAAGAGGTAGAGTGTCAGTCCTCTAGTACTTAAGTCAGCATTGTGCCTTTTGTATTAAATTCGGCTGCAATTTATGTGTTCCATTATCAATAAGAAGGTCCAAGGGATACAGTAAACCTGAAGTGAAGCATCGGAATCTAAAACTGGACTCACAGGAGAGGTTCAAATCATAGAGAGTTAGAGTGTCAGTCCTCATGTACTTAACTCGGCATTTCACCTTTTGTATTAAATTCGGATGAATTTTCTGTGTTTCATCGTAAATAAGAAGGTCCATGGGGTACGGTAAAACTGTAGTGAAGCATCGGAATCTAAAACTGGACTCACAGGAGAGGTTCAAATCATAGAGAGTTAGAGTATCAGTCCTCATGTACATAAGTCGGCATTGTGCCTTTTGTATTAAATTCGGATGCAATTTCTGTGTTTCATCGTCAATAAGAAGGTCCAAGGTATACAGTTAACTTGGACCGAAGCATCGGAATCTAAAACTGGACACACAGGAGAGGTTCAAATCATAGAGAGTCAGAGTGTCTGTCCTCTTGTACTTAAGTCGGCATTGTGCCTTTTGTATTAAATTCGGATGCTATTTCCGTCTTTCATTGTTAATGAGAAGGTCCAAGGTATACAGTTAACCTGAAGTGAAGCATCGGAATCTAAAACTGGACTCACAGGAAAGGTTAAAATCATAGAAAGTTAGAGTGTCAGTCCTCTTGTACTTAAGTAGGCATTGTGCCGTTTGTATTAAATTCGGATGCAATTTCTGTGTTTCATCGTCCATAAGAAGGTCCAAGGGATACAGTAAACCTGAAGTGAAGCATCAGAATCTAAAACAGGACTCACAGGAGAGGTTCAAATCATAGAAAGTTAAGGTGTCAGTCCTCTTGTGCTTAAGTCGGCATTGTGCCATTTGTATTAAATTCGGATGCAATTTCTGTGTTTCATCGTCAATAAGATGGTCCAAGGGAGACAGTAAACGTGAAGTGAAGCATCACAATCTAAAACGGTACTCACAGGAGAGGTTCAAATAATAGAGAGGTAGAGTGTCAGTCCTCTTGTACTTAAGACAGCATTGTGCCTTTTGTATTAAATTCGGCTGCAATTTCTGTGTTCCAACGTCAATAAGAAGGTCCAAGGGCGACAGTAAACCTGAAGTGAAGCATCGGAATCTAAAACTGGACTCACAGGAGAGGTTCAAATCATAGAGAGTTAGAGTGTCAGTCCTCATGTACATAAGTCGGCATTGTGCCTTTTGTATTAAATTCGGATGCAATTTCTGTGTTGTGTAAAACTGAAGTGAAGCATCGGAATCTAAAACTGGACTCACAGGAGAGGTTCAAATCATAGAAAGGTAGTGTGTCAATCCTCTTGTACTTAAGTCGTCATTGTGCCTTTTGTATTAAATTCGGAAGCAATTTCTGTGTTTCATCGTCAATAAGAATGTCCAAGGTATACAGTAAACCTAAAGTGAAGCATCGGAATCTAAAACTGGACTCACAGGAGAGGTTCAATTCGTACAAAGTTACGGTGTCAGTCCTCTTGTACTTAAGTCGGCATTGTGCCATTTGTATTAAATTCGGATGCAATTTCTGTGTTTCATCGTCAATACGAAGGTCCAAGGGATACAGTAAACCTGATGCGAAGCATCGGAATCGAAAACTGGGCTCACAGGAGAGGTTCAAATCATAGAAAATTAGAGTGTCAGTCCTCTTGTACTTAAGTCGGCATTGTGCCATTTGTATTATTTTCGGATGCAATTACTGTGTTTCATCGTCAATAAGAAGGTCCAAGGTATACAGTTAACCAGAAGTGAAGCATCGGAATCTAAAACTGGATTCACAGGAGAGGTTATTATCATAGAAAATTAGAGTGTCAGTCCTCTTGTACTTAAGTCGGCATTGTGCCTTTTGTATTGAATTCGGATGCAATTTCTGTGTTTCACCGTCAATAAGAAGGTGCAAGGTATACAGTTAACTTGAACCGAAGCATCGGAATCTAAAACTGGACTCACAGGAGAGATTCAAACCATAGAGAGTCAGAGTGTCTGTCCTCTTGTACTTAAGTCGGCATTGTGTCTTTTGTATTAAATTCGGATGCTATTTCCGTCTTTCATTGTTAATGAGAAGGTCCAAGGTATACAGTTAACCTGAAGTGAAGCATCGGAATCTAAAACTGGACTCACAGGAAAGGTTAAAATCATAGAAAGTTAGAGTGTCAGTCCTCTTGTACTTAAGTAGGCATTGTGCCTTTTGTATTAAATTCGGATGCAATTTCTGTGTTTCATCGTCCATAAGAAGGTCTAAGGGATACAGTAAACCTGAAGTGAAGCAACAGAATCTAAAACAGGACTCACAGGAGAGGTTCAAATCATAGAAAGTTAAAGTGTCAGTCCTCTTGTTCTTAAGTCGGCATTGTGCCATTTGTATTAAATTCGGATGCAATTTCTGTGTTTCATCTCAATAAGAAGGTCCAAGGGACACAGTAAACGTGAAGTGAAGCATCACAATCTAAAACGGTACTCACAGGAGAGGTTCAAATAATAGAGAGGTAGAGTGTCAGTCCTCTTGTACTTAAGTCAGCATTGTGCCTTTTGTATTAAATTAGGCTGCAATATCTGTGTTCCAACGTCAATAAGAAGGTCCAAGGGAGACAGTAAACCTGAAGTGAAGCATCGGAATCTAAAACTGGACTCACAGGAGAGGTTCAAATCATAGAGAGTTAGAGTGTCAGTCCTCATGTACATAAGTCGGCATTGTGCCTTTTGTATTAAATTCGGATGCAATTTCTGTGTTTCATCGTGAATAAGAAGGTCCAAGGTATACAGTAAACCTGAAGTGAAGCATCGGAATCTAAAACTGGATTCACAGGAAAGGTTAAAATCATAGAAAGTTAGAGTGTCGGTCCTCTTGTACTTAAGTAGGCATTGTGCCTTTTGTATTAAATTCGGATGCAATTTCTGTGTTTCATCGTCCATAAGAAGGTCCAAAGGATACAGTAAACCTGAAGTGAAGCATCAGAATCTAATACAGGACTCACAGGAGAGGTTCAAATCATAGAAAGTTAAGGTGTCAGTCATCTTGTACTTAAGTCAGCATTGTGCCTTTTGTATTAAATTCGGCTGCAATTTCTGTGTTCCATTATCAATAAGAAGGTCCAAGGGATACAGTAAACCTGAAGTGAAGCATCGGAATGTAAAACTGGACTCACAGAAGAGGTTCAAATCATAGAGAGTTAGAGTGTCAGTCCTCATGTACATAAGTCGGCATTGTGCCTTTTGTATTAAATTCCGATGCAATTTCTGTGTTTCATCGTCAATAAGAAGGTCGAAGGGATACAGTAAACCTGAAGTGAAGCATCGGAATCTAAAACTGTACTCACAGGAGAGGTTCAAATCATAGAGAGGTAGAGTGTCAGTCCTCTTGTACATAAGACGGCATTGTGCCTTTTGTATTAAATTCGGATGCTGTTTCTGTGTTTCATCGTCAATAAGAAAGTCCAAGGGATACAGTAAACCTGAAGTGAAGCATCGGAATCTAAAACTTGACTCACAGGAGAGGTTCAAATCATAGAAATTTAGAGTGTCAGTCCTCCTGTACTTAACTCGGCATTTCACCTTTTGTATTAAATTCGGATGAAATTTCTGTGTTTCATCGTCAATAAGAAGGTCCAAGGGATACAGTAAACCTGAAGTGAAGCATCGGAATCCAAAACTGGACTCACAGTAGAGGTTCAAATCATAGAAAATTAGAGTGTCAGTCCTCTTGTACTTAAGTCGGCATTGTGCCATTTGTATTAATTTCGCATGCAATTACTGTGTTTCATCGTCAATAAGAAGGTCCAAGGTATACAGTTAACCAGAAGTGAAGCATCGGAATCTAAAACTGGGCTCACAGGAGAGGTTAAAATCATAGAAAGTTAGAGTGTCAGTCCTCTTGTACTTAAGTCGGCATTGTGCCTTTTGTATTAAATTCGGATGCAATTTCTGTGTTTCATCGTCAATAAGAAGGTCCAAGGGAGACAGTAAACGTGAAGTGAAGCATCACAATCTAAAACTGTACTCACAGGAGAGGTTCAAATAATAGAGAGGTATAGTGTCAGTATTCTTGTACTTAAGTCAGCATTGTGCCTTTTGTATTAAATTCGGCTGCAATTTCTGTGTCCCATCGTCAATAAGAAGGTCCAAGGGATACAGTAAACCTGAAGTGAAGCATCGGAATCTAAAACTGTACTCACAGGAGAGGTTCAAATCATAGAGAGGTAGAGTGTCAGTCCTCTTGTACATAAGTCGGCATTGTGCCTTTTGTATTAAATTCGGATGCTCTTTCTGTGTTTCATCGTCAATAAGAAAGTCCAAGGGATACAGTAAACCTGAAGTGAAGCATCGGAATCTAAAACTGGACTCATAGAAGAGGTTCAAATCATAGAAATTTAGAGCGTCAGTCCTCCTATACTTAACTCGGCATTTCACCTTTTGTATTAAATTCGGATGAAATTTCTGTGTTTCATCGTCAATAAGAAGGTCCAAGGGATACAGTAAACCTAAAGTGATGCATCAGAATCTAAAACTGGACTCCCAGGACAGGTTCAAATCATAGAAAGTTTGAGTGTCAGTCCTCCTGTACATAAGTCGGCATTGTGTCTCTTGTATTAAATTCGGATGCATTTTCTGTGTTTCAACGTCAATGAGAAGGTCCAAGGGATACAGTAAACCAGAAGTGAAGCATCGGAATCTAAAACTGGACTCACAGGAGAGGTTCAAATCATAGAAAGTTAGAGTGTCAGTCCTTTTGTTCATAAGTCAGCATTGTGCCTTTTATATTAAATTCGGATGCAATTTCTGTGTTACATCGTCAATAAGAAGCTCCAAGGTATACAGTTAACCTGAAGTGAGGCATCGGAATGTAAAACTGGACTCACAGGAGAGGTTCAAATCATAGAGAGTTAGAGTGTCACTCCTCTTGTACTTAAGTCGTCATTGTGCCTTCAGTATTAAATTTGGATGCAATTTCTGTGTTTCATCGTCAATAAGAAGGTCCAAGGGATACAGTAAACCTGAAGTGAAGCATCGGAATCTAGAACTGGACTCACAGAAGAAGTTCAAATCATAGAAAATTAGAGTGTTACTCCTCTGGTACTTAAGTCGGCGCTGAGCCTTTTGTATAAAATTCGGATGCAGTTTCTGTGTTTCATCGTCATTAAGAAGGTCCAAGGGATACAGTAAACCTGAAGTGAAGCATTGGAATCTAAAACTGGACTCACAGGTGAGGTTCAAACCATAGAAAGTTGAAGTGTCAGTAGTCTTGTACTTAAGTCGGCATTGTGCCTTTTGTATTAAATTCGGATGCAATTTCTGTGTTTCATCGTCAATAAGAAGGTCGAAGGGATACAGTAAACCTGAAGTGAAGCATCAGAATCTAAAACTGTACTCACAGGAGAGGTTCAAATCATAGAGAGGTAGAGTGTCAGTCCTCTTGTACATAAGTCGGCATTGTGCCATTTGTATTAAATTCAGATGCAATTTCTGTGTTTCATCGTCAATAAGAAGGTGCAAGGTATATAGTTAACTTGAACCGAAGCATCGGAATCTAAAACTGGACTCACAGGAGAGGTTCAAATCATAGAGAGTCAGAGTGTCTGTCCTCTTGTACTTAAGTCGGCACTGTGTCTTTTGTATTAAATTCGGATGCTATTTCCGTCTTTCATTGTTAATGAGAAGGTCCAAGGTATACAGTTAACCTGAAGTGAAGCATCGGAATCTAAAACTGGACTCACAGGAAAGATTAAAATCATAGAAAGTTAGAGTGTCAGTCCTCTTGTACTCAAGTTGGCATTGTGCTTTTTGTATTAAATTCGGATGCAATTTCTGTGTTTCATCGTCCATAAGAAGGTCCAAGGGATACAGTAAACCTGAAGTGAAGCATCAGAATCTAAAATAGGACTCACAGGGGAGGTTCAAATCATAGAAAGTTAAGGTGTCAGTCCTCTTGTTCTTAAGTCGGCATTGTGCCATTTGTATTAAATTCGGATGCAATTTCTGTGTTTCACCGTCAATAAGAAGGTCCAAGGGATACAGTAAACCTGAAGTGAAGCATCGGAATCGAAAACTGGACTCACAGGAGAGGTTCAAATCATAGAAAATTAGAGTGTCAGTCCTCTTGTACTTAAGTCGGCATTGTGCCATTTGTAATAATTTCGGATGCAATTACTGTGTTTCATCGTCAATAAGAAGGTCCAAGGTATACAGTTAACCAGAAGTGAAGCATCGGAATCTAAAACTGGACTCACAATAGAGGTTAAAATCATAGAAAGTTAGAGTGTCAGTCCTCTTGTACTTAAGTCGGCATTGTGCCTTTTGTATTAAATTCGGATGCAATTTCTGTGTTTCATCGTCAATAAGAAGGTCCAAGGGAGACAGTAAACGTGAAGTGAAGCATCACAATCTAAAACTGTACTCACAGGAGAGGTTCAAATAATAGAGAGGTATAGTGTCAGTTCTCTTGTACTTAAGTCAGCATTGTGCCTTTTGTATTAAATTCGGCTGCAATTTTTGTGTTCCATCGTCAATAAGAAGGTCCAAGGGATACACTAAACCTGAAGTGAAGCATCGGAATCTAAAACTGTACTCACAGGAGAGGTTCAAATCATAGAGAGGTAGTGTGTCAGTCCTCTTGTACATAAGTCGGCATTGTGCCTTTTGTATTAAATTCGGATGCTGTTTCTGTGTTTCATCGTCAATAAGAAAGTCCAAGGGATACAGAAATCTGAAGTGAAGCATCGGAATCTAAAACTGGACTCATAGAAGAGGTTCAAATCATAGAAATTTAGAGCGTCAGTCCTCCTATACTTAACTCGGCATTTCACTTTTTGTATTAAATTCGGATGAAATTTCTGTGTTTCATCGTCAATAAGAAGGTCCAAGGGATACAGTAAACCTAAAGTGATGCATCGGAATCTAAAACTGGACTCCCAGGACAGGTTCAATTCATAGAAAGTTTGAGTGTCAGTCCTCCTGTACATAAGTCGGCATTGTGCCTCTTGTATTAAATTCGGATGCATTTTCTGTGTTTCAACGTCAATGAGAAGGTCCAAGGGATACAGTAAACCTGAAGTGAAGCATCGGAATCTAAAACTGGACTCACAGGAGAGGTTCAAATCATAGAAAGTTAGAGTGTCAGTCCTTTTGTTCATAAGTCAGCATTGTGCCTTTTATATTAATTTCGGATGCAATTTCTGTGTTTCATCGTCAATAAGAAGCTCCAAGGTATACAGTTAACCTGAAGTGAGGCATCGGAATGTAAAACTGGATTCACAGGAGAGGTTCAAATCATATAGAGTTAGAGTGTCACTCCACTTGTACTTAAGTCGTCATTGTGCCTTCAGTATTAAATTCGGATGCAATTTCTGTGTTTCATCGTCAATAAGAAGGTCCAAGGGATACAGTTAACCAGAAGTGAAGCAACGGAATCTAAAACTGGACTCACAATAGAGGTTAAAATCATAGAAAGTTAGAGTGTCAGTCCTCTTGTATTTAAGTCGGCATTGTGCCTTTTGTATTAAATTCGGATGCAATTTCTGTGTTTCATCGTCAATAAGAAGGTCCAAGGGAGACAGTAAACGTGAAGTGAAGCATCACAATCTAAAACTGTACTCACAGGAGAGGTTCAAATAATAGAGAGGTATAGTGTCAGTTCTCTTGTACTTAAGTCAGCATTGTGCCTTTTGTATTAAATTCGGCTGCAATTTCTGTGTTCCATCGTCAATAAGAAGGTCCAAGGGATACACTAAACCTGAAGTGAAGCATCGGAATCTAAAACTGTACTCACTGGAGAGGTTCAAATCATAGAGAGGTAGTGTGTCAGTCCTCTTGTACATAAGTCGGCATTGTGCCTTTTGTATTAAATTCGGATGCTGTTTCTGTGTTTCATCGTCAATAAGAAAGTCCAAGGGATACAGTAAACCTGAAGTGAAGCATCGGAATCTAAAACTGGACTCATAGAAGAGGTTCAAATCATAGAAATTTAGAGCGTCAGTCCTCCTATACTTAACTCGGCATTTCACCTTTTGTATTAAATTCGGATGAAATTTCTGTGTTTCATCGTCAATAAGAAGGTCCAAGGGATACAGTAAACCTAAAGTGATGCATCGGAATCTAAAACTGGACTCCCAGGACAGGTTCAAATCATAGAAAGTTTGAGTGTCAGTCCTCCTGTACATAAGTCGGCATTGTGCCTCTTGTATTAAATTCGGATGCATTTTCTGTGTTTCAACGTCAATGAGAAGGTCCAAGGGATACAGTAAACCTGAAGTGAAGCATCGGAATCTAAAACTGGACTCACAGGAGAGGTTCAAATCATAGAAAGTTAGAGTGTCAGTCCTTTTGTTCATAAGTCAGCATTGTGCCTTTTATATTAATTTCGGATGCAATTTCTGTGTTTCATCGTCAATAAGAAGCTCCAAGGTATACAGTTAACCTGAAGTGAGGCATCGGAATGTAAAACTGGACTCACAGGAGAGGTTCAAATCATATAGAGTTAGAGTGTCACTCCTCTTGTACTTAAGTCGTCATTGTGCCTTCAGTATTAAATTCGGATGCAATTTCTGTGTTTCATCGTCAATAAGAAGCTCCAAGGGATACAGTAAACCTGAAGTGAAGCATCGGAATCTAAAACTGGACTCACAGAAGAGGTTCAAATCATAGAAAATTAGAGTGTTACTCCTCTTGTACTTAAGTCGGCACTGAGCCTTTTGTATAAAATTCGGATGCAGTTTCTATGTTTCATCGTCATTAAGAAGGTCCAAGGGATACAGTAAACCTGAAGTGAAGCATTGGAATCTAAAACTGGACTCACAGGTGAGGTTCAAACCATAGAAAGATGAAGTGTCAGTAGTCTTGTACTTAAGTAGGCATTGTGCCTTTTGTATTAAATTCGGATGCAATTTCTGTGTTTCATCGTCAATAAGAAGGTCCAAGGGATACACTAAACCTGAAGTGAAGCATCGGAATCTAAAACTGTACTCACTGGAGAGGTTCAAATCATAGAAATTTACGGTGTCAGTCCTCTTGTACTTAAGTCGGCATTGTGCCATTTGTATTAAATTCGGATGCAATTTCTGTGTTTCATCGTCAATACGAAGGTCCAAGGGATACAGTAAACCTGATGTGAAGCATCGGAATCGAAAACTGGGCTCACTGGAGAGGTTCAAATCATAGAAAATTAGAGTGTCAGTCCTCTTGTACTTAAGTCGGCATTGTGCCATTTGTATTATTTTCGGTTGCAATTACTGTGTTTCATCGTCAATAAGAAGGTCCAAGGTATACAGTTAACCAGAAGTGAAGCATCGGAATCTAAAACTGGATTCACAGGAGAGGTTAAAATCATAGAAAATTAGAGTGCCAGTCCTCTTGTACTTAAGTCGGCATTGTGCCTTTTGTATTGAATTCGGATGCAATTTCTGTGTTTCATCGTCAATAAGAAGGTGCAAGGTATACAGTTAACTTCAACCGAAGCATCGGAATCTAAAACTGGACTCACAGGAGAGGTTCAAATCATAGAGAGTCAGAGTGTCTGTCCTCTTGTACTTATGTCGGCATTGTGTCTTTTGTATTAAATTCGGATGCTATTTCCGTCTTTCATTGTTAATGAGAAGGTCCAAGGTATACAGTTAACCTGAAGTGAAGCATCGGAATTTAAAACTGGACTCGCAGGAAAGGTTAAAATCATAGAAAGTTAGAGTGTCAGTCCTCTTATACTTAAGTAGGCATTGTGCTTTTTGTATTAAATTCGGATGCAATTTCTGTGTTTCATCGTCCATAAGAATGTCCAAGGGATACAGTAAACCTGAAGTGAAGCATCAGAATCTAAAACAGGACTCACATGGGAGGTTCAAATCATAGAAAGTTAAGGTGTCAGTCCTCTTGTTCTTAAGTCGGCATTGTGCCATTTGTATTAAATTCGGATGCAATATCTGTGTTCCATCGTCAAAAAGAAGGTCCAAGGGATACAGTAAACGTGAAGTGAAACATCACAATCTAAAACTGTACTCACAGGAGAGGTTCAAATAATAGAGAGGTATAGTGTCAGTCCTCTTGTACTTAAGTCAGCATTGTGCCTTTTGTATTAAATTCGGCTGCAATTTCTGTGTTCCATCGTCAAAAAGAAGGTCCAAGGGATACAGTAAACCTGAAGTGAAGCATCGGAATCTAAAACTGGACTCACAGGAGAGGTTCAAATCATAGAGAGTTAGAGTGTCAGTCCTCATGTACATAAGTCGGCATTGTGCCTTTTGTATTAAATTCGGATGCAATTTCTGTGTTTCAACGTTAATAAGAAGGTCCAAGGGATACAGTAAACCTGAAGTGAAGCATCAGAATCTAAAACTGTACTCACAGGAGAGGTTCAAATCATAGAGAGGTAGAGTGTCAGTCCTCTTGTACATAAGTCGGCATTGTGCCTTTTGTATTAAATTCGGATGCTGTTTCTGTGTTTCATCGTCAATAAGGAAGTCCAAGGGATACAGTGAACCTGAAGTGAAGCATCGGAATCTAAAACTGGACTCACAGGAGAGGTTCAAATCATAGAAATTTAGAGTGTCAGTCCTCCTATACTTAACTCGGCATTTCTCCTTTTGTATTAAATTCGGATGAAATTTCTGTGTTTCATCGTCAATAAGAAGGTCCAAGGGATACAGTAAACCTAAAGTGATGCATCGGAATCTAAAACTGGACTCCCAGGACAGGTTCAAATCATAGAATGTTTGAGTGTCAGTCCTCCTGTACATAAGTCGGCATTGGGCCTCTTGTATTAAATTCGGATGCATTTTCTGTGTTTCAACGTCAATGAGAAGGTCCAAGGGATACAGTAAACCTGAAGTGAAGCATCGGAATCTAAAACTGGACTCACAGGAGAGGTTCAAATCATAGAAAGTTAGATTGTCAGTCCTTTTGTTCATAAGTCAGCATTGTGCCTTTTATATTAAATTCGGATGCAATTTCTGTGTTTCATCGTCTATAAGAAGCTCCAAGGTATACAGTTAACCTGAAGTGAGGCATCGGAATGTAAAACTGGACTCACAGGAGAGGTTCAAATCATAGAAAGTCAGAGTGTCACTCCTCTTTTACTTAAGCCGGCATTGTGCCTTTTGTATTAAATTCGGATGCATTTTCTGTGTTTCATTGTCAATACGAAGGTCCAAGGGATACAGTTAACCTGAAGTGAAGCATCGGAATCTAAAACTGGGCTCACAGGAGAGGTTCAAATCATAGAAAGTTAGAGTGTCAGTCCTCCTGTACTTAAGTCGGCATTGTGCCTTTTGTATTAAATTCGGATGCAATTTCTGTGTTTCATCGTCAATAAGAAAGTCCAAGGCATTCAGTAAACCTGAAGTGAAGCATCGGAATCTAAAATTGGACTCACAGGAGCGGTTCAAATCATAGAGAGTTAGAGTGTCACTCCTCTTGTACTTAAGTCGTCATTGTGCCTTCAGTATTAAATTCGGATGCAATTTCTGTGTTTCATCGTCAATAAGAAGGTCCAAGGGATGCAGTAAACCTGAAGTGAAGCATCAGAATCAAAAACTGGACTCACAGAAGAGGTTCAAATCATAGAAAATTAGAGTGTTATTCCTCTTGTTCTTAAGTCGGCACTGTGCCTTTTGTATAAAATTCGGATGCAGTTTCTGTGTTTCATCGTCAATAAGAAGGTACAAGGGATACAGTAAACCTGAAGTGAAGCATTGGAATCTAAAACTGGACTCACAGGTGAGGTTCAAACCATAGTAAGTTGAAGTGTCAGTCGTCTTGTACTTAAGTCGGCGTTATGCCTTTTGTATTAAATTCGGATGCAATTTCTGTGTATCATCGTAAATAAGAAGGTCCAAGGGATACAGTAAAAAAGAAGTGAAAAATCGGAATCTGACACTGGACTCATAGGAGAGGTTCAAATCATAGAATATTAGAGTGTCAGTCCTCTTTTACTTCTGTCGGCACTGTGCCTTTTGTATTAAATTTAGAGGCAATTTCTGTGTTTCATCGTCAATAAGAAGGTCGAAGGGATACAGTAAACCAGAATTGAAGCATTGGAATCTAAAACTGGACTCACAGGATAGGTTCAATTCATAGAGAGTTAGAGTGTCAGTCCTCTAGTACTTAAGTCGGCATTGTGCCTTTTGTATTAAATTCGGATGCAATTTGAGTGTTTCATCGTCAATAAGAAGGTCCAAGGAATACAGTAAACCTGAAGTAAAGCATCGGAATCTAAAACTGGACGCACAGGAGAGATTCAAATCATACAAAGCTAGAGTGTCATTCCTCTTGTACTTAAGTCGGCATTGTGCCTTTTGTATTAATTTCGGATGCAATTTCTGTGTTTCATCGTCAATTAGAAGGTCCAAGGGATACAGTAAACCTGAAGTGAAGCATCGGAATCTAAAACTGGACACACTGGAGAGGTTCAAATCATAGAGAATTAGAGTGTCAGTCCTCTTGTACTTAAGTCGGCATTGTGCCTTTTGCATTAAATTCGGATGCAATTTCTGTGTTTCATCGTCAATAAGAAGGTCCAAGGGATACAGTAAACCTGAAGTGAAGCATCGAAATCTAAAACTGGACTCACAGGTGGGGTTCAAATCATACAAAGTTAGAGTGTAAGTCCTCTTATACTTAAGTCGGCATTATGCCTTTTGTCTTCAAATCGGATGCAATTTCTGTGTTTCATCGTCAATAAGAAGGTCCAAGGTATACAGTTAACCTGAAGTGAGGCATCGGAATGTAAAACTGGACTCACAGGAGAGGTTAAAATCATAGAAAGTTAGAGTGTCAGTCCTCTTGTACTTAAGTCGGCATTGTGCCTTTTGTATTAAATTCGGATGCAATTTCTGTGTTTCATCGTCAATAAGAAGGTCCAAGGCATTCAGTAAACCTGAAGTGAAGCATCGGAATCTAAAACTGTACTCACAGGAGAGGTTCAAATCATAGAAAGTTAGAGTGTCAGTCCTCTTGTACTTAAGTCGGCATTGTTCTTTTGTATTAAATTCGGATGCAATTTCTGTGTTTCATCGTCAATAAGAAAGTCCAAGGCATTCAGTAAACCTGAAGTGAAGCATCGGAATCTAAAATTGGACTCACAGGAGCGGTTCAAATCATAGAGAGTTAGAGTGTCACTCCTCTTGTACTTAAGTCGTCATTGTGCCTTCAGTATTAAATTCGGATGCAATTTCTGTGTTTCATCGTCAATAAGAAGGTCCAAGGGATACAGTAAACCTGAAGTGAAGCATCAGAATCAAAAACTGGACTCACAGAAGAGGTTCAAATCATAGAAAATTAGAGTGTTATTCCTCTTGTTCTTAAGTGGGCACTGTGCCTTTTGTATAAAATTCGGATGCAGTTTCTGTGTTTCATCGTCAATAAGAAGGTACAAGGGATACAGTAAACCTGAAGTGAAGCATTGGAATCTAAAACTGGACTCACAGGTGAGGTTAAAACCATAGAAAGTTGAAGTGTCAGTCGTCTTGTACTTAAGTCGGCAATATGCCTTTTGTATTAAATTCGGATGCAATTTCTGTGTATCATCGTAAATAAGAAGGTCCAAGGGATACAGTAAAAAAGAAGTGAAAAATCGGAATCTGACACTGGACTCATAGGAGAGGTTCAAATCATAGAATATTAGTGTGTCAGTCCTCTTGTACTTCTGTCGGCACTGTGCCTTTTGTATTAAATTTAGATGCAATATCTGTGTTTCATCGTCAATAAGAAGGTCGAAGGGATACAGTAAACCAGAATTGAAGCATTGGAATCTAAAACTGGACTCACAGGATAGGATCAAATCATAGAGAGTTAGAGTGTCAGTCCTCTAGTACTTAAGTCGGCATTGTGCCTTTTGTATTAAATTCGGATGCAATTTCTGTGTTTCATCGTCAATAAGAAGGTCCAAGGAATACAGTAAACCTGAAGTAAAGCATCGGAATCTAAAACTGGACGCACAGGAGAGATTCAAATCATACAAAGCTAGAGTGTCATTCCTCTTGTACTTAAGTCGGCATTGTGCCTTTTGTATTAATTTCGGATGCAATTTCTGTGTTTCATCGTCAATTAGAAGGTCCAAGGGATACAGTAAACCTGAAGTGAAGCATCAGAATCTAAAACTGGACACACAGGAGAGGTTCAAATCATAGAGAATTAGAGTGTCAGTCCTCTTGTACTTAAGTCGGCATTGTGCCTTTTGCATTAAATTCGGATGCAATTTCTGTGTTTCATCGTCAATTAGAAGGTCCAAGGGATACAGTAAACCTGAAGTGAAGCATCGAAATCTAAAACTGGACTCACAGGAGGGGTTCAAATCATACAAAGTTAGAGTGTAAGTCCTCTTGTACTTAAGTCGGCATTATGCCTTTTGTCTTCAAATCGGATGCAATTTCTGTGTTTCATCGTCAATAAGAAGGTCCAAGGTATACAGTTAACCTGAAGTCAGGCATCGGAATGTAAAACTGGACTCACAGGAGAGGTTCAAATCATAGAAAGTTAAAGTGTCAGACCTCTTGTACTTAAGTCGGCATTGTGCCTTTTGTATTAAATTCGGATGCAATTTCTGTGTTTCATCGTCAATAAGAAGGTCCAAGGCATTCAGTAAACCTGAAGTGAAGCATCGGAATCTAAAACTGTACTCACAGGAGAGGTTCAAATCATAGAGAGTCAGAGTGTCTGTCCTCTTGTACTTAAGTCGGCATTGTGTCTTTTGTATTAAATTCGAAAGCTATCTCCGTCTTTCATTGTTAATGTGAAGGTCCAAGGTATACAGTTAACCTGAAGTGAAGCATCGGAATCTAAAACTGGACTCACAGGAAAGGTTAAAATCATAGAAAGTTAGAGTGTCAGTCCTCTTGTACTTAAGTAGGCATTGTGCTTTTTGTATTAAATTCGGATGCAATTTCTGTGTTTCATCGTCCATAAGAAGGTCCAAGGGATACAGTAAACCTGAAGTCAAGCATCAGAATCTAAAATAGGACTCACAGGGGAGGTTCAAATCATAGAAAGTTAAGGTGTCAGTCCTCTTGTTCTTAAGTCGGCATTGTGCCATTTGTATTAATTTCGGATGCAATTACTGTGTTTCATCGTCAATAAGAAGGTCCAAGGTATACAGTTAACCAGAAGTGAAGCATCGGAATCTAAAACTGGACTCACAGGAGAGGTTAAAATCATAGAAAGTTAGAGTGACAGTCCTCTTGTACTTAAGTCGGCATTGTGCCTTTTGTATTAAATTCGGATGCAATTTCTGTGTTTCATCGTCAATAAGAAGGTCCAAGGGAGACAGTAAACGTGAAGTGAAGCATCACAATCTAAAACTGTACTCACAGGAGAGGTTCAAATAATAGAGAGGTATAGTGTCAGTCCTCTTGTACTTAAGTCAGCATTGTGCCTTTTGTATTAAATTCGGCTGCAATTTCTGTGTTCCATCGTCAATAAGAAGGTCCAAGGGATACAGTAAAAATGAAGTGAAGCATCGGAATCTAAAACTGGACTCACAGGAGAGGTTCAAATCATAGAGAGATAGAGTGTCAGTCCTCATGTACATAAGTCGGCATTGTGCCTTTTGTATTAAATTCGGATGCAATTTCTGTGTTTCAACATCAATAAGAAGGTCCTAGGGATACAGTAAACCTGAAGTGAAGCATCAGAATCTAAAACTGTACTCACAGGAGAGGTTCAAATCATAGAGAGGTAGAGTGTCAGTCCTCTTGTACATAAGTCGGCATTGTGCCTTTTGTATTAAATTCGGATGCTGTTTCTGTGTTTCATCGTCAATAAGAAAGTCCAAGGGATACAGTAAACCTGAAGTGAAGCATCGGAATCTAAAAATGGACTCACAGGAGAGGTTCAAATCATAGAAATTTAGAGTGTCAGTCCTCCTATACTTAACTCGGCATTTCACATTTTGTATTAAATTCGGATGAAATTTCTGTGTTTCATCGTCAATAAGAAGGTCCAAGGGATACAGTAAACCTAAAGTGATGCATCGGAATCTAAAACTGGACTCCCAGGACAGGTTCAAATCATAGAAAGTTTGAGTGTCAGTCCTCCTGTACATAAGTCGGCATTGTGCCTCTTGTATTAAATTCGGATGCATTTTCTGTGTTTCAACGTCAATGAGAAGGTCCAAGGGATACAGTAAATCTGAAGTGAAGCATCGGAATCTAAAACTGGACTCACAGGAGAGGTTCAAATCATAGAAAGTTAGAGTGTCAGTCCTTTTGTTCATAAGTCAGCATTGTGCCTTTTATATTAAATTCGGATGCAATTTCTGTGTTTCATCGTCAATAAGAAGCTCCAAGGTATACATTTAACCTGAAGTGAGGCATCGGAATGTAAGACTAGACTCACAGGAGAGGTTCAAATCATAGAGAGTTAGAGTGTCACTCCTCTTGTACTTAAGTCGTCATTGTGCCTTCAGTATTAAATTCGGATGCAATTTCTGTGTTTCATCATCAATAAGAAGGTCCAAGGGATACAGTAAACCTGAAGTGAAGCATCGGAATCTAAAACTGGACTCACAGAAGAGGTTCAAATCATAGAAAATTAGAGTGTTACTCCTCTTGTACTTAAGTCGGCACTGTGCCTTTTGTATAAAATTCGGATGCAGGTTCTGTGTTTCATCGTCAATAAGAAGGTCCAAGGGATACAGTAAACCTGAAGTGAAGCATTGGAATCTAAAACTGGACTCACAGGTGAGGTTCAAACCATAGAAAGTAGAAGTGTCAGTAGTCTTGTACTTAAGTCGGCATTGTGCCTTTTGTATTAAATTCGGATGCAATTTCTGTGTTTCATCGTCAATAAGGAAGTCCAAGGGATACAGTAAACCTGAAGTGAAGCATCGGAATCTAAAACTGGACTCAGAGGAGAGGTTCAAATCATAGAAATTTTGAGTGTCAGTCCTCCTGTACTTAACTCGGCATTTCACCTTTTGTATTAAATTCGGATGAAATTTCTGTGTTTCATCGTCAATAAGAAGTTCCATGGGGTACGGTAAAACTGAAGTGAAGCATCGGAATCTAAAACTGGACTCACAGGAGAGGTTCAAATCATAGAAAGATAGAGTGTCAATCCTCTTGTACTTAAGTCGTCATTGTGCCTTTTGTATTAAATTCGGATGCAATTTCTGTGTTTCATCGTCAATAAGAATGTCCAAGGGATACAGTAAACCTGAAGTGAAGCATCGGAATCTAAAACTGGACTCACAGGAGAGGTTCAAATCATAGAAAGTTACGGTGTCAGTCCTCTTGTACTTAAATCGGCATTGTGCCATTTGTATTAAATTCGGATGCAATTTCTGTGTTTCATCGTCAATACGAAGGTCCAAGGTATACAGTAAACCTGATGTGAAGCATCGGAATCGAAAACTGGGCTCACAGGAGAGGTTCAAATCATAGAAAATTAGAGTGTCAGTCCTCTTGTACTTAAGTCGGCATTGTGCCATTTGTATTTTTTTTCGGATGCAATTACTGTGTTTCATCGTCAATAAGAAGGTCCAAGGTATACAGTTAACCAGAAGTGAAGCATCGGAATCTAAAACTGGATTCACAGGAGAGGTTAAAATCATAGAAAATTAGAGTGTCAGTCCTCTTGTACTTAAGTAGGCATTGTCCCTTTTGTATTGAATTCGGATGCAATTTCTGTGTTTCATCGTCAATAAGAAGGTGCAAGGTATACAGTTAACTTGAACCGAAGCATCGGAATCTAAAACTGGACTCACAGGAGAGGTTCAAATCATACAGAGTCAGAGTGTCTGTCCTCTTGTACTTAAGTCGGCATTGTGTCTTTTGTATTAAATTCGGATGCTATTTCCGTCTTTCATTGTTAATGAGAAGGTACAAGGTATACAGTTAACCTGAAGTGAAGCATCGGAATCTAAAACTGGAGTCACAGGAAAGGTTAAAATCATAGAAAGTTAGAGTGTCTGTCCTCTTGTACTTAAGTAGGCATTGTGCTTTTTGTATTAAATTCGGATGCAATTTCTGTGTTTCATCGTCCATAAGAAGGTCCAAGGGATACAGTAAACCTGAAGTGAAGCATCAGAATCTAAAACAGGACTCACATGGGAGGTTCAAATCATAGAAAGTTAAGGTGTCAGTTCTCTTGTTCTTAAGTCGGCATTGTGCCATTTGTATTAAATTCGGATGCAATTTGTGTGTTTCATCGGCAATAAGAATGTCCAAGGGATACAGTAAACCTGAAGTGAAGCATCGGAATCGAAAACTGGACTCACAGGAGAGGTTCTAATCATAGAAAATTAGAGTGACAGTCCTCTTGTACTTAAGTCGGCATTGTGCCTTTTGTATTAAATTCGGATGCAATTTCTGTGTTTCATCGTCAATAAGAAGGTCCAAGGGAGACAGTAAACGTGAAGTGAAGCATCACAATCTAAAACTGTACTCACAGGAGAGGTTCAAATAATAGAGAGGTATAGTGTCAGTCCTCTTGTACTTAAGTCAGCATTGTGCCTTTTGTATTAAATTCGGCTGCAATTTCTGTGTTCCATCGTCAATAAGAAGGTCCAAGGGATACAGTAAAAATGAAGTGAAGCATCGGAATCTAAAACTGGACTCACAGGAGAGGTTCAAATCATAGAGAGATAGAGTGTCAGTCCTCATGTACATAAGTCGGCATTGTGCCTTTTGTATTAAATTCGGATGCAATTTCTGTGTTTCAACATCAATAAGAAGGTCCTAGGGATACAGTAAACCTGAAGTGAAGCATCAGAATCTAAAACTGTACTCACAGGAGAGGTTCAAATCATAGAGAGGTAGAGTGTCAGTCCTCTTGTACATAAGTCGGCATTGTGCCTTTTGTATTAAATTCGGATGCTGTTTCTGTGTTTCATCGTCAATAAGAAAGTCCAAGGGATACAGTAAACCTGAAGTGAAGCATCGGAATCTAAAAATGGACTCACAGGAGAGGTTCAAATCATAGAAATTTAGAGTGTCAGTCCTCCTATACTTAACTCGGCATTTCACCTTTTGTATTAAATTCGGATGAAATTTCTGTGTTTCATCGTCAATAAGAAGGTCCAAGGGATACAGTAAACCTAAAGTGATGCATCGGAATCTAAAACTGGACTCCCAGGACAGGTTCAAATCATAGAAAGTTTGAGTGTCAGTCCTCCTGTACATAAGTCGGCATTGTGCCTCTTGTATTAAATTCGGATGCATTTTCTGTGTTTCAACGTCAATGAGAAGGTCCAAGGGATACAGTAAATCTGAAGTGAAGCATCGGAATCTAAAACTGGACTCACAGGAGAGGTTCAAATCATAGAAAGTTAGAGTGTCAGTCCTTTTGTTCATAAGTCAGCATTGTGCCTTTTATATTAAATTCGGATGCAATTTCTGTGTTTCATCGTCAATAAGAAGCTCCAAGGTATACAGGTAACCTGAAGTGAGGTATCGGAATGTAAAACTAGACTCACAGGAGAGGTTCAAATCATAGAGAGTTAGAGTGTCACTCCTCTTGTACTTAAGTCGTCATTGTGCCTTCAGTATTAAATTCGGATGCAATTTCTGTGTTTCATCGTCAATAAGAAGGTCCAAGGGATACAGTAAACCTGAAGTGAAGCATCGGAATCTAAAACTGGACTCACAGAAGAGGTTCAAATCATAGAAAATTAGAGTGTTACTCCTCTTGTACTTAAGTCGGCACTGTGCCTTTTGTATAAAATTCGGATGCAGTTTCTGTGTTTCATCGTCAATAAGAAGGTCCAAGGGATACAGTAAACCTGAAGTGAAGCATTGGAATCTAAAACTGGACTCACAGGTGAGGTTCAAACCATAGAAAGTAGAAGTGTCAGTAGTCTTGTACATAAGTCGGCATTGTGCCTTTTGTATTAAATTCAGATGCAATTTCTGTGTTTCATCGTCAATAAGGAAGTCCAAGGGATACAGTAAACCTGAAGTGAAGCATCGGAATCTAAAACTGGACTCACAGGAGAGGTTCAAATCATAGAAATTTTGAGTGTCAGTCCTCCTGTACTTAACTCGGCATTTCACCTTTTGTATTAAATTCGGATGAAATTTCTGTGTTTCATCGTCAATAAGAAGTTCCATGGGGTACGGTAAAACTGAAGTGAAGCATCGGAATCTAAAACTGGACTCACAGGAGAGGTTCAAATCATAGAAAGATAGAGTGTCAATCCTCTTGTACTTAAGTCGTCATTGTGCCTTTTGTATTAAATTCGGATGCAATTTCTGTGTTTCATCGTCAATAAGAATGTCCAAGGGATACAGTAAACCTGAAGTGAAGCATCGGAATCTAAAACTGGACTCACAGGAGAGGTTCAAATCATAGAAAGTTACGGTGTCAGTCCTCTTGTACTTAAATCGGCATTGTGCCATTTGTATTAAATTCGGATGCAATTTCTGTGTTTCATCGTCAATACGAAGGTCCAAGGTATACAGTAAACCTGATGTGAAGCATCGGAATCGAAAACTGGGCTCACAGGAGAGGTTCAAATCATAGAAAATTAGAGTGTCAGTCCTCTTGTACTTAAGTCGGCATTGTGCCATTTGTATTTTTTTTCGGATGCAATTACTGTGTTTCATCGTCAATAAGAAGGTCCAAGGTATACAGTTAACCAGAAGTGAAGCATCGGAATCTAAAACTGGATTCACAGGAGAGGTTAAAATCATAGAAAATTAGAGTGTCAGTCCTCTTGTACTTAAGTAGGCATTGTCCCTTTTGTATTGAATTCGGATGCAATTTCTGTGTTTCATCGTCAATAAGAAGGTGCAAGGTATACAGTTAACTTGAACCGAAGCATCGGAATCTAAAACTGGACTCACAGGAGAGGTTCAAATCATACAGAGTCAGAGTGTCTGTCCTCTTGTACTTAAGTCGGCATTGTGTCTTTTGTATTAAATTCGGATGCTATTTCCGTCTTTCATTGTTAATGAGAAGGTACAAGGTATACAGTTAACCTGAAGTGAAGCATCGGAATCTAAAACTGGAGTCACAGGAAAGGTTAAAATCATAGAAAGTTAGAGTGTCTGTCCTCTTGTACTTAAGTAGGCATTGTGCTTTTTGTATTAAATTCGGATGCAATTTCTGTGTTTCATCGTCCATAAGAAGGTCCAAGGGATACAGTAAACCTGAAGTGAAGCATCAGAATCTAAAACAGGACTCACATGGGAGGTTCAAATCATAGAAAGTTAAGGTGTCAGTTCTCTTGTTCTTAAGTCGGCATTGTGCCATTTGTATTAAATTCGGATGCAATTTGTGTGTTTCATCGGCAATAAGAATGTCCAAGGGATACAGTAAATATGAAGTGAAGCATCGGAATCGAAAACTGGACTCACAGGAGAGGTTCTAATCATAGAAAATTAGAGTGACAGTCCTCTTGTACTTAAGTCGGCATTGTGCCTTTTGTATTAAATTCGGATGCAATTTCTGTGTTTCATCGTCAATAAGAAGGTCCAAGGGAGACAGTAAACGTGAAGTGAAGCATCACAATCTAAAACTGTACTCACAGGAGAGGTTCAAATAATAGAGAGGTATAGTGTCAGTCCTCTTGTACTTAAGTCAGCATTGTGCCTTTTGTATTAAATTCGGCTGCAATTTCTGTGTTCCATCGTCAATAAGAAAGTCCAAGGGATACAGTAAAAATGAAGTGAAGCATCGGAATCTAAAACTGGACTCACAGGAGAGGTTCAAATCATAGAGAGATAGAGTGTCAGTCCTCATGTACATAAGTCGGCATTGTGCCTTTTGTATTAAATTCGGATGCAATTTCTGTGTTTCAACATCAATAAGAAGGTCCTAGGGATACAGTAAACCTGAAGTGAAGCATCAGAATCTAAAACTGTACTCACAGGAGAGGTTCAAATCATAGAGAGGTAGAGTGTCAGTCCTCTTGTACATAAGTCGGCATTGTGCCTTTTGTATTAAATTCGGATGCTGTTTCTGTGTTTCATCGTCAATAAGAAAGTCCAAGGGATACAGTAAACCTGAAGTGAAGCATCGGAATCTAAAAATGGACTCACAGGAGAGGTTCAAATCATAGAAATTTAGAGTGTCAGTCCTCCTATACTTAACTCGGCATTTCACCTTTTGTATTAAATTCGGATGAAATTTCTGTGTTTCATCGTCAATAAGAAGGTCCAAGGGATACAGTAAACCTAAAGTGATGCATCGGAATCTAAAACTGGACTCCCAGGACAGGTTCAAATCATAGAAAGTTTGAGTGTCAGTCCTCCTGTACATAAGTCGGCATTGTGCCTCTTGTATTAAATTCGGATGCATTTTCTGTGTTTCAACGTCAATGAGAAGGTCCAAGGGATACAGTAAATTTGAAGTGAAGCATCGGAATCTAAAACTGGACTCACAGGAGAGGTTCAAATCATAGAAAGTTAGAGTGTCAGTCCTTTTGTTCATAAGTCAGCATTGTGCCTTTTATATTAAATTCGGATGCAATTTCTGTGTTTCATCGTCAATAAGAAGCTCCAAGGTATACAGGTAACCTGAAGTGAGGTATCGGAATGTAAAACTAGACTCACAGGAGAGGTTCAAATCATAGAGAGTTAGAGTGTCACTCCTCTTGTACTTAAGTCGTCATTGTGCCTTCAGTATTAAATTCGGATGCAATTTCTGTGTTTCATCGTCAATAAGAAGGTCCAAGGGATACAGAAAACCTGAAGTGAAGCATCGGAATCTAAAACTGGACTCACAGAAGAGGTTCAAATCATAGAAAATTAGAGTGTTACTCCTCTTGTACTTAAGTCGGCACTGTGCCTTTTGTATAAAATTCGGATGCAGTTTCTGTGTTTCATCGTCAATAAGAAGGTCCAAGGGATACAGTAAACCTGAAGTGAAGCATTGGAATCTAAAACTGGACTCACAGGTGAGGTTCAAACCATAGAAAGTAGAAGTGTCAGTAGTCTTGTACATAAGTCGGCATTGTGCCTTTTGTATTAAATTCGGATGCAATTTCTGTGTTTCATCGTCAATAAGAAGGTCCAAGGGATACAGTAAACCTGAAGTGAAGCATCGGAATCTAAAACTGGACTCACAGGAGAGGTTCAAATCATAGAAAGATAGAGTGTCAATCCTCTTGTACTTAAGTCGTCATTGTGCCTTTTGTATTAAATTCGGATGCAATTTCTGTGTTTCATCGTCAATAAGAATGTCCAAGGGATACAGTAAACCTGAAGTGAAGCATCGGAATCTAAAACTGGACTCACAGGAGAGGTTCAAATCATAGAAAGTTACGGTGTCAGTCCTATTGTACTTAAATCGGCATTGTGCCATTTGTATTAAATTCGGATGCAATCTCTGTGTTTCATCGTCAATACGAAGGTCCAAGGTATACAGTAAACCTGATGTGAAGCATCGGAATCGAAAACTGGGCTCACAGGAGAGGTTCAAATCATAGAAAATTAGAGTCTCAGTCCTCTTGTACTTAAGTCGGCATTGTGCCATTTGTATTATTTTCGGATGCAATTACTGTGTTTCATCGTCAATAAGAAGGTCCAAGGTATACAGTTAACCAGAAGTGAAGCATCGGAATCTAAAACTGGATTCACAGGAGAGGTTAAAATCATAGAAAATTAGAGTGTCAGTCCTCTTGTACTTAAGTCGGCATTGTCCCTTTTGTATTGAATTCGGATGCAATTTCTGCGTTTCATCGTCAATAAGAAGGTGCAAGGTATACAGTTAACTTGAACCGAAGCATCGGAATCTAAAACTGGACTCACAGGAGAGGTTCAAATCATACAGAGTCAGAGTGTCTGTCCTCTTGTACTTAAGTCGGCATTGTGTCTTTTGTATTAAATTCGGATGCTATTTCCGTCTTTCATTGTTAATGAGAAGGTACAAGGTATACAGTTAACCTGAAGTGAAGCATCGGAATCTAAAACTGGACTCACAGGAAAGGTTAAAATCATAGAAAGTTAGAGTGTCTGTCCTCTTGTACTTAAGTAGGCATTGTGCTTTTTGTATTAAATTCGGATGCAATTTCTGTGTTTCATCGTCCATAAGAAGGTCCAAGGGATACAGTAAACCTGAAGTGAAGCATCAGAATCTAAAACAGGACTCACATGGGAGGTTCAAATCATAGAAAGTTAAGGTGTCAGTTCTCTTGTTCTTAAGTCGGCATTGTGCCATTTGTATTAAATTCGGATGCAATTTGTGTGTTTCATCGGCAATAAGAATGTCCAAGGGATACAGTAAACCTGAAGTGAAGCATCGGAATCGAAAACTGGACTCACAGGAGAGGTTCTAATCATAGAAAATTAGAGTGTCAGTCCTCTTGTACTTAAGTCGGCATTGTGCCATTTGTATCAATTTCGGATGCAATTACTGTGTTTCATCGTCAATAAGAAGGTCCAAGGTATACAGTTAACCAGAAGTGAAGCATCGGAATCTAAAACTGGACTCACAGGAGAGGTTAAAATCATAGAAAGTTAGAGTGTCAGTCCTCTTGTACTTAAGTCTGCATTGTGCCTTTTGTATTAAATTCGGATGCAATTTCTGTGTTCCATCGTCAATAAGAAGGTCCAAGGGAGACAGTAAACGTGAAGTGAAGCATCAGAAACTAAAACTGTACTCACAGGAGAGGTTCAAATCATAGAGAGGTAGAGTGTCAGTCCTCTTGTACATAAGTCGGCATTGTGCCTTTTGTATTAAATTCGGATGCTGTTTCTGTGTTTCATCGTCAATAAGAAAGTCCAAGGGATACAGTAAACCTGAAGTGAAGCATCGGAATCTAAAACTGGACTCACAGGAGAGGTTCAAATCATAGAAATTTAGAGTGTCAGTCCTCCTATACTTAACTCGGCATTTCACCTTTTGTATTAAATTCGGATGAAATTTCTGTGTTTCATCGTCAATAAGAAGGTCCAAGGGATACAGTAAACCTAAAGTGATGCATCGGAATCTAAAACTGGACTCCCAGGACAGGTTCAAATCATAGAAAGTTTGAGTGTCAGTCCTCCTGTACATAAGTCGGCATTGTGCCTCTTGTATTAAATTCGGATGCATTTTCTGTGTTTCAACGTCAATGAGAAGGTCCAAGGGATACAGTACACCTGAAGTGAAGCATCGGAATCTAAAACTGGACTCACAGGAGAGGTTCAAATCATAGAAAGTTAGAGTGTCAGTCCTTTTGTTCATATGTCAGCATTGTGCATTTTATATTAAATTAGGATGCAATTTCTGTGTTTCATCGTCAATAAGAAGCTCCAAGGTATACAGTTAACCTGAAGTGAGGCATCGGAATGTAAAACTGGACTCACAGGAGAGGTTCAAATCATAGAAAGTCAGAGTGTCAGTCCTCTTTTACTTAAGCCGGCATTGTGCCTTTTGTATTAAATTCGGATGCATTTTCTGTGTATCATCGTCAATAAGAAGGTCCAAGGGATACAGTAAAAAAGAAGTGAAAAATCGGAATCTGAAACTGGACTCATAGGAGAGGCTCAAATCATAGAATATCAGAGTGTCAGTCCTCTTGTACTTCTGTCGGCACTGTGCCTTTTGTATTAAATTTGGATGCAATTTCTGTGTTTCATCGTCAATAAGAAGGTCGAAGGGATACAGTAAACCAGAATTGAAGCATCGGTATCTAAAACTCGACTCACAGGATAGGTTCAAATCATAGAGAGATAGAGTGTCAGTCCTCTAGTACTTAAGTAGGCATTGTGCCTTTTGTATTAAATTCGGATGCAATTTGTGTGTTTCATCGTCAATACGGAGGTCCAAGGAATACAGTAAACCTGAAGTAAAGCATCGGAATCTAAAACTGGACGCACAGGAGAAATCCAAATCATACAAAGTTAGAGTGTCATTCTTCTTGTACTTAAGTCGGCATTGTGCCTTTTGTATTAATTTCTGATGCAATTTCTGTGTTTCATCGTCAATTAGAAGGTCCAAGGGATACAGTAAACCTGAAGTGAAGCATCGGAATCTAAAACTGGACACTCAGGAGAGGTTCAAATCATAGAGAATTGGAGTGTCAGTCCTCTTGTTTTTAAGTCGGCATTGTGCCTTTTGCATTAAATTCGGATGCAATTTCTGTGTTTCATCGTCAATAAAAAAGGTCCAAGGGATACAGTAAACCTGAAGTGAAGCATCGAAATCTAAAACTGGACTCACAGGAGGGGTTCAAATCATACAAAGTTAGAGTGTACGTCCTCTTGTACTTAAGTCGGCATTTTGCCTTTTGTCTTCAAATCGGATGCAATTTCTGTGTTTCATCGTCAATAAGAAGGTCCAAGGTATACAGTTAACCTGAAGTGAGGCATCGGAATGTAAAACTGGACTCACAGGAGAGGTTCAAATCATAGAAAGTTAGAGTGTCAGTCCTCTTGTACTTAAGTGAGCATTGTGCCTTTTGTATTAAATTCGGATGCAATTTCTGTGTTTCATCGTCAATAAGAAGGTCCAAGGCATTCAGTAAACCTGAAGTGAAGCATCGGAACCTAAAACTGTACTCAAAGGAGAGGTTCAAAACATAGAGAGTTAGAGTGTCAGTTCTCATGTACATAAATCGGCATAGTGCCTTTTGTATTAATTTCGGATGCAATTTCTGTGTTTCATCGTCAACAAGAAGGTCCAAGAGATACAGTAAACCTGAAGTGAAGCATCGGAATCTAAAACTGTACTCACAGGAGAGGTTCAAATCATAGAAATTTAGAGTGTCAGTCCTCTTGTACTTAAGTCGGCATTGCACCTTTTGTATTTAATTCGGATGCAATTTCTGTGTTTCATCGTCAATAAGAAGGTCCAAGGGGTACGGTAAACCTGAAGTGAAGCATCGGAATCTAAAACTGGACTCACAGGAGAGGTTCAAATCATAGAAAGTTAGAGTGTCAATCCCCTTTTACTTAAGTCGTCATTGTGCCTTTTGTATTAAATTAGGATGCAAATTCTGTGTTTCATCGTCAATAAGAATGTCCAAAGGATACAGTAAACCTGAAGTGAAGCATCTGAATCTAAAATTGGACTCACAGGACCGGTTCAAATCATAGAGAGTTAGAGTGTCAGTCCTCTAGTACTTAAGTCGGCATTGTGCCTTTAGTATTAAATTCGGATGCAATTTCTGTGTTTCATCGTTAATAAGAAGGTCCAAGGGATACAGTAAACCTGAAGTGAAGCATCTGCATCTAAAACTGGACTCACAGGAGAGGTTCAAATAATAGAAAATTAGAGTGTCACTCCTCTTGTACTTAAGTCGGCACTGTGAATTTTGTATTAAATTCAGATGCAGTTTCTGTGTTTCATCGTCAATAAGAACGTCCAAGGGATACAGTAAACCTGAAGTGAAGCATTGGAATCTAAAACTGGACTCACAGGAGAGGTTAAAACCATAGGAAGTTAAAGTGTCAGTCGTCTTTTACTTAAGTCGGCATTGTGCCTTTTGTATTAAATTCGGATGCAATTTCTGTGTTTCATCGTCAATAAGAAGGTCCAAGGGATACAGTAAAAAAGAAGTGTAACATCGGAATCTAAAACTGGACTCACAGGAGTGGTTCAAATCATAGAGAGTTAGAGTGTCAGGCCTCTTGTACTTAAGTCGGCATTGTGCCTTTAGGATTAAATTCGGATGCAATTTCTGTGTTTCATCGTCAATAAGAAGGTCCAAGGAACACAGAAAACCTGAAGTGAAGCATCGTAATCTAAAACTGGACGCACAGGAGAGATTCAAATCATAAAAAGTTAGAGTGTCATTCCTCTTGTACTTAAGTCGGCATTGTGCATTTTGTATTAATTTTGGATGCAATTTCTGTGTTTCATCGTCAATTAGAAGGTCCAAGGGATACAGTAAACCTGAAGTGAAGCATCGGAATCTAAAACTGGACTCACAGGAGAGGTTCAAATCATAGAGAATTAGAGTGTCAGTCCTCTTGTACTTAAGTCGGCATTGTGCCTTTTCATTAAATTCGGATGCAATTTCTGTGTTTCATTGTCAATTAGAAGGCCCAAGGGATACAGTAAACCTGAAGTGAAGCATCGAAATCTAAAACTGGGCTCACAGGAGGGGTTCAAATCATACAAAGTTAGAGGGTAAGTCCTCTTGTACTTAAGTCGGCATTGTGGCTTTTGTATTCAGATCGGATGCAATTTCTGTGTTTCATCGTCAATAAGAAGGTCGAAGGGATACAGTAAACCTGAAGTGAAGCATCGGGATCTAAAACTGGCCTCACAGGAGAGGTTCAAATCATAGAGAGTTAGAGTGTCAGTCCTCTTGTACATAAGTCGGCATTGTGCCTTTTGTATTAAATTTGGATGCTGTTTCTGTGTTTCATCATCATTAAGAAAGTTCAAGGGATACAGTAAACCTGAAGTGATGCATCGGAATCTAAAACTGGACTCACAGGAGAGGTTCAAATCATAGAAATTTAGAGTGTCAGTCCTCTTGCACTTAAAGCGGCATTGCACCTTTTGTATTTAATTCGGATGCAATTTCTGTGTTTCATCGTCAATAAGAAGGTCCAAGGGGTACAGTAAACCTGAAGTGAAGCATCGGAATCTAAAACTGGACTCACAGGAGAGATTCAAATCATAGAAAGTTAGAGTGTGAATCCCCTTTTACTGAAGTCGGCATTGAACCTTTTGTATTTAATTCGGATGCACATTCTGTGTTTCATCGTCAATAAGAAGGTCCAAGGGGTACGGTAAACCTGAAGTGAAGCATCAGAATCTAAAACTGGACTCACAGGAGAGGTTCAAATCATAGAAAGTTAGAGTGTCAATCCCCTTTTACTTAAGTCGGCATTGTGCGTTATTTATTAAATTCGGATGCAATTTATGTGTTTCATCGTCAATAAGAAGGTCCAAATAATATAGTAAACCTGAAGTGAAGCAGCGGAATCTAAAACTGGACTCACAGGAGAGGATCAAATCATAGAGAGTTAGAGTGTCAGTCCTCTTGTACATAAGTCGGCATTGTGCCTTTTGTATTAAATGCGGATGCTGTTTCTGTGTTTCATCGTCAATAAGAAAGTTCAAGGGATACAGTAAACCTGAAGTGAAGCATTGGAATCTAAAACTGGACTCACAGGAGAGGTTCAAATCATAGAAATTTAGAGTGTCAGTCCGCTTGTACTTAAGTCGGCATTGCACGCTTTGTATTTAATTCGGATGCAATTTCTGTGTTTCATCGTCAATAAGAAGGTCCAAGGGGTACGGTAAACCTGAAGTGAAGCATCGGAATCTAAAACTGGACTCACAGGAGAGGTTCAAATCAAAGAAAGTTGAGTCTCAGTCCTCTTGTACTTATGCTGTCATTGTGCATTTTGTATTAAATTCGGATGCAATTTCTGTGTTTCAACGTCAATAAGATGTTCCAAGGGATATAGTAAACCTGAAGTGAAGCAGTGGAATCTAAAACCGGACTCACAGGAGAGGTTCAGATCATAGAGAGTTAGAGTGTCAGTCGTCTTGTACTTAAGTCAGCATTGTGCCTTTTGTGTTAAATTCGGATGAAATTTCTGTGTTTCATCGTCAATAAGAAGGTTCAAGGGATACAGTAAACCTCAAATGAAGCATCGGAATCTAAAACTGGAGTCACAGGAGAGGTTCTAAACATAGAAAGTTAGAGGGTCAGTCCTCTTGTACTTAAGTCGGCATTGTGCCTTTTGTATTAAATTCAGAAGCAATTTCGAGGTTTCATCGTCAATAAGAAGGTCCAAGGGATACAGTAAACCTGAAGTGAAGCATCGGAATCTAAAACTGGACTCACTGGAGAGGTTCAAATCTTAGAGGGTTAGAGTGTCAGTCCTCTTGTTCATAATTCAGCATTGTGCCTTTTGTATTAAGTTCGGATGCAATTTCTGTGTTTCATCGTCAATAAGAAGGTCCAAGGGATACAATAAACCTGAAGTGAAGCATCAGAATCTAAAATTGGAATCACAGGAGAGGTTCAAATCATAGAAAGTCAGAGTGTCAGTCCTCTTGTACTTAAGCCTGCATTGTGCCTTTTGTATTAAATTCGGATGCATTTTCTGTGTTTCATTATCAATACGAAGGTCCAAGGGATACAGTAAATCTGAAGTGAAGCATCGGAATCTAAAACTGGACTCACAGGAGAGATTCAAATCATAGAAAATTAGAGTGTCACTCCTCTTGTACTTAAGTCGGCACTGTGAATTTTGTATTAAATTCGGATGCAGTTTCTGTATTTCATCGTCAATAAGAACGTCCAAGGGATACAGTAGACCTGAAGTGAAGCATTGGAATCTAAAACTGGACTCACAGGAGAGGTTCAAACCATAGATAGTTAAAGTGTCAGACATCTTGTACTTAAGTCGGCATTGTGCTTTTGTATTAAATTCGGATGCAATTTCTGTGTTTCATCGTCAATAAGAAGGTCCAAGGGATACAGTAAAAATGAAGTGTAACATCGGAATCTAAAACTGGACTCACAGGAGAGGTTCAAATCATAGAGAGTTAGAGTGTCAGTCCTCTTGTACTTAAGTCGGCATTGTGCCTTTAGTATTAAATTCGGATGCAATTTCTGTGCTTCATGGTCAATAAGAAGGTCCAACGAATACAGAAAACCTGAAGTGAATCATCGTAATCTAAAACTGGACGCACAGGAGAGATTCAAATCATACAAAGTTAGAGTGTCATTCCTCTTGTACTTAAGTCGGCATTGTTCCTTTTGTATTAATTTCGGATGCAATTTCTGTGTTTCATCGTCAATTAGAAGGTCCAAGGGATACAGTAAACCTGAAGCGAAGCATCGGAATCTAAAACTGGACTCACAGGAGAGGATCATATCATAGAGAATTAGAGTGTCAGTCCTCTTGTACTTAAGTCGGCATTGTGCCATTTCATTAAATTCGGATGCAATTTCTGTGTTTCATCGTCAATAAGAAAGTCCAAGGGGTACAGTAAACCTGAAGTGAAGCATCGAAATCTAAAACTGGGCTCACAGGAGGGGTTCAAATCATACAAAGTTAGAGGGTAAGTCCTCTTGTACTTAAGTCGGCATTGTGGCTTTTGTATTCAGATCGAATGCAATTTCTGTGTTTCATCGTCAATAAGAAGGTCGAAGGGATACTGTAAATCTGAAGTGAAGCATCGGGACTAAAACTGGACTCACAGGACAGGTTCAAATCATAGAGAGTTAGAGTGTCAGTCCTCTTGTACATAAGTCGGCATTGTGCCTTTTGTATTAAATTCGGATGCTGTTTCTGTGTTTCATCATCAATAAGAAAGTTCAAGGGATACAGTAAAACTGAAGTGAAGCATCGGAATCTAAAACTAGACTCACAGGAGAGGTTCAAATCATAGAAAGTTAGAGTGTCAATCCCGTTTTACTTAAGTCGGCCTTGCACCTTTTGTATTTAATTCGGATGCACTTTCTGTGTTTCATCGTCAATAAGAAGGTCCAAGGGGTACGGTAAACCTGAAGTGAAGCATCGGAATCTAAAACTGGACTCACAGGAGAGGTTCAAATCATAGAAAGTTAGAGTGTCAACCCCCTTTTACTTAAGTCGTCATTGTGCCTTTTGTATTAAATTCGGATGCAATTTCTGTGTTTCATCGTCAATAAGAATGTCTAAAGGATACAGTAAACCTGAAGTGAAGCATCGGAGTTTGAAACTGGACTCACAGGAGAGGTTCAAATCATAGAGAGTTAGAGTTTGTGTCCTCTTGTTCATAAGTCGGCATTGTGCCTTTTGTATTAAATTCGGATGCTACTTCTGTGTTTCATCGACAATAAGAAGGTCCAAGAAATACAGTAAACCTTAAGTGAAGCATCGGGATCTAAAACTGGACTCACAGGAGAGGTTCAAATCATAGAGAGTTAGAGTGTCAGTCCTCTTGTACTTATGTCGGCATTGTGCCTATTGTATTAAATTCGGTTGCAATTTCTGTGTTCCATCGTCAATAAGATGGATCAAGGGATACAGTAAACCTGAAGTGAAGTATCGGAATCTAAAACTGGACTCACAGGAGAGGTTCAAATCAAAGAAAGTTAGAGTCTCAGTCCTCTTGTACTTATGTCGGCATTGTGCGTTTTTTAATAAATTCGGATGGAATTTCTGTGTTTCATCGTCAATAAGAAGGTCCAAATAATATAGTAAACCTGAAGTGAAGCAGCGGAATCTAAAACCGGACTCACAGGAGAGGTTCAAATCATAGAGAGTTAGAGTGTCAGTCGTCTTGTACTTAAGTCGGCGTTGTGCCTTTTGTATTATGTTCGGAAGGAATTTCGAGGTTTCATCGTCAATAAGAAGGTCCAAGGGATACAGTAAACCTGAAGTGAAGCATCCGAATCTAAAACTGGACTCACCGGAGAGGTTCAAATCATAGAGAGTTAGAGTGTCAGTCCTCTTGTACATAAGTCAGCATTGTGCCTTTTGTATTAAGTTCGGATGCAATTTCTGTGTTTCATCGTCAATAAGAAGGTCCAAGGGATACAGTAAACCTGAAGTGAAGCATCGGAATCTAAAATTGGAGTCACAGGAGAGGTTCAAATCGTAGAAAGTTAGAGGGTCAGTCCTCTTGTACTTAAGTTGGCATTGTGCCTTTTGTATTGAATTCGGATGCAATTTCTCGGTTTCATCGTCAATAAGAAGGTCCAAGGGAAACAGTAAACCTGAAGTGATGAATCGGAATCTAAAACTGGACTCGCAGGAGAGGTTCAAATCATAAAGAGTTAGAGTGGAAGTCCTCTTGTTCATAAGTTGGAATTGTGCGTTTTGTATTAATTTCGGATGCAATTTCTGTGTTACATCGTCAATAAGAGGGTTCAAGGGATACAGTAAACCTGAAGTGAAGCATCGGAATCTAAAACTGGACTCGCAGGCGAGGTTCCATTCATAGAAAGTTAGAGTGTCAGTCGTCTTGAACTTAAGTCGGCATTGTGCCTTTTGTATTAAATTCGGATGCTATTTCTGTGTTTCATAGTCAATAAGAAGGTCCAAGGGATACAGTAAACCTGAAGTGAAGCATCGGAATTTAAAACTGGACTCACAGAAGAGGTTCAAATCATAGAAAGTTAGAGGGTCAGTCCTCTTGTACTTACGTCGGCATTGTGCCTTTTGTATTAAATTCGGATGTAATTTCTAGGTTTCATCGTCAATAATAAGATCCAAGGGATACAGTAAACCTGAAGTGAAGCATCGTAATCTAAAACTGGACTCACAGGAGAGGTTCAAATCACAGAAAGTTGGAGTGTCAGTCCTCTTGTACTTAAGGCGGCATTGTGCCTATTGTGTTAAATTCGGTTTCAATTTCTGTGTTTCATCATCAATAAGATTGTTCAAGGGATACAGTAAACCTGAAGTGAAGCGTCGGAATATAAAACTGGACTCACAGGAGAGTTTCAAACCATAGAAAGTTAGAGTGTCGGTCCTCTTGTACTTAAGTCGGCATTGTGCCTTTTGTATTAAATTCGAATGCTATTTCTGGGTTTCATCGTCAATAAGAAGGTCCAAGGGATGCAGTAAACCTGAAGTGATGCATCGGAATCTAAAACAGGACTCACAGGAGATATTCAAATCTTAGAGAGTTTGAGCGTCAGTTCTCTTGTACTTAACTCCGCATTGTGCCTTTTGTATTATATTCGGATGTAATTTCTAGGTTTCATCGTCAATAAGAAGGTCCAAGGGATACAGTAAACACGAAGTGAAGCATCGGAATCTAAAACTGGACTCACAGGAGAGGTTTAAATCATAGAAAGTTGGAGTGTCAGTCCTCTTTTACTTAAGGCGGCATTGTGAATATTGTGTTAAATTCGTATGCTATTTCTGGGTTTCATCGTCAATAAGAAGGTCCAAGGGATGCAGTAAACCTGAAGTGATGCATCGGAATCTAACACAGGACTCACAGGAGATATTCAAATCATAGAGAGTTAGAGCGTCAGTTCTCTTGTACTTAAGTCTGCATTGTGCCTTTTGTATTACATTCGGATGCAATTTCTGTGTTTCATCGTCAATACGAAGGTCCAGGGATACAAAAACCTGAAGTGAAGCATCGGAATCTAAAACTGGGCTCACAGGAGGGGTTCAATTCATACAAAGTTAGAGGGTAAGTCCTCTTGTACTTAAGTCGGCATTGTGGCTTTTGTATTCAGATCGAATGCAATTTCTGTGTTTCATCGTCAATAAGAAGGTCGAAGGGATACTGTAAATCTGAAGTGAATCATCGGGATCTAAAACTGGACTCACAGGACAGGTTCAAATCATAGAGAGTTAGAGTGTCAGTCCTCTTGTACATAAGTCGGCATTGTGCCTTTTGTATTAAATTCGGATTCTGTTTCTGTGTTTCATCATCAATAAGAAAGTTCAAGGGATACAGTAAAACTGAAGTGAAGCATCGGAATCTAAAACTAGACTCACAGGAGAGGTTCAGATCATAGAAAGTTAGAGTGTCAATCCCGTTTTACTTAAGTCGGCCTTGCACCTTTTGTATTTAATTCGGATGCACTTTCTGTGTTTCATCGTCAATAAGAAGGTCCAAGGGGTACGGTAAACCTGAAGTGAAGCATCGGAATCTAAAACTGGACTCACAGGAGAGGTTCAAATCATAGAAAGTTAGAGTGTCAACCCCCTTTTACTTAAGTCGTCATTGTGCCTTTTGTATTAAATTCGGATGCAATTTCTGTGTTTCATCGTCAATAAGAATGTCTAAAGGATACAGTAAACCTGAAGTGAAGCATCGGAGTTTGAAACTGGACTCACAGGAGAGGTTCAAATCATAGAGAGTTAGAGTGTGTGTCCTCTTGTTCATAAGTCGGCATTGTGCCTTTTGTATTAAATTCGGATATTATTTCTGTGTTTCATCGACAATAAGAAGGTCCAAGAAATACAGTAAACCTTAAGTGAAGCATCGGGATCTAAAACTGGACTCACAGGAGAGGTTCAAATCATAGAGAGTTAGAGTGTCAGTCCTCTTGTACTTATGTCGGCATTGTGCCTATTGTATTAAATTCGGTTGCAATTTCTGTGTTCCATCGTCAATAAGATGGATCAAGGGATACAGTAAACCTGAAGTGAAGCATCGGAATCTAAAACTGGACTCACAGGAGAGGTTCAAATCAAAGAAAGTTAGAGTCTCAGTCCTCTTGTACTTATGTCGGCATTGTGCGTTTTTTAATAAATTCGGATGGAATTTCTGTGTTTCATCGTCAATAAGAAGGTCCAAATAATATAGTAAACCTGAAGTGAAGCAGCGGAATCTAAAACCGGACTCACAGGAGAGGTTCAAATCATAGAGAGCTAGAGTGTCAGTCGTCTTGTACTTAAGTCGGCGTTGTGCCTTTTGTATTATGTTCGGAAGGAATTTCGAGGTTTCATCGTCAATAAGAAGGTCCAAGGGATACAGTAAACCTGAAGTGAAGCATCGGAATCTAAAACTGGACTCACCGGAGAGGTTCAAATCATAGAGAGTTAGAGTGTCAGTCCTCTTGTACATAAGTCAGCATTGTGCCTTTTGTATTAAGTTCGGATGCAATTTCTGTGTTTCATCGTCAATAAGAAGGTCCAAGGGATACAGTAAACCTGAAGTGAAGCATCGGAATCTAAAATTGGAGTCACAGGAGAGGTTCAAATCGTAGAAAGTTAGAGGGTCAGTCCTCTTGTACTTAAGTTGGCATTGTGCCTTTTGTATTGAATTCGGATGCAATTTCTCGGTTTCATCGTCAATAAGAAGGTCCAAGGGAAACAATAAACCTGAAGTGATGAATCGGAATCTAAAACTGGACTCGCAGGAGAGGTTCAAATCATAAAGAGTTAGAGTGGAAGTCCTCTTGTTCATAAGTTGGAATTGTGCGTTTTGTATTAATTTCGGATGCAATTTCTGTGTTTCATCGTCAATAAGAGGGTTCAAGGGATACAGTAAACCTGAAGTGAAGCATCGGAATCTAAAACTGGACTCGCAGGCGAGGTTCCATTCATAGAAAGTTAGAGTGTCAGTCGTCTTGAACTTAAGTCGGCATTGTGCCTTTTGTATTAAATTCGGATGCAATTTCTGTGTTTCATAGTCAATAAGAAGGTCCAAGGGATACAGTAAACCTGAAGTGAAGCATCGGAATTTACAACTGGACTCACAGGAGAGGTTCAATTCATAGAAAGTTAGAGGGTCAGTCCTCTTGTACTTACGTCGGCATTGTGCCTTTTGTATTAAATTCGGATGTAATTTCTAGGTTTCATCGTCAATAATAAGATCCAAGGGATACAGTAAACCTGAAGTGAAGCATCGTAATCTAAAACTGGACTCACAGGAGAGGTTCAAATCACAGAAAGTTGGAGTGTCAGTCCTCTTGTACTTAAGGCGGCATTGTGCCTATTGTGTTAAATTCGGTTTCAATTTCTGTGTTTCATCATCAATAAGATTGTTCAAGGGATACAGTAAACCTGAAGTGAAGCGTCGGAATATAAAACTGGACTCACAGGAGAGTTTCAAACCATAGAAAGTTAGAGTGTCGGTCCTCTTGTACTGAAGTCGGCTTTGTGCCTTTTGTATTAAATTCGAATGCTATTTCTGGGTTTCATCGTCAATAAGAAGGTCCAAGGGATGCAGTAAACCTGAAGTGATGCATCGGAATCTAAAACAGGACTCACAGGAGATATTCAAATCTTAGAGAGTTTGAGCGTCAGTTCTCTTGTACTTAACTCCGCATTGTGCCTTTTGTATTATATTCGGATGTAATTTCTAGGTTTCATCGTCAATAAGAAGGTCCAAGGGATACAGTAAACATGAAGTGAAGCATCGGAATCTAAAACTGGACTCACAGGAGAGGTTTAAATCATAGAAAGTTGGAGTGTCAGTCCTCTTTTACTTAAGGCGGCATTGTGAATATTGTGTTAAATTCGTATGCTATTTCTGGGTTTCATCGTCAATAAGAAGGTCCAAGGGATGCAGTAAACCTGAAGTGATGCATCGGAATCTAACACAGGACTCACAGGAGATATTCAAATCATAGAGAGTGAGAGCGTCAGTTCTCTTGTACTTAAGTCTGCATTGTGCCTTTTGTATTACATTCGGATGCAATTTCTGTGTTTCATCGTCAATACGAAGGTCCAGGGATACAAAAACCTGAAGTGAAGCATCGGAATCTAAAACTGGGCTCACAGGAGGGGTTCAAATCATACAAAGTTAGAGGGTAAGTCCTCTTGTACTTAAGTCGGCATTGTGGCTTTTGTATTCAGATCGAATGCAATTTCTGTGTTTCATCGTCAATAAGAAGGTCGAAGGGATACTGTAAATCTGAAGTGAAGCATCGGGATCTAAAACTGGACTCACAGGACAGGTTCAAATCATAGAGAGTTAGAGTGTCAGTCCTCTTGTACATAAGTCGGCATTGTGCCTTTTGTATTAAATTCGGATTCTGTTTCTGTGTTTCATCATCAATAAGAAAGTTCAAGGGATACAGTAAAACTGAAGTGAAGCATCGGAATCTAAAACTAACTCACAGGAGAGGTTCAAATCATAGAAAGTTAGAGTGTCAATCCCGTTTTACTTAAGTCGGCCTTGCACCTTTTGTATTTAATTCGGATGCACTTTCTGTGTTTCATCGTCAATAAGAAGGTCCAAGGGGTACGGTAAACCTGAAGTGAAGCATCGGAATCTAAAACTGGACTCACAGGAGAGGTTCAAATCATTGAAAGTTAGAGTGTCAACCCCCTTTTACTTAAGTCGTCATTGTGCCTTTTGTATTAAATTCGGATGCAATTTCTGTGTTTCATCGTCAATAAGAATGTCTAAAGGATACAGTTAACCTGAAGTGAAGCATCGGAGTTTGAAACTGGACTCACAGGAGAGGTTCAAATCATAGAGAGTTAGAGTGTGTGTCCTCTTGTTCATAAGTCGGCATTGTGCCTTTTGTATTAAATTCGGATGCTATTTCTGTGTTTCATCGACAATAAGAAGGTCCAAGAAATACAGTAAACCTTAAGTGAAGCATCGGGATCTAAAACTGGACTCACAGGAGAGGTTCAAATCATAGAGAGTTAGAGTGTCAGTCCTCTTGTTCTTATGTCGGCATTGTGCCTATTGTATTAAATTCGGTTGCAATTTCTGTGTTCCATCGTCAATAAGATGGATCAAGGGATACAGTAACCCTGAAGTGAAGCATCGGAATCTAAAACTGGACTCACAGGAGAGGTTCAAATCAAAGAAAGTTAGAGTCTCAGTCCTCTTGTACTTATGTCGGCATTGTGCGTTTTTTAATAAATTCGGATGGAATTTCTGTGTTTCATCGTCAATAAGAAGGTCCAAATAATATAGTAAACCTGAAGTGAAGCAGCGGAATCTAAAACCGGACTCACAGGAGAGGTTCAAATCATAGAGAGTTAGAGTGTCAGTCGTCTTGTACTTAAGTCGGCGTTGTGCCTTTTGTATTATGTTCGGAAGGAATTTCGAGGTTTCATCGTCAATAAGAAGGTCCAAGGGATACAGTAAACCTGAAGTGAAGCATCGGAATCTAAAACTGGACTCACCGGAGAGGTTCAAATCATAGAGAGTTAGAGTGTCAGTCCTCTTGTACATAAGTCAGCATTGTGCCTTTTGTATTAAGTTCGGATGCAGTTTCTGTGTTTCATCGTCAATAAGAAGGTCCAAGGGATACAGTAAACCTGAAGTGAGCATCGGAATCTAAAATTGGAGTCACAGGAGAGGTTCAAATCGTAGAAAGTTAGAGGGTCAGTCCTCTTGTACTTAAGTTGGCATTGTGCCTTTTGTATTGAATTCGGATGCAATTTCTCGGTTTCATCGTCAATAAGAAGGTCCAAGGGAAACAGTAAACCTGAAGTGATGAATCGGAATCTAAAACTGGACTCGCAGGAGAGGTTCAAATCATAAAGAGTTAGAGTGGAAGTCCTCTTGTTCATAAGTTGGAATTGTGCGTTTTGTATTAATTTCGGATGCAATTTCTGTGTTTCATCGTCAATAAGAGGGTTCAAGCGAAACAGTAAACCTGAAGTGAAGCATCGGAATCTAAAACTGGACTCGCAGGCGAGGTTCCAATCATAGAAAGTTAGAGTGTCAGTCGTCTTGAACTTAAGTCGGCATTGTGCCTTTTGTATTAAATTCGGATGCAATTTCTGTGTTTCATAGTCAATAAGAAGGTCCAAGGGATACAGTAAACCTGAAGTGAAGCATCGGAATTTAAAACTGGACTCACAGGACAGGTTCAAATCATAGAAAGTTAGAGGGTCAGTCCTCTTGTACTTACGTCGGCATTGTGCCTTTTGTATTAAATTCGGATGTAATTTCTAGGTTTCATCGTCAATAATAAGATCCAAGGGATACAGTAAACCTGAAGTGAAGCATCGTAATCTAAAACTGGACTCACAGGAGAGGTTCAAATCACAGAAAGTTGGAGTGTCAGTCCTCTTGTACTTAAGGCGGCATTGTGCCTATTGTGTTAAATTCGGTTTCAATTTCTGTGTTTCATCATCAATAAGATTGTTCAAGGGATACAGTAAACCTGAAGTGAAGCGTCGGAATATAAAACTGGACTCACAGGAGAGTTTCAAACCATAGAAAGTTAGAGTGTCGGTCCTCTTGTACTTAAGTCGGCATTGTGCCTTTTGTATTAAATTCGAATGCTATTTCTGGGTTTCATCGTCAATAAGAAGTTCCAAGGGATGCAGTAAACCTGAAGTGATGCATCGGAATCTAAAACAGGACTCACAGGAGATATTCAAATCTTAGAGAGTTTGAGCGTCAGTTCTCTTGTACTTAACTCCGCATTGTGCCTTTTGTATTAAATTCGGATGTAATTTCTAGGTTTCATCGTCAATAAGAAGGTCCAAGGGATACAGTAAGCATGAAGTGAAGCATCGGAATCTAAAACTGGACTCACAGGAACGGTTTAAATGATAGAAAGTTGGAGTGTCAGTCCTCTTTTACTTAAGGCGGCATTGTGAATATTGTGTTAAATTCGTATGCTATTTCTGGGTTTCATCGTCAATAAGAAGGTCCAAGGGATGCAGTAAACCTGAAGTGATGCATCGGAATCTAACACAGGACTCACAGGAGATATTCAAATCATAGAGAGTGAGAGCGTCAGTTCTCTTGTACTTAAGTCTGCATTGTGCCTTTTGTATTACATTCGGATGCAATTTCTGTGTTTCATCGTCAATACGAAGGTCCAGGGATACAAAAACCTGAAGTGAAGCATCGGAATCTAAAACTGGACTCACAGGAGAGGTTCAAATCATAGAAAGTTCGAGTGTCAGTGCTCTTGTACTTAAGTCGGCATTGTGCCTTTTGTATTAAATTCGGATGCAATTTCTGTGTTTCATCGTCAATAAGAAGGTCCGAGGGATACAGTAAACCTGAAGTTAAGCATCGTAATCTTAAACTGGCCTCACAGGAGAGGTTCAAATCAAAGAGAGTTAGAGTGTCAGTCGTCTTGTACTTAAGTCGGCATTGTGCCAATTGTATTAAATTCGGTTGCAATTTCTGCGTTTCATCGTCAATAAGATGGTCCAGTGATACAGTGAACCTGAAGAGAAGCATCTGAAACTAAAACTCGACTCACAGGAGAGGTTCAAATCATAGTAAGTTACAGTGTCGGTCCTCTTGTACTTAAGACGGCATTGTGCCTTTCGTATTAAATTCGGATGTAATTTCTGTGTTTCATCGTCAATAAGAAGGTCCAGGGGAAACAGTAAACCTGAAGTAAAGCATCGGAATCTAAAACTGGACTCACAGGAGAGGTTCAATTCATAGAAAGTTAGAGTGTCAGATTGTTCAAGGGATACAGTAAACCTGAAGTGAAGCGTCGGAATATAAAACTGGACTCACAGGAGAGGTTCAAGTCCCTTGTACTTAAGCGGCATTGCGCCTTTGGTATTAAATTCGGATACAATTTCTGTGTTTCATCGTCAATAAGAAGGTCCAAGGGATACAGTATACCTGAAGTGAAGCATCGGAATCTAAAACTGTACTCACAGGAGAGGTTGAAATCATAGAGAGTTAGAGTGTCACTCCTCATGTACGTAAGTCGGCATTGTGCCGTTTGTAATAAATTCGGATGCAATTTCTGAGTTTCATCGTCTATAAGAAGGTCCAAGGGATACAGTAAACCTGAAGTGAAGCATCGGAATCTAAAACTGTACTCACAGGAGAGGTTCAAATCATAGAGAGGTAGAGTGTCAGTCCTCTTGTACTTAAGTCAGCATTGTGCCTTTTGTATTAAATTCGGCTGCAATTTCTGTGTTTCATCGTCAATAAGAAGGTAAAAGGGATACAGTAAACCTGAAGTGAAGCATCGGAATCTAAAACTGGACTCACAGGACAGGTTCTAATCATAGAGAATTAGAGTGTCAGTCCTCTTGTACTTAAGTCGGCATTGTGCCCTTTGTATTAAATTCGTATACAATTTCTGTGTTTCATTGTCAATAAGAAGGTCCAACGGGTACGGTAAACCTTAAGTGAAGCATCAGAATCTAAAACTGGACTCACAGGAGAGCTTCAAATCATAGAAAGTTAGAGTGTCAGCCCTCTTGTACTTAAGTCGCCATTGTGCCTTTTGTATTCAGATCGGATGCAATTTCTGTGTTTCATCGTCAGAAAGAAGGTCGAAGGGACACAGTAAACCTGAAGTGAAGCATCGGAATCTAAAACTGGATTCACAGGAGAGGTTCAAATCATAGAGAGTTAGAGTGTCAGTCCTCTTGTTCATAAGTCGGCATTGTGCCTTTTGTATTAAATTCGGATGCAATTTCTGTGTTTCATCGTCAATAAGAAAGTTCAAGGGATACAGTAAACCTGAAGTGAAGCATCGGAATCTAAAACTGGACTCACAGGACAGGTTCAAATCATAGAAAGTTAGAGTGTCAGTGCTCTTGTACTTAAGTCGGCATTGTGCCTTTTGTATGAAATTCGAATGCAATTTCTGTGTTTCATCGTCAATAAGAAGGTCCAAGGGATACAGTAACCTGAAGTGAAGCATCGGAATCTAAAACTGGACTCACAGGAGATGTTCAAATCATTGAAAGTTAGAATGTCAGTCCTCTTGTACTTAAGTCGGCATTGTGACTTTTGTATTAAATTCGGATGCAATTTCTGTGTTTCATCGTCAATAAGAAGGTCCGAGGGATACAGTAAACCTGAAGTTAAGCAACGTAATCTTAAACTGGACTCACAGGAGAGGTTCAAATCAAAGAGAGTTAGAGTGTCAGTCCTCTTGTACTTAAGTCGGCATTGTGCCAATTGTATTAAATTCGGTTGCAATTTCTGCGTTTCATCGTCAATAAGATGGTCCAGTGATTCAGTGAACCTGAAGAGAAGCATCTGAAACTAAAACTCGACTCACAGGAGAGGTTCAAATCATAGTAAGTTACAGTGTCGGTCCTCTTGTACTTAAGACGGCATTGTGCCTTTCTTATTAAATTCGGATGTAATTTCTGTGTTTCATCGTCAATAAGAAGGTCCAGGGGAAACAGTAAACCTGAAGTAAAGCATCGGAATCTAAAACTGGACTCACAGGAGAGGTTCAATTCATAGAAAATTAGAGTGTCAGTACTCTTGTACTTAAGCGGCATTGCGCCTTTGGTATTAAATTCGGATGCAATTTCTGTGTTTCATCGTCAATAAGAAGGTCCAAGGGATACAGTATACCTGAAGTGAAGCATCGGAATCTAATACTGGACTCACAGGAGACGTTCAAATCATAGAGAGTTAGAGTGTCAGTCCTCTTGTTCATAAGTCGGCATTGTGCCTTTTGTATTAAATTCGGATGCAATTTCTGTGTTTCATCGTCAATAAGAAAGTTCAAGGGATACAGTAAACCTGAAGTGAAGCATCGGAATCTAAAACTGGACTCACAGGAGAGGTTCAAATCACAGAGAGTTAGAGTGTCAGTCCTCTTGTTCATAAGTCGGCATTGTGCCTTTTGTATTAAATTCGGATGCAATTTCTGTGTTTCATCGTCAATAAGAAAGTTCAAGGGATACAGTAAACCTGAAGTGAAGCATCGGAATCTAAAACTGGACTCACAGGAGAGGTTCAAATCATAGAGAGTTAGAGTGTCAGTCCTCTTGTTTATAAGTCGGCATTGTGCCTTTTGTATTAAATTCGGATGCAATTTCTGTGTTTCATCGTCAATAAGAAAGTTCAAGGGATACAGTAAACCTGAAGTGAAGCATCGGAATCTAAAACTGGACTCAAAGGAGAGGTTCAAATCATAGAGAATTAGAGTGTCAGTCCTCTTGTACATAAGTCGGCATTGTGCCTTTTGTATTCAGATCGGATGCAATTTCTGTGTTTCATCGTCAATAAGAAGGTCGAAGGGATACTGTAAACCTGAAGTGAAGCATCGGGATCTAAAACTGGACTCACAGGAGAGGTTCAAATCATAGAGAGTTAGAGTGTCAGTCCTCTTGTACATAAGTCGGCATTGTGCCTTTTGTATTAAATTTGGATGCTGTTTCTGTGTTTCATCATCAATAAGAAAGTTCAAGGGATACAGTAAACCTGAAGTGCAGCATCGGAATCTAAAACTAGACTCACAGGAGAGGTTCAAATCATAGAAAGTTAGAGTGTCAATCCCCTTTTACTTAAGTCGTCATTGTGCCTTTTGTATTAAATTCGGATGCAATTTCTGTGTTTCATCGTCAATAAGAAGGTTCAAGGGATACAGTAAACCTGAAGTGAAGCGTCGGAATTTGAAACTGGACTCACAGGAGAGGTTCAAATCATAGAGAGTTTGAGTGTGTGTCCTCCTTTTCATAAGTCGGCATTGTGCCTTTGTATTAAATTCGGATGCTATTTCTGTGTTTCATCGACAATAAGAAGGTCCAAGAGATGCAGTAAACCTTAAGTGAAGCATCGGGATCTAAAACTGGACTCACAGGAGAGGTTCAAATCATAGAGAGTTAGAGTGTCAGTCCTCTTGTACTTATGTCGGCATTGTGCCTATTGTATTAAATTCGGTTGCAATTTCTGTGTTCCATCGTCAATAAGATGGATCAAGGGATACAGTGAACCTGTAGTGAAGCATCGGAATCTAAAACTGGACTCACAGGAGAGGTTCAAATCAAAGAAAGTTAGAGTCTCAGTCCTCTTGTACTTATGTCGGCATTGTGCGTTTTTTAATAAATTCGGATGCAATTTCTGTGTTTCATCGTCAATAAGAAGGTCCAAATAATATAGTAAACCTGAAGTGAAGCAGCGGAATCTAAAACCGGACTCACAGGAGAGGTTCAAATCATAGAGAGTTAGAGTGTCAGTCGTCTTGTACTTAAGTCGGCATTGTGCCTTTTGTATTAAGTTCGGAAGGAATTTCGAGGTTTCATCGTCAATAAGAAGGTCCAAGGGATACAGTAAACCTGAAGTGAAGCATCGGAATCTAAAACTGGACCCGCAGGAGAGTTTCAAATCATAAAGAGTTAGAGTGGAAGTCCTCTTGTACTTAAGTCGGCATTGTGCCCTTTGTATTAAATTCGTATACAATTTCTGTGTTTCATTGTCAATAAGAAGGTCCAAGGGGTACGGTAAACCTTAAGTGAAGCATCAGAATCTAAAACTGGACTCACAGGAGAGCTTCAAATCATAGAAAGTTAGAGTGTCAGCCCTCTTGTACTTAAGTCGCCATTGTGCCTTTTGTATTCAGATCGGATGCAATTTCTGTGTTTCATCGTCAGAAAGAAGGTCGAAGGGACACAGTAAACCTGAAGTGAAGCATCGGAATCTAAAACTGGACTCACAGGAGAGGTTCAAATCATAGAAAGTTGGAGTGTCAGTCCTCTTGTACTTAAGGCGGCATTGTGCCTATTGTGTTAAATTCGGTTTCAATTTCTGTGTTTCATCATCAATAAGATTGTTCAAGGGATAGAGTAAACCTGAAGTGAAGCGTCGGAATATAAAACTGGACTCACAGGAGAGGTTCAAACCATAGAAAGTTAGAGTGTCGGTCCTCTTGTACTTAAGTCGGCATTGTGTCTTTTGTATTAAATTCGAATGCTATTTCTGGGTTTCATCGTCAATAAGAAGGTCCAAGGGATGCAGTAAACCTGAAGTGATGCATCGGAATCTAAAACAGGACTCACAGGAGATATTCAAATCTTAGAGAGTTGAAGCGTCAGTTCTCTTGTACTTAAGTCCGCATTGTGCCTTTTGTATTAAATTCGGCTGTAATTTCTAGGTTTCATCGTCAATAAGAAGGTCCAAGGGATACAGTAAACATGAAGTGAAGCATCGGAATCTAAAACTGGACTCACAGGAGAGGTTCAAATCATAGAAAGTTGGAGTGTCAGTCCTCTTTTACTTAAGGCGGCATTGTGAATATTGTGTTAAATTCGTATGCTATTTCTGGGTTTCATCGTCAATAAGAAGGTCCAAGGGATGCAGTAAACCTGAAGTGATGCATCGGAATCTAACACAGGACTCACAGGAGATATTCAAATCATAGAGAGTTAGAGCGTCAGTTCTCTTGTACTTAAGTCTGCATTGTGCCTTTTGTATTACATTCGGATGCAATTTCTGTGTTTCATCGTCAATACGAAGGTCCAGGGATACAAAAACCTGAAGTGAAGCATCGGAATCTAAAACTGGACTCACAGGAGAGGTTCAAATCATAGAAAGTTAGAGTGTCAGTGCTGTTGTACTTAAGTCGGCATTGAGCCTTTTGTATGAAATTCGAATGCAATTTCTGTGTTTCATCGTCAATAAGAAGGTCCAAGGGATACAGTAACCTGAAGTGAAGCATCGGAATCTAAAACTGGACTCACAGGAGATTTTCAAATCATTGAAAGTTAGAATGTCAGTCCTCTTGTACTTAAGTCGGCATTGTGACCTTCGTATTAAATTCGGATGCAATTTCTGTGTTTCATCGTCAATAAGAAGGTCCGAGGGATACAGTAAACCTGAAGTTAAGCATCGTAATCTAAAACTGGACTCACAGGAGAGGTTCAAATCAAAGAGAGTTAGAGTGTCAGTCCTCTTGTACTTAAGTCGGCATTGTGCCAATTGTATTAAATTCGGTTGCAATTTCTGCGTTTCATCGTCAACAAGATGGTCCAGTGATACAGTGAACCTGAAGAGGAGCATCTGAAACTAAAACTCGACTCACAGGAGAGGTTCAAATCATAGTAAGTTACAGTGTCGGTCCTCTTGTACTTAAGACGGCATTGTGCCTTTCGTATTAAATTCGGATGTAATTTCTGTGTTTCATCGTCAATAAGAAGGTCCAGGGGAAACAGTAAACCTGAAGTAAAGCATCGGAATCTAAAACTGGACTCACAGGAGAGGTTCAATTCATAGAAAGTTAGAGTGTCAGTACTCTTGTACTTAAGCGGCATTGCGCCTTTGGTATTAAATTCGGATGCAATATCTGTGTTTCATCGTCAATAAGAAGGTCCAAGGGATACAGTATACCTGAAGTGAAGCATCGGAATCTAAAACTGTACTCACAGGAGAGGTTCAAATCATAGAGAGGTAGAGTGTCAGTCCTCTTGTACTTAAGTCAGCATTGTGCCTTTTGTATTCAATTCGGCTGCAATTTCTGTGTTTCATCGTCAATAAGAAGGTAAAAGGGATACAGTAAACCTGAAGTGAAGCATCGGAATCTAAAACTGGACTCACAGGACAGGTTCAAATCATAGAGAATTAGAGTATCAGTCCTCTTGTACTTAAGTCGGCATTGTGCCCTTTGTATTAAATTCGTATACAATTTCTGTGTTTCATTGTCAATAAGAAGGTCCAAGGGGTACGGTAAACCTTAAGTGAAGCATCGGAATCTAAAACTGGACTCACAGGAAGGTTCAAAACATAGAAAGTTAGAGTGTCAGTCCTCATGTACTTAAGTCGGCATTGTGCCTTTTGTATTAAATTCGGATGCAATTTCTGTGTTTCATCGTCAATTAGAAGGTCCAAGGGATACAGTAAACCTGAAGTGAAGCATCGGAATCTAAAACTGGACTCACAGGAGAGGTTCAAATCATAGTACGCTACAGTGTCATTCCTCTTGTACTTAAGTCGGCATTGTGCCTTTAGTATTAATTTCGTATGCAATTTCTGTCTTTCATCGTCAATAAGAAGGTCCAAGGGATACAGTAAACCAGAAGTGGAGCATCGGAATCTAAAACTGGACTCACAGGAGAGGTTCAAATCATAGAGAGTTACAGTGTCAGTCCTCCTGTACTTAAGTCGGCATTGTGCCTTTTGTATTACATTCGAATGCAATTTCTGTGTTTCATCGTCAATAAGAAGGTCCGAGAGATACAGTAAACCTGAAGTGAAGCATCGTAATCTAAAACTGGACTCACAGGAGAAGTTCAAATCATAGAGAGTTAGGGTGTCAGTCCTCTTGTACTTAAGTCGGCATCGTGCCAATTGTATTTAATTCGGTTGCAATTTCTGCGTTTCATCGTCAATAAGAATGTCCAGTGATACAGTAAACCTGAAGAGAAGCATCGGAATCTAAAACTCGACTCACATGAGAGGTGCAAATCATAGTAAGTTACAGTGTCAGTCCTCTTGTACTTAAGTCGGCATTGTGCCTTTCGTATTAAATTCGGATGTAATTTCTGTGTTTCATTGTCAATAACAATGTCCAAGGGATACAATAAACCTGAAGTGAAGCATCGGAATCCAAAACTGGACTCACAGGAGAGGTTCAAATCATAGAGATTTAGAGTGTCAGTTCTCTTGTACATAAGTCAGCATTGTGCCTTTTGTATTAAATTCGGATGCAATTTCTGTGTTTCATCGTCAATTAGAAGCTCCAAGGGATACAGTAAACCTGAAGTGAGGCATCGGAATCTAAAATTGGACTCACAGGAGAGGTTCAAATCATAAAAAGTTAGAGGGTCAGTCCTCTTGTACTTAAGTCGGCATTGTGCCTTTTGTATTGAATTCGGATGCAATTTCTCGGTTTCATCGTCAATAAGAGGGTCCAAGGGTTACAGTAAACTTGAAGTGAACCATCGGAATCTAAAACTGGACTCATTGGAGAGGTTCAAATTATAGAGAGTTAGAGTGTCAGTCCTCTTGTACATAAGTCAGCATTGTGCCTTTTGTATTAAATGCGGATGCAATTTCTGTGTTTCATCGTCAATAAGAAGGTCCAAGGGATACAGTAAACCTGAAGTGAAGCCTCGGAATCCAAAACTGGACTCACAGGAGAGGTTCCCATCATAGAAAGTTGGAGTGTCAGTCCTCTTGTACTTAAGGCGGCATTGTGCCTATTGTGTTAAATTCGGTTGCAATATCTGTGTTCCATCGTCAATAAGAAGGTTCAAGGGATACAGTAAACCTGAAGTGAAGCATCGGAATCTAAAACTGGACTCACAGGAGAGATTCAAATCATAGAGAGTTAGAGTGTCAGTCCGCTTGTACTTAAGTCGGCATTGTGCCTTTTGTATTAAATTCGGATGCTATTTCTGGGTTTCATCGTCAATAAGAAGGTCCAAGGGATGCAGTAAACCTGAAGTGATGCATCGGAATCTAAAACAGGACTCACAGGAGATATTCAAATCATAGAGAGTTAGAGCGTCAGTTCTTTTGTACTGAAGTCCGCATTGTGCCTTTTGTATTAAATTCAGATGCAATTTCTGTGTTTCATCGTCAATACGAAGGTCCAAGGGATACAGTAAACCTGAAGAGAAGCATCGGAATCTAAAACTGGACTCACAGGAGAGGTTCAAATCAAAGAAAGTTAGAGTCTCAGTCCTCTTGTACTTATGTCGGCATTGTGCGTTTTGCATTAAATTCGGATGCAATTTCTGTGTTTCATCGTCAATAAGAAGGTTCAAGGGATACAGTAAACCTGAAATGAAGCATCGTAATCTATAACTGGACTCACAGGAGAGGTTCAAAACATAGAAAGTTAGAGCGTCAGTCCTCTTGTACTTAAGTCGGCATTGTGCCTTTTGTATTGAATTCGGATGCAATTTCTCGGTTTCATCGTCAACAAGAACGTCCAAGGGATACAGTAAACCTGAAGTGATGCATCGGAATCTAAAACTGGACTCGCAGGAGAGGTTCAAATCATAGAGAGTTAGAGTGGCAGTCCTCTTGATCATACGTTGGCATTGTGCGTTTTGTATTAATTTCGGATGCAATTTCTGTGTTTCATCATCAATAAGAAAGTTCAAGGGATACAGTAAACCTGAAGTGAAGCATCGGAATCTAAAACTGAACTCACAGGAGAGGTTCTAATCATAGAAAGTTAGAGTGTCAGTCGTCTTGAACTTAAGTCGGCATTGTGCCTTTTGTATTAAATTCGGATGCAATTACTGTGTTTCATAGTCAATAAGAAGGTCCAAGGGATACAGTAAACCTGAAGTGAAGCATCGGAATCTAAATCTGGACTCACAGGAGAGGTGCAAATCATAGAAAGTTAGAGGGTCAGTCCTCTTGTACATAAGTCGGCATTGTGCCTTTTGTATTAAATTCGGATGTAATTTCTAGGTTTCATCGTCAATAAGAAGGTCCAAGGGATACAGTAAACCTGAAGTGAAGCATCGGAATCTAAAACTGGACTTACAGGAGAGGTTCAAATCATAGAGAGTTGGAGTGTCAGTCCTCTTGTACTTAAGGCGGCATTGTGCCTATTGTGTTAAACTCGGTTGCAATTTCTGTGTTTCATCGTCAATAAGAAGGTTCAAGGGATACAGTAAACCTGAAGTGAAGCATCGGAATCAAAACTGGACTCACAGGAGAGGTTCAAATCATAGAAAGTTAGAGTGTCAGTCCTCTTGTACTGAAGTCGGCATTGTGCCTTTTGTATTAAATTCGGATTCTATATCTGGGTTTCATCGTCAATAAGAAGGTCCAAGGGATGCAGTAAACCAGAAGTGATGCATCGGAATCTAAGACAGGACTCACAGGAAATATTCAAATCATAGAGAGTTAGAGCGTCAGTTCCCTTGTACTTAGTCCGCATTGTGCCTTTTGTATTAAATTCGGATGCAATTTCTGTGTTTCATCGTCAATACGAAGGTCCAGGGGATACAGTAAACCTGAAGTGAAGCATCGGAATCTAAAACTGGACTCACAGGAGAGGTTCAAATCATAGAAAGTTAGAGTGTCAGTGCTCTTGTACTTAAGTCGGCATTGTGCCTTTTGTATGAAATTCGGATGCAATTTCTGTTTTTCATTGTCAATAAGAAGGTCCAAGGGATACAGTAACCTGAAGTGAAGCATCGGAATCTAAAACTGGACTCACAGGAGATGTTCAAATCATTGAAAGTTAGAATGTCAGTCCTCTTGTACTTAAGTCGGCATTGTGACTTTTGTATTAAATTGGGATGCAATATCTGTGTTTCATCGTCAATAAGAAGGTCCAAAGGGATACAGTAAACCTGAAGTGGAGCATCGTAATCTAAAACTGGACTCACAGGAGAGGTTCAAATCAAAGAGAGTTAGAGTGTCAGTCCTCTTGTACTTAAGTCGGCATTGTGCAAATTGTATTAAATTCGGTTGCAATTTCTGCGTTTCATCGTCAATAAGAAGGTCCAGTGATACAGTAAACCTTAAGAGAAGCATCTGAGACTAAAACTCGACTCACAGGAGAGTTTCAAATCATAGTTAGTTACAGTATCAGTCCTCTTGTACTTAAGACGGCATTGTGCCTTTCGTATTAAATTCGAATGTAATTTCTGTGTTTCATCGTGAATAAGAATGTCCAAGCGATACAGTAAACCTGAAGTGAAACATCGGAATCTAAAACTGGACTCACAGGAGAGGCTCAAAACATAGGGTGTTAGAGTGTCAGTCCTCTTGTACATAAGTCGGGATTGTGCGGTTTGTATGAAATTCGGATGCTATTTCTGTATTTCATCGACAATAAGAAGGTCCAAGAGATACAGCAAACCTTAAGTGAAGCATCGGAATCAAAAACTGGACTCACAGGAGAGGTTCAAACCATAGAGAGTTCGAGTGTCAGTCCTCTTGTACTTAAGTCGGCATTGTGCCTATTGTATTAAATTCGGTTCAATTTCTGTGTCTCATCGTCAATAAGATGGTTCAAGGGATAAAGAAAACCTGAAGCGAAGCATCGGAATCTAAAACTGGGCTCACAGGAGAGGTTCAAATCGAAGAAAGTTAGAGTCTCAGTCCTCTTGTACTTATGTCGGCATTGTGCGTTTTGTATTAAATTCGGATGCAATTTCTGTTTTTCATCGTCAATAAGAAGGTCCAAGGGATACAGTAATCCAGAAGTGAAGCAGCGGAATCTAAAACTGTACTCACAGGAGAGGTTCAAATCATAGAAAGTTAGAGTGTCAGTCGTCTTGTACTTAAGTCGGCATTGTGCCTGTTGTGTTAAATTCGGATGCAACTTCTGTGTTTCATCGTCAATAAGAAGGTTCAAGGGATACAGTAAACCTGAAATGAAGCATCGTAATCTAAAACTGGACTCACAGGAGAGGTTCAAAACATAGAAAGTTAGAGGGTCAGTCTTCTTGTACTTAAGTCGGCATTGTGCCTTTTGTTTTTAATTCGGATGCAATTTTGAGGTTTCATCGTCAATAAGAAGGTCCAAGGGATACAGTAAACCTGACTTGAAGCATCGGAATCTAAAACTGGACTCACTGGAGAGGTTCAAATCATAGAGAGTTAGAGTGTCAGTCCTATGGTACATAAGTCAGCATTGTGCCTTTTGTATTAAATTCGGATGCAATTTCTGTGTTTCATCCTCAATAAGTAGGTCCAAGGGATACAGTAAACCTGAAGTGAAGCATCGGAATCTAAAATTGGACTCACAGGAGAGGTTCAAATCATATAAAGTTAGAGTGTCAGTCCTCTTGTATTTAAATCGGCATTGTGCCTTTTGTATTGAATTCGGATGCAATTTCTAGGTTTCATCGTCAATAAGAAGGTCCAAGGGATACAGTAAACCTGAAGTGATACATCGGAATCTAAAACTGGACTCACAGGAGAGGTTCAAATCACAGAGAGTTACAGTGTCAGTCCTCTTGTCCATAAGTTGGCATTGTGCAATTCGTACTAAATTCTGATGTAATTTCTGTGTTTCATCGTCAATTAGAATGTCCAAGGGATACAGTAAACCTGAAGTGAAGCATCGGAATCTAAAATTGGACTCACAGGCGAGGTTCAAATCATAGGAAGTTAGAGTGTCAGTCGTCTTGAACTTAAGTCGGCATATTGCCTTTTGTATTAAATTCGGATGCAAATTCTGTGTTTCATCGTCAATAAGAAGGTCCAAGGGATACAGTAAACCTGAAGTGAAGCATCGGAATCAAAAACTGGACTCACAGGAGAGGTTCAAATCATAGAAAGTTAGAGGGTCAGTCCTCTTTTACTTAAGTCGGCATTGTGCATTTTGTATTAAATTCGGATGTAATTTTTAGGTTTCATCGTCAATAAGAAGGCCCAAGGGATACAGTAAATCTGAAGTGAAGCATCGGAATCTAAAACTGGACTCACAGGAGAGGTCCAAATCATACAAAGTTAGAGTGTCAGTCGTCTTGTTCTTAAATCGGCATTGTGCCTTTTGTATTAAATTCGGATGCTATTTCTGGGTTTCATCGTCAATAAGATGGTCCAAGGGATGCAGTAAACCTGTATTGATGCATCGGAATCTAAAACAGGACTCACAGGAGATATTCAAATCATAGAGAGTTAGAGCGTCAGTTCTCTTGTACTTAAGTCCGCATTGTGCCTTTTGTATTATATCCGGATGCAATTTCTGTGTTTCATCGTCAATACGAAGGTCCAAGGGATACAGTAAACCTGAAGTGAACCATCGGAATCTAAAACTGGACTCACAGGAGACGTTCAAATCATAGAAAGTTAGAGTGTCAGTGCTCTTGTACTTAAGTCGGCATTGTGCCTTTTGTATGAAATTCGGATGCAATTTCTGTTTTTCATCGTCAATAAGAAGGTCCAAGGGATACAGTAACCTGATGTGAAGCATCGGAATCTAAAACTGGACTCACAGGAGATGTTCAAATCATTGAGAGTTAGAATGTCAGTCCTCTTGTACGTAAGTCGGCATTGTGACTTTTGTATTAAATTCGGATGCAATTTCTGTGTTTCATCGTCAATAAGAATGTCCAAGGGATACAGTAAACCTGAAATGATGCATCAGAATCTAAAACTGGACTCACTGGAGAGGTTCAAAACTTAGAGTGTTAGAGTGTCAGTCCTCTTGTACATAAGTCGGCATTGTGACTTTTGTATGAAATTCGGATGCTATTTCTGTATTTCATCGACAATAAGAAGGTCCAAGAGATACAGTAAACCTTAAGTGAAGCATCGGGATCTAAAACTGGACTCACAGGAGAGGTTCAAACCATAGAGAGTTGGAGTGTCAGTCCTCTTTTACTTAAGTCGGCATTGTGCCTATTGTATTAAAATCGGTTGCAGTTTCTGTGGTTCATCGTCAATAAGTTGGTTCAAGGGATACAGTAAACCTCAAGTGAAGCATCGGAATCTAAAACTGGACTCACAGGAGAGGTTCAAATCAAAGAAAGTTAGAGTCTCAGTCCTCTTGTACTTATGTCGACATTGTGCGTTTTGTATTAAATTCGGATGCAATTTCTGTGTTTCATCGTCAATAAGAAGGTCAAGGGATACAGTAAACCAGAAGTGAAGCAGCAGAGTCTAAAACTGGACTCACAGGAGAGGTTCAAATCATAGAAAGTTAGAGTGTCAGTCCTCTTATACTTATGTCGGCATTGAGCCTTTTGTATTAAATTCGGATGCTATTACTGGGTTACATCGTCAATAAGAAGGTCCAAGGGATGCAGCAAACCTGAAGTGAAGTATCGTAATCTAAAACTGGACTCACAGGAGAGGTTCAAATCATAGAGAGTTAGAGTGTCAGTCCTCTTGTACTTAGGTCGGCATTGTGCCAATTGTATTAAATTCGGTTGCAATTTCTGCGTTTCATCGTCAATAAGAAGGTCCAGTGATACAGTAAACCTGAAGAGAAGCATCGGAATCTAAAACTCGACTCACAGGAGAGGTTCAAAGCATAGAAAGTTAGAGTGTCAGTGCTCTTGTACTTAAGTCGGCATTGTACCTTTTGTATTAAATTCGGATGCAGTTTCGAGGTTGCATCGTCAATAAGAAGGTCCAAGGGATACAGTAAACCTGAAATGAAGCATCGGAATCTAAAACTGAACTCACAGTAGTGGTTCAAAACGTAGAGAGTTAGAGTGTCAGTCCTCTTGTACATAATTCGGCATTGTGCCTTTTGTATTAAATTCGGATGCTATTTTTGTGTTTCATCGACAATAAGAAGGTCCAAGAGATACAGTAAACCTTAAGTGAAGCATCGGGATCTTCAACTGGACTCACAGGAGAGGTTCAAATCATAGAGAGTTAGAGTGTCAGTCCTCTTGTACTTAAGTCAGCATTGTGCCTATTGTATTAAATTCGGTTGCAATTTCTGTGTTTCATCGTCAATAGGAAGGTTCAAGGGATACAGTAAACCTGAAGTGAAGCATCGGAATTTAAATCTGGACTCACAGGAGAGGTTCAAATAAAAGAAAGTTAGAGTGTCAGTCCTCTTGTACTTATGTCGGCATTGTGCGTTTTGTATTAAATTCGGATGCAATTTCTGTGTTTCATCGTCAATAAGAAGGTTCAAGGGATATAGTTAACCTGAAGAGAAGCATCGGAATCTAAAACTGGACTCGCAGGCGAGGTTCAAATCATAGAAAGTTAGAGTGTCAGTCGTCTTGAACTTAAGTCGGCATTGTGCCATTTGTATCAAATTCGGATGCAATTTCTGTGTTTCATCGTCAATAAGAAGGTCCAAGGGATACAGTAAACATGAAGTGAAGCATCGGAATCTAAAACTGGACTCACAGGAGAGGTTCAAATCACAGAAAGTTAGAGGGTCAGTCCTCTTGTACTTAAGTCGGCATTGTGCCTATTGTATTAAATTCGGTCGCAATTTCTGTGTTTCATCGTCAATAAGAAGGTTCAAGGGATACAGTAAACCTGAAGAGAAGCATTGGAATCTAAAACTGGACTCACAGGAGAGGTTCAAATCATAGAAAGTTAGAGTGTCAGTCCTCTTGTACTTAAGTCGGCATTGTGCCTTTTGTATTACATTCGGATGCTATTTCTGGGTTTCATCGTCAATAAGAAGGACCGAGGGATGCAGTAAACCTGAAGTGAAGCATCGGAATCTAAAACTGGACTCACAGGAGATATTCAAATCATAGGGAGTTAGAGCGTCAGTTCTCTTGTACTTAAGTCCGCATTGTCCCTTTTGTATTAAATTCTGATGCAATTTCTGTGTTTCATCGTCAATACGAAGGTCCAAGGGATACAGTAAACCTGAAGTGAAGCATAGGAATCTAAAACTGGACTCACAGGAGAGGTTCAAATCATAGAAAGTTAGAGTGTCAGTGCTCTTGTACTTATGTCGGCATTGTCCATTTTGTATGAAATTGGGATGCAATTTCTGTTTTTCATCGTCAATAAGAAGGTCCAAGGGATACAGTAACCTTGAAGTGAAGCATCGGAATCTAAAACTGGATTCACAGGAGATGTTCAAATCATTGAGAGTTAGAGTGTCAGTTGTCTTGTACTTAAGGCGGCATTGTGCCTATTGTATTAAATTCGACTGCAATTTCTGTGTTTCATCGTTAATAAGAAGGTTCAGGGGATACAGTAAACCTGAAGTGAAACATCGGAATCTAAAACTCGACTCACAGGAGAGGTTGAAATCATAGAAAGTTAGAGGGTCAGTCCTCTTGTACTTTAGTCAGCATTTAGCCTTTTGTATTAAATTCGGATGTAATTTCTAGGTTTCAACGTCAATAAGAAGGTCCAAGGTATACAGTAAACCTGAAGTGAAGCATCGGAATCTAAAACTGGACTCACAGGAGAGGTTCAAATCATAGAAAGTTGGAGTGTCAGTCCTCTTGTACTTAAGGCGGCATTGTGCCTATTGTATTAAATTCGACTGCAATTTCTGTGTTTCATCGTTAATAAGAAGGTTCAGGGGATACAGTAAACCTGAAGTGAAGCATCGGAATCTAAAACTGGACTCACAGGAGAGGTTCAAATCATAGAAAGTTAGAGTGTCAGTATTCTTGTACTTAAGTCGGCATTGTGCCTTTTGTATTAAATTCGGATGCTATTTCTGGGTTTCATCGTCAATAAGAAGGTCCAAGGGACGCAGTAAACCTGAAGTGAAGCATCATATTCTAAGACAGGACTCACAGGAGCGGTTCAAATCATAGAGAGTTAGAGTGTCAGTCCTCTTGTACTTAACTCGGCATTGTGCCAATTGTATTAAATTCGGTTGCAATTTCTGCGTCTCATCGTCAGTAAGAAGGTCCAGTGATACAGTAATCCTGAAGAGAAGCAACGGAATCTAAAACTCGACTCACAGGAGAGGTTCAAATCATAGTATGTTACAGTGTCAGTCCTCTTGTACTTAAGTCGCGTATTGTGCCTTTCGTATTAAATTCGGATGTAATTTCTGTGTTTCATCGTCAATATGAATGTCCAAGGGATACAGTAAACCTGAAGTGAAGCATCGGAATCTAAAACTGGACTCACAGGAGAGGTCCAAATCATAGAAAGTTAGAGTGTCAGTCGTCTTGTTCTTAAATCGGCGTTGTGCCTTTTGTATTAAATTCGGATGCTATTTCTGCGTTTCATCGTCAATAAGATGGTCCAAGGGATGCAGTAAACCTGAATTGATGCATCGGAATCTAAAACAGGACTCACAGGAGATATTCAAATCATAGAGAGTTAGAGCGTCAGTTCTCTTGTACTTAAGTCCGCATTGTGCCTTTTGTATTATATCCGGATGCAATTTCTGTGTTTCATCGTCAATACGAAGGTCCAAGGGATACAGTAAACCTGAAGTGAACCATCGGAATCTAAAACTGGACTCACAGGAGACGTTCAAATCATAGAAAGTTAGAGTGTCAGTGCTCTTGTACTTAAGTCGGCATTGTGCCTTTTGTATGAAATTCGGATGCAATTTCTGTTTTTCATCGTCAATAAGAAGGTCCAAGGGATACAGTAACCTGATGTGAAGCATCGGAATCTAAAACTGGACTCACTGGAGAGGTTCAAAACTTAGAGTGTTAGAGTGTCAGTCCTCTTGTACATAAGTCGGCATTGTGCCTTTTGTATGAAATTCGGATGCTATTTCTGTATTTCATCGACAATAAGAAGGTCCAAGAGATACAGTAAACCTTAAGTGAAGCATCGGGATCTAAAACTGGACTCACAGGAGAGGTTCAAACCATAGAGAGTTGGAGTGTCAGTCCTCTTTTACTTAAGTCGGCATTGTGCCTATTGTATTAAAATCGGTTGCAATTTCTGTGGTTCATCGTCAATAAGTTGGTTCAAGGGATACAGTAAACCTGAAGTGAAGCATCGGAATCTAAAACTGGACTCACAGGAGAGGTTCAAATCAAAGAAAGTTAGAGTCTCAGTCCTCTTGTACTTATGTCGACATTGTGCGTTTTGTATTAAATTCGGATGCAATTTCTGTGTTTCATCGTCAATAAGAATGTCAAGGGATACAGTAAACCAGAAGTGAAGCAGCAGAATCTAAAACTGGACTCACAGGAGAGGTTCAAATCATAGATAGTTAGAGTGTCAGTCGTCTTGTACTTAAGTCGGCTTGTTGCCTTTTGTGTTAAATTCGGATGCAATTTCTGTGTTTCATCGTCAATAAGAAGGTTCAAGGGACACAGTAAACCTGAAATGAAGCATCGGAATCTAAAACTGGACCCACAGGAGTTGTTCAAAACATAGAAAGTTAGAGGGTCAGTCCTCTTTTACTTAAGTCGGCATTGTGCCTTTTGTATTAAATTCGGATGCAATTTCGAGGTTTCATCGTCAATAAGAAAGTCAAAGGGATACAGTAAACCTGAAGTGAAGCATCGGAATCTAAAACTGGACTCAGTGGAGAGGTTCAAATCATAGAGAGTGAGAGTGTCAGTCCTCTTGTACATAAGTCAGCATTGTGCCTTTTGTATTAAATTCGGATGCAATTTCTGTGTTTCATCCTCAATAAGAAGGTCCAAGGGATACAGTAAAGCTGAAGTGAAGCATCGGACTGTAAAATTGGACTCACAGGAGAGGTTCATATCATAGAAAGTTAGAGTGTCAGTCCTCTTGTATTTAAATCGGCATTGTGCCTTTTGTATTGAATTCGGATGCAATATCTAGGTTTCATCGTCAATAAGAAGGTCCAAGGGATACAGTAAACTTGAAGTGATGCATCGGAATCTAAAACTGGACTCGCAGGCGAGGTTCAAATCATAGAAATTTAGAGTGTCAGTCGTCTTGACCTTATGTCGGCATTGTGCCTTTTGTATTAAATTCGGATGCAACTTCTGTGTATCATCGTCAATAAGAAGGTCCAAGGCATACAGTAAACCTAAAGTGAAGCATCGGAATCTAAAACTGGACTCACAGGAGAGGTTCAAATCATAGAGAGTTAGAGTGTCAGTCCTCTTATACTTATGTCGGCATTGAGCCTTTTGTATTAAATTCGGATGCTATTACTGGGTTACATCGTCAATAAGAAGGTCCAAGGGATGCAGCAAACCTGAAGTGAAGCATCGTAATCTAAAACTGGACTCACAGGAGAGGTTCAAATCATAGAGAGTTAGAGTGTCAGTCCTCTTGTACTTAGGTCGGCATTGTGCCAATTGTATTAAATTCGGTTGCAATTTCTGCGTTTCATCGTCAATAAGAAGGTCCAGTGATACAGTAAACCTGAAGAGAAGCATCGGAATCTAAAACTCGACTCACAGGAGAGGTTCAAAGCATAGAAAGTTAGAGTGTCAGTGCTCTTGTACTTAAGTCGGCATTGTACCTTTTGTATTAAATTCGGATGCAGTTTCGAGGTTGCATCGTCAATAAGAAGGTCCAAGGGATACAGTAAACCTGAAATGAAGCATCGGAATCTAAAACTGAACTCACAGTAGTGGTTCAAAACGTAGAGAGTTAGAGTGTCAGTCCTCTTGTACATAATTCGGCATTGTGCCTTTTGTATTAAATTCGGATGCAATTTTTGTGTTTCATCGACAATAAGAAGGTCCAAGAGATACAGTAAACCTTAAGTGAAGCATCGGGATCTTCAACTGGACTCACAGGAGAGGTTCAAATCATAGAGAGTTAGAGTGTCAGTCCTCTTGTACTTAAGTCAGCATTGTGCCTATTGTATTAAATTCGGTTGCAATTTCTGTGTTTCATCGTCAATAGGAAGCTTCAAGGGATACAGTAAACCTGAAGTGAAGCATCGGAATTTAAATCTGGACTCACAGGAGAGGTTCAAATCATAGAAAGTTAGAGTGTCAGTCCTCTTGTACTTAAGTCGGCATTGTGCCTTTTGTATTACATTCGGATGCTATTTCTGGGTTTCATCGTCAATAAGAAGGACCGATTGATGCAGTAAACCTGAAGTGAAGCATCGGAATCTAAAACTGGACTCACAGGAGATATTCAAATCATAGAGAGTTAGAGCGTCAGTTCTCTTGTACTTAAGTCCGCATTGTCCCTTTTGTATTAAATTCTGATGCAATTTCTGTGTTTCATCGTCAATACGAAGGTCCAAGGGATACAGTAAACCTGAAGTGAAGCATAGGAATCTAAAACTGGACTCACAGGAGAGGTTCAAATCATAGAAAGTTAGAGTGTCAGTGCTCTTGTACTTATGTCGGCATTGTCCATTTTGTATGAAATTGGGATGCAATTTCTGTTTTTCATCGTCAATAAGAAGGTCCAAGGGATACAGTAACCTTGAAGTGAAGCATCGGAATCTCAAACTGGACTCACAGGAGATGTTCAAATCATTGAGAGTTAGAGTGTCAGTTGTCTTGTACTTAAGGCGGCATTGTGCCTATTGTATTAAATTCGACTGCAATTTCTGTGTTTCATCGTTAATAAGAAGGTTCAGGGGATACAGTAAACCTGAAGTGAAACATCGGAATCTAAAACTCGACTCACAGGAGAGGTTGAAATCATAGAAAGTTAGAGGGTCAGTCCTCTTGTACTTTAGTCAGCATTTAGCCTTTTGTATTAAATTCGGATGTAATTTCTAGGTTTCAACGTCAATAAGAAGGTCCAAGGTATACAGTAAACCTGAAGTGAAGCATCGGAATCTAAAACTGGACTCACAGGAGAGGTTCAAATCATAGAAAGTTGGAGTGTCAGTCCTCTTGTACTTAAGGCGGCATTGTGCCTATTGTATTAAATTCGACTGCAATTTCTGTGTTTCATCGTTAATAAGAAGGTTCAGGGGATACAGTAAACCTGAAGTGAAGCATCGGAATCTAAAACTGGACTCACAGGAGAGGTTCAAATCATAGAAAGTTAGAGTGTCAGTATTCTTGTACTTAAGTCGGCATTTTGCCTTTTGTATTAAATTCGGATGCTATTTCTGGGTTTCATCGTCAATAAGAAGGTCCAAGGGACGCAGTAAACCTGAAGTGAAGCATCATAATCTAAGACAGGACTCACAGGAGCGGTTCAAATCATAGAGAGTTAGAGTGTCAGTCCTCTTGTACTTAACTCGGCATTGTGCCAATTGTATTAAATTCGGTTGCAATTTCTGCGTCTCATCGTCAGTAAGAAGGTCCAGTGATACAGTAATCCTGAAGAGAAGCAACGGAATCTAAAACTCGACTCACAGGAGAGGTTCAAATCATAGTATGTTACAGTGTCAGTCCTCTTGTACTTAAGTCGCGCATTGTGCCTTTCGTATTAAATTCGGATGTAATTTCTGTGTTTCATCGTCAATATGAATGTCCAAGGGATACAGTAAACCTGAAGTGAAGCATCGGAATCTAAAACTGGACTCACAGGAGAGGTTCAAATCATAGAAAGTTAGAGTGTCAGTATTCTTGTTCTTAAATCGGCGTTGTGCCTTTTGTATTAAATTCGGATGCTATTTCTGGGTTTCATCGTCAATAAGATGGTCCAAGGGATGCAGTAAACCTGAATTGATGCATCGGAATCTAAAACAGGACTCACAGGAGATATTCAAATCATAGAGAGTTAGAGCGTCAGTTCTCTTGTACTTAAGTCCGCATTGTGCCTTTTGTATTATATCCGGATGCAATTTCTGTGTTTCATCGTCAATACGAAGGTCCAAGGGATACAGTAAACCTGAAGTGAACCATCGGAATCTAAAACTGGACTCACAGGAGACGTTCAAATCATAGAAAGTTAGAGTGTCAGTGCTCTTGTACTTAAGTCGGCATTGTGCCTTTTGTATGAAATTCGGATGCAATTTCTGTTTTTCATCGTCAATAAGAAGGTCCAAGGGATAAAGTAACCTGATGTGAAGCATCGGAATCTAAAACTGGACTCACAGGAGATGTTCAAATCATTGAGAGTTAGAATGTCAGTCCTCTTGTACGTAAGTCGGCATTGTGACTTTTGTATTAAATTCGGATGCAATTTCTGTGTTTCATCGTCAATAAGAATGTCCAAGGGATACAGTAAACCTGAAATGATGCATCGGAATCTAAAACTGGACTCACTGGAGAGGTTCAAAACTTAGAGTGTTAGAGTGTCAGTCCTCTTGTACATAAGTCGGCATTGTGCCTTTTGTATGAAATTCGGATGCTATTTCTGTATTTCATCGACAATAAGAAGGTCCAAGAGATACAGTAAACCTTAAGTGAAGCATCGGGATCTAAAACTGGACTCACAGGAGAGGTTCAAACCATAGAGAGTTGGAGTGTCAGTCCTCTTTTACTTAAGTCGGCATTGTGCCTATTGTATTAAAATCGGTTGCAATATCTGTGGTTCATCGTCAATAAGTTGGTTCAAGGGATACAGTAAACCTGAAGTGAAGCATCGGAATCTAAAACTGGACTCACAGGAGAGGTTCAAATCAAAGAAAGTTAGAGTCTCAGTCCTCTTGTACTTATGTCGACATTGTGCGTTTTGTATTAAATTCGGATGCAATTTCTGTGTTTCATCGTCAATAAGAAGGTCAAGGGATACAGTAAACCAGAAGTGAAGCAGCAGAATCTAAAACTGGACTCACAGGAGAGGTTCAAATCATAGAAAGTTAGAGTGTCAGTCGTCTTGTACTTAAGTCGGCTTGTTGCCTTTTGTGTTAAATTCGGATGCAATTTCTGTGTTTCATCGTCAATAAGAAGGTTCAAGGGACACAGTAAACCTGAAATGAAGCATCGGAATCTAAAACTGGACTCACAGGAGTTGTTCTAAACATAGAAAGTTAGAGGGTCAGTCCTCTTTTACTTAAGTCGGCATTGTGCCTTTTGTATTAAATTCGGATGCAATTTCGAGGTTTCATCGTCAATAAGAAAGTCAAAGGGATACAGTAAACCTGAAGTGAAGCATCGGAATCTAAAACTGGACTCAGTGGAGAGGTTCAAATCATAGAGAGTGAGAGTGTCAGTCCTCTTGTACATAAGTCAGCATTGTGTCTTTTGTATTAAATTCGGATGCAATTTCTGTGTTTCATCCTCAATAAGAAGGTCCAAGGGATACAGTAAAGCTGAAGTGAAGCATCGGACTGTAAAATTGGACTCACAGGAGAGGTTCATATCATAGAAAGTTAGAGTGTCAGTCCTCTTGTATTTAAATCGGCATTGTGCCTTTTGTATTGAATTCGGATGCAATATCTAGGTTTCATCGTCAATAAGAATGTCCAAGGGATACAGTAAACTTGAAGTGATGCATCGGAATCTAAAACTCGACTCGCAGGCGAGGTTCAAATCATAGAAATTTAGAGTGTCAGTCGTCTTGACCTTATGTCGGCATTGTGCCTTTTGTATTAAATTCGGATGCAACTTCTGTGTATCATCGTCAACAAGAAGGTCCAAGGCATACAGTAAACCTAAAGTGAAGCATCGGAATCTAAAACTGGACTCACAGGAGAGGTTCAAATCATAGAAAGTTAGAGTGTCAGTCCTCTTATACTTATGTCGGCATTGAGCCTTTTGTATTAAATTCGGATGCTATTACTGGGTTACATCGTCAATAAGAAGGTCCAAGGGATGCAGCAAACCTGAAGTGAAGCATCGTAATCTAAAACTGGACTCACAGGAGAGGTTCAAATCATAGAGAGTTAGAGTGTCAGTCCTCTTGTACTTAGGTCGGCATTGTGCCAATTGTATTAAATTCGGTTGCAATTTCTGCGTTTCATCGTCAATAAGAAGGTCCAGTGATACAGTAAACCTGAAGAGAAGCATCGGAATCTAAAACTCGACTCACAGGAGAGGTTCAAAGCATAGAAAGTTAGAGTGTCAGTGCTCTTGTACTTAAGTCGGCATTGTACCTTTTGTATTAAATTCGGATGCAGTTTCGAGGTTGCATCGTCAATAAGAAGGTCCAAGGGATACAGTAAACCTGAAATGAAGCATCGGAATCTAAAACTGAACTCACAGTAGTGGTTCAAAACGTAGAGAGTTAGAGTGTCAGTCCTCTTGTACATAATTCGGCATTGTGCCTTTTGTATTAAATTCGGATGCTATTTTTGTGTTTCATCGACAATAAGAAGGTCCAAGAGATACAGTAAACCTTAAGTGAAGCATCGGGATCTTCAACTGGACTCACAGGAGAGGTTCAAATCATAGAGAGTTAGAGTGTCAGTCCTCTTGTACTTAAGTCAGCATTGTGCCTATTGTATTAAATTCGGTTGCAATTTCTGTGTTTCATCGTCAATAGGAAGGTTCAAGGGATACAGTAAACCTGAAGTGAAGCATCGGAATTTAAATCTGGACTCACAGGAGAGGTTCAGATAAAAGAAAGTTAGAGTGTCAGTCCTCTTGTACTTATGTCGGCATTGTGCGTTTTGTATTAAATTCGGATGCAATTTCTGTGTTTCATCGTCAATAAGAAGGTTCAAGGGATATAGTTAACCTGAAGAGAAGCATCGGAATCTAAAACTGGACTCGCAGGCGAGGTTCAAATCATAGAAAGTTAGAGTGTCAGTCGTCTTGAACTTCAGTCGGCATTGTGCCTTTTGTATCAAATTCGGATGCAATTTCTGTGTTTCATCGTCAATAAGAAGGTCCAAGGGATACAGTATACCTGAAGTGAAGCATCGGAATCTAAAACTGGACTCACAGGAGAGGTTCAAAACATAGAAAGTTAGAGCGTCAGTTCTCTTGTACTTAAGTCCGCATTGTCCCTTTTGTATTAAATTCTGATGCAATTTCTGTGTTTCATCGTCAATACGAAGGTCCAAGGGATACAGTAAACCTGAAGTGAAGCATAGGAATCTAAAACTGGACTCACAGGAGAGGTTCAAATCATAGAAAGTTAGAGTGTCAGTGCTCTTGTACTTATGTCGGCATTGTCCATTTTGTATGAAATTGGGATGCAATATCTGTTTTTCATCGTCAATAAGAAGGTCCAAGGGATACAGTAACCTTGAAGTGAAGCATCGGAATCTAAAACTGGACTCACAGGAGATGTTCAAATCATTGAGAGTTAGAGTGTCAGTTGTCTTGTACTTAAGGCGGCATTGTGCCTATTGTATTAAATTCGACTGCAATTTCTGTGTTTCATCGTTAATAAGAAGGTTCAGGGGATACAGTAAACCTGAAGTGAAACATCGGAATCTAAAACTCGACTCACAGGAGAGGTTGAAATCATAGAAAGTTAGAGGGTCAGTCCTCTTGTACTTTAGTCAGCATTTAGCCTTTTGTATTAAATTCGGATGTAATTTCTAGGTTTCAACGTCAATAAGAAGGTCCAAGGTATACAGTAAACCTGAAGTGAAGCATCGGAATCTAAAACTGGACTCACAGGAGAGGTTCAAATCATAGAAAGTTGGAGTGTCAGTCCTCTTGTACTTAAGGCGGCATTGTGCCTATTGTATTAAATTCGACTGCAATTTCTGTGTTTCATCGTTAATAAGAAGGTTCAGGGGATACAGTAAACCTGAAGTGAAGCATCGGAATCTAAAACTGGACTCACAGGAGAGGTTCAAATCATAGAAAGTTAGAGTGTCAGTATTCTTGTACTTAAGTCGGCATTGTGCCTTTTGTATTAAATTCGGATGCTATTTCTGGGTTTCATCGTCAATAAGAAGGTCCAAGGGACGCAGTAAACCTGAAGTGAAGCATCATAATCTAAGACTGGACTCACAGGAGCGGTTCAAATCATAGAGAGTTAGAGTGTCAGTCCTCTTGTACTTAACTCGGCATTGTGCCAATTGTATTAAATTCGGTTGCAATTTCTGCGTTTCATCGTCAGTAAGAAGGTCCAGTGATACAGTAATCCTGAAGAGAAGCAACGGAATCTAAAACTCGACTCACAGGAGAGGTTCAAATCATAGTATGTTACAGTGTCAGTCCTCTTGTACTTAAGTCGCGCATTGTGCCTTTCGTATTAAATTCGGATGTAATTTCTGTGTTTCATCGTCAATATGAATGTCCAAGGGATACAGTAAACCTGAAGTGAAGCATCGGAATCTAAAACTGGACTCACAGGAGTGGTTCAAAACATAGAGAGTTAGAGTGTCAGTCCTCTTGTACATAATTCGGCATTGTGCCTTTTGTATTAAATTCGGTTGCTATTTTTACTGTTTCATCGACTATAAGAAGGTCCAAGATATACAATAAACCTTAAGTGAAGCATCGGGATCTAAAGCTGGACTCACAGGAGAGGTTCAAATCACAGAGAGTTAGAGTGTCTGTCCTCTTGTACTTAAGTCAGCATTGTGCCTATTGTATTAAATTCGGTTGCAATTTCTGTGTTTCATCGTCAACAGGAAGGTTCAAGGGATACAGTAAACCTGAAGTGAAGCATCGGAATTTAAAACCGGACTCACATGAGAGGTTCAAATCAAAGAAAGTTAGAGTGTCAGTCCTCTTGTACTTATGTCGGCTTTGTGCGTTTTGTATTAAATTCGGATGCAATCTCTGTGTTTCATCGTCAATAAGAAGGTCCAAGGGATACAGTAAACCTGAAGGTAAGCAGCGGAATCTAAAACTGGACTCACAGGAGAGGTTCAAATCGTAGAAAGTTAGTGTGTCAGTCGTCTTGTACTTAAGCCGGCATTGTGCCTTTTGTGTTAAATTCGGATGCAAATTCTGTGTTTCATCGTCAATAAGAAGGTTCAAGGGATACAGTAAAACTGATATGAAGCATCGGAATCTAAAACTGGACTCACAGGAGAGGTTCAAAACATAGAAAGTTAGAGTGTCAGTGCTCTTGTACTTAAGTCGGCATTGTGCGTTTTGTATTAAATTCGGATGCAATTTCGAGGTTTCATCGTCAATAAGAAGGTCCAAGGGATACAGTAACCTTGAAGAGAAGCATCGGAATCTAAAACTGGACTCAAGGGAGATGTTCAAATCATTGAGAGTTAGAGTGTCAGTCCTCTTGTACTTAAGTCGGCATTGTGCCTTTTGTATTAAATTCGGATGCAATTTCTGTGTTTCATCGTCAATAAGAATGTCCAAGGGATACAGTAAACCTGAGGTGAAGCATCGGAATCTAAAACTGGACTCACAGGAGAGGTTCAAATCATAGGAAGTTAGAGTGTCCGTCCTCTTGTACTTAAGTCCGCATTGTGCCTTTTGTATTAAACTCTGATGCAATTTCTGTGTTTCATCGTCAATAAGAAGGTCCAAGGGATACAGTAAACCTGAAGTGAAGCATCGGAATCTAAAACTGGACTCACAGGAGAGGTTCAAATCATAGAAATTTGGAGTGTCAGTCCTCTTGTACTAAAGCCGGCATTGTGCCTTTTGAATTTAATTCCGATGCAATTTCTGTGCTTCATCGTCAAAAAGAAGGTCCAATGGATACAGTAAAGCTGAAGTGAAACATCGGAATCTAAAACTAGACTCACAGGAGAGGTTCAAATCATAGAAAGTTAGAGAGTCAGCCCTCATGTACTTAATTCGGCATTGTGCCTTTTGAATTTCATTCCGTTGCAATTTCTATGCTTCATCGTCAATGAGAAGGTCCATGGTATACAGTAAACCTGAAGTGTAGCATCGGAATCTAAAACTGGACTCAAAAGAGAGGTTCAAATCATAGAAAGTTAGAGTGTCCGTCCTCTTGTACTTAAGTCGGCATTGTGCCTTTTGAATTTAATCCCGATGCAATTTCAGTGCCTCATCGTCAGTACGAAGGTCAAAGGTATACAGTAAACTTGAAGTGAAGCATCAGAATCTAAAACTGGACTCACAGGAGCGATTCAAATCATAGAAAGTTAGAGTGCCAGTCCTCTTGTAATTATGTCGGCATATTGCCTTTTGAATTGATTTCCGATGCACTTTCTGTGCTTCATAGTCAATACGAAGGTCCATGGTATACAGTAAACATGAAGTGTAGCATCGGCATCTAAGACTGGACCCATAGGAGAGGTTCCAATCATAGAAAGTTGGAGTGTCAGTCCTCTTGTACTTAAGTCGGCATTGTGCCTTTAGAATGTAATTCGGATGCAATTTCTGTGTTTCGTCGTCAATAAGAAGGTCCAAGGGGTACAGTAAAAATGAAGTGAAGCATCGGAATCTAAAACTAGACTCACAGGCGAGGTTCAAATCATAGAAAGTGAGAGTGTCAGTCCTCTTGTACTTAAGTCAGCATTGTGCCTTTTGTATTAAATTCGGATGCAATTTCTGTGTTTCATCGTCATTAAGAAGGGCCAAGGTATATAGTAAACCTGAAGTGAAGCATCGGAATCTAATACTGGACTCACAGCAGAGGTTCAAATCATAGAAAGTTAGAGTGTCAGTCCTCTTGTACTTAAGTCAGCATTGTGCCTATTGTATTAAATTCAGATGCAATTTCTGTGTTACATCGTCAATAAGAAGGTCCAACGTTTACAGTTATCCTGAAGTGAAGCACTGGAATCTAAAACTGGACTCACAGGTGAGGTTCAAGTCATAGAAAGTTAGAGTGTCAGTCCTCTTGTACTTAAGTCGGCATTGTGCCTTTTGAATGTAATTCGGATGCAATTTCTGTGTTTCGTCGTCAATAAGAAGGTCCAAGGAGTACAGTAAAAATGAAGTGAAGCATCGGAATCTAAAATTGGACTGAAAGGCGAAGTTCAAATCATAGAAAGTGAGAGTGTCAGTCCTCTTGTACTTAAGTCAGCATCGTGCCATTTGTATTAAATTCGTATGCAATTTCTGTGTTTCATCGTCAATAAGAAGGTGCAAGTTATAACAGTAAACCTGAAGTGAAGCATCGGAATCTAATACTGGACTCACAGGAGAGGTTCAAATCATAGAAAGTTAGAGTGTCAGTCCTCTTGTACTTAAGTCGGCATTGTGCCTTTTTTATTAAATTCGGATGCAATTTCTAGGTTTCATCGTCAATAAGAAGGTCCAAGGGATACAGTAAACCTGAAGTGATGCATCGGAATCTAAAACTGGACTCACAGGAGAGGTTCAAATTATAGAAAGTTGGAGTGTCAGTCCTCTTGTACTTAAGGCGGCATTGTGCCTATTGTATTATATTCGGTCGCAATTTCTGTGTTTCATCGTCAATAAGAAGGTTCAAAGAATACAGTAAACCTGAAGTGGAGCATCGGAATCTAAAACTGGACTCACAGGAGAGGTTCAAATCATAGAAAGTTAGAGTGTCAGTCCTCTTGTACTTAAGTCGGCATTGTGCCTTTTGTACTGAATTCGGATGCTATTTCTGGGTTTCATCGTCATTAAGAAGGTCCAAGGGATGCAGTAAACCTGAAGTGAAGCATCGGAATCTAAAACTGGACTCACAGCAGTTATTCAATTCATAGAGAGTTAGAGCGTCAGTTCCCTTGTACTTAAGTCCGCATTGTGACTTTTGTATTAAATTCGGATGCAATTTCTGTGTTTCATCATCAATACGGAGGTCCAAGTGATACAGTAAACCTGAAGTGAAGCATCGGAATCTAAAACTGGACTCACAGGAGAGGTTCAAATCATAGAAAGTTAGAGTGTCAGTCCTCTTGTACTAAAGCCGGCATTGTGCCTTTTGAATTTAATTCCGATGCAATTTCCGTGCTTCATCATCAACAAGAAGGTCCAATAGGATACAGTAAAGCTGAAGTGAAACATCGGAATCTAAAACTGGACTCACAGGAGAGGTTCAAATCATAGAAAGTTAGAGAGTCAGTCCTCTTGTACTTAATTCGGCATTGTGCCTTTTGAATTTCATTCCGTTGCAATTTCTATGCTTCATCGCCAATAAGAAGGTCCATGGTATACAGTAAACCTGAGGTGTAGCATCGGAATCTAAAACTGGACTCACAGGAGAGGTTCAAATCATAGAAAGTTAGAGTGTCCGTCCTCTTGTACTTAAGTCGTCATTGTGCCTTTTGATTTTAATTCCGATGCAATTTCTGTGTCTCATCGTCAATAAGAAGGTCAAAGGTATACAGTAAACTTGAAGTGAAGCATCGGAATCTAAAACCGGACTCACAGGCGAGGTTCAAATCATAGAAAGTGAAAGTGTCTGTCCTCTTGTACTTATGTCAGCATTGTGCCTTTTGTATTAAATTCGGATGCAATTTCTGTGTTTCATCGTCAATAAGAAGGTCCAAGGTATACAGTAAACCTGAAGTGAAGCATCGGAATCTAATACTGGACTTACAGGAGAGGTTCAAATCATGGAAAGTTAGAGTAACAGTCCTCTTGTACTTAAGTCAGCATTGTGCCTTTTGTATTAAATTCAGATACAATTTCTGTGTTACATCGTCAATACGAAGGTCCAACGTATACAGTAATCCTGAAGTGGAGCATCGGAATCTAAAACTGGACTCACAGGTGAGGTTCAAATCATAGAAAGTGAGAGTGACAGTCCTCTTGTACTTAAATCGGCATTGTGCCTTTTGTATTAAATTCGGATGCAATTTCTGTGTTTCATCGTCAATAAGAAGGTCCAAGGTATACAGTAAACCTGAAGTGAAGCATCGGAATCTAAAACTGGACTCACAGGAGAGGTTCAAATAATAGAAAGTTAGAGTGTCAGTCCTCTTGTACTAAAGCCGGCGTTGTGCCTTCTGAATTTAATTCCGATGCAATTTCTGTGCTTCATCGTCAAAAAGAAGGTCCAAGGGATACAGTAAAGCTGAAGTGAAGCATCGGAATCTAAAACTGGACTCACAGGAGAGGTTCAAATCATAGAAAGTTAGAGAGTCAGCCCTCTTGTACTTAATTCGGCATTGTGCATTTTGAATTTAATTCCGATGCAATATCTGTGTCTCATCGTCAATAAGAAGGTCAAAGGTATACAGTAAACTTGAAGTGAAGCATTGGAATCTAGAACTGGACTCACAGGAGAGATTCAAATCATAGAAATTAGAGTGCCAGTCCTCTTGTAATTATGTCGGCATTGTGCCTTTTGAATTGATTTCCGATGCACTTTCTGTGCTTCATAGTCACTACGTCGGTCCATGGTATACAGTAAACCTGAAGTGTAGCATCGGCATCTAAGACTGGACCCATAGGAGAGGTTCAAATCATAGAAAGTTGGAGTGTCAGTCCTCTTGTACTTAAGTCGGCATTGTGCCTTTTGTATTAAATTCGGATGCAATTTCTGTGTTTCATCGTCAATAAGAAGGTCCGAGAGATCCAGTAACCTGGAGTGAAGCATCGGAATCTAAAACTGGACTCACAAGAGAGGTTCAAATCATAGAAAGTTAGAGTGTCAGTCCTCTTGTACTTAAGTCGGCATTGTGCCTTTTGAATTTAATTCGGATGCAATTTCTGTGTTTCGTCGTCAATAAGAAGGTCCAAGGGGTACAGTAAAAATGAATTGAAGCATCGGAATCTTAAACTGGACTCACAGGCGGGGTTCAAATCATAGAAAGTGAGAGTGTCAGTCCTCTTGTACTTAAGTCAACATTGTGCCTTTTGTATTAAATTCGGATGCAATTTCTGTGTTTCATCGTCAATAAGAAGGTCCAACGTATACAGTAATCCTGAAGTGAAGCATCGGAATCTAAAACTGGACTCGCAGGTGAGGTTCAAATCATGGAAAGTGAGAGTGATAGTCAATTGTACTTAAGTCGGCATTGTGTCTTTTGTATTAAATTCGGATGCCATTTCTGTGTTTCGTCGTCAATACGAAGGTCCAAGGGATACAGTAAAACTGAAATGAAGCATCGGAATCTGAAACTGGACTCACAAGAGAGGTTGTAATCATAGAAAGTTGGAGTGTCATTTCTCTTGTACTTAAGTCGGCATTGTGCCTTTTGAATTTAATTATAGTGCAATTTCTGTGTTTCATCGTCAATAAGAATTTCCAAGGTATACAGTAAACCTGAAGTGAAGCATCGGAATCTAAAACTTGACTCACAGGAGAGGTTCAAACCATAGATAGTTAGAGTGTCAGTCCGCCTGTACTTAAGTGGGCATTGTTCCTTTTGTGTTACATTCGGATGCAATTTCTGCATCACAACGTCAATAAGAAGGTACAAGGGATACAGTAAAGCTGAAGTGAAGCATCGGAATCTAAAACTGGACTCACAGGAGAGGTTCAAATCATAGAAAGTTAGAGAGTCAGCCCTCTTGTACTTAATTCGGCATTGTGCCTTTTGAATTTAATTCCGATGTAATTTCTGTGTCTCATCGTCAAAAAGAAGGTCAAAGGTATACAGTAAACTTGAAGTGAAGCATCGGAATCTATAACTGGACTCACAGGTGAGATTCAAATCATAGAAAGTTAGAGTGCCAGTCCTCTTGTAATTATGTCGACATTGTGCCTTTTGAACTGATTTCCGATGCACTTTCTGTGCTTCATAGTCAATACGAACGTCCATGGTATACAGTAAACCTGAAGTGTAGCGTCGGCATCTAAGACTGGACCCATAGGAGAGGTTCAAATCATAGAAAGTTCGAGTATCAGTCCTCTTGTACTTAAGTCGGCATTGTTTCTTTTAATTAAATTCGGATGCAATTTCTGTGTTTCATCGTCAATAGGGAGGTCCAAGAGATCCAGTAAACCTGGAGTGAAGCATCGGAATCTAAAACTGGACTCACAGGAGAGGTTCAAATCATAGAAAGTTAGAGTGTCAGTCCTCTTGTACTTAAGTCGGCATTGTGCCTTTTGAATTCAATTCGGATGCAATTTCTGTGTTTCGTCGTCAATAAAAAAGGTCCAAGGGCTACAGTAAAAATGAATTGAAGCATCTGAATCTAAAACTGCACTCACAGGCGGTGTTCAAATCATAGAAAGTGAGAGTGTCAATCCTCTTGTACTTAAGTCAGCATTGTGCCTTTTGTATTAAATTCGGATGCAATTTCTGTGTTTCATCGTCAATAAGAAGGTCCAAGGTATACAGTAAACCTGAAGTGAAGCATCGGAATGTAATACTGGACTCACAGGAGAGGTTCAAAAAATATAAAGTTAGAGTGTCAGTCCTCTTGTACTTAAGTCAGCATTGTGCCTTTTGTATTAAATTCAGAAGCAAGTTCAGTGTTACATCGTCAATAAGAAGGTCCAACGTATACAGAAATCCTGAAGTGAAGCATCGGAATCTAAAACTGGACTCACAGGTGAGGTTCAAATTATAGAAAGTGAGAGTGTCAGTCAGTTGTACTTAAGTCGGCATTGTGGCTTTTGTATTAAATTCGGATGCCATTTCTGTGTTTCATCGTCAATACGAAGGTCCAAGTGATACAGTAAAATTGAAATGAAGCATCGGAATCTGATACTGGACTCACAAGAGAGGTTCAAATCAAAGAAAGTGAGAGTGTCAGTTCTCTTGTACTTAAGTCGGCATTGTGCCCTTTGAATTTAATTCCAGTGCAATTTCTGTGTTTCATCGCCATTAAGAATTTCCAAGGTATACAGTAAACCTGAAGTGAAGCATCGGAATCTAAAACTGGACTCACAGGAGAGGTTCAAATCATGGAAAGTGAGAGTGAAAGTCAATTGTACTTAAGTCGGCATTGTGTCTTTTGTATTAAATTCGGATGCCATTTCTGTGTTTCATCGTCAATACGAAGGTCCAAGGGATACAGTAAAACTGAAATGAAGCATCGGAATCTGAAACTGGACTCACAAGAGAGGTTCTAATCATAGAAAGTGGGAGTGTCATTTCTCCTGTACTTAAGTCGGCATTGTGCCTTTTGAATTTAATTATAGTACAATTTCTGTGTTTCATCGTCAATAAGAATTTCCAAGGTATACAGTAAACCTGAAGTGAAGAATCGGAATCTAAAACTGGACTCACAGGAGAGGTTCAAACCATAGATAGTTAGACTGTCAGTCCGCCTGTACTTAAGTGGGCATTGTTCCTTTTGTGTTACATTCGGATGCAATTTCTGTATCACAACGTCAATAAGAAGGTACAAGGGATACAGTAAAGCTGAAGTGAAGCATCGGAATCTAAAACTGGACTCACAGGAGAGGTTCAAATCATAGAAAGTTAGAGAGTCAGCCCTCTTGTACTTAATTCGGCATTGTGCCTTTTGAATTTAATTCCGATGTAATTTCTGTGTCTCATCGTCAAAAAGAAGGTCAAAGGTATACAGTAAACTTGAAGTGAAGCATCGGAATCTAAAACTGGACTCACAGGAGAGATTCAAATCATAGAAAGTTAGAGTGCCAGTCCTCTTGTAATTATGTCGGCATTGTGCCTTTTGAACTGATTTCCGATGCACGTCCATGGTATACAGTAAACCTGAAGTGTAGCGTCGGCATCTAAGACTGGACCCATAGGAGAGGTTCAAATCATAGAAAGTTCGAGTATCAGTCCTCTTGTACTTAAGTCGGCATTGTTTCTTTTGTATTAAATTCGGATGCAATTTCTGTGTTTCATCGTCAATAAGAAGGTCCAAGAGATCCAGTAAACCTGGAGTGAAGCATCGGAATCTAAAACTGGACTCACAGGAGAGGTTCAAATCATTGAAAGTTAGAGTGTCAGTCCTCTTGTACTTAAGTCGGCATTGTGCCTTTTGAATTTAATTCGGATGCAATTTCTGTGTTTCGTCGTCAATAAGAAGGTCCAAGGGGTACAGTAAAAATGAATTGAAGCATCGGAATCTAAAACTGCACTCACAGGCGGGCTTCAAATCATAGAAAGTGAGAGTGTCAATCCTCTTGTACTTAAGTCAGCATTGTGCCTTTTGTATTAAATTCGGATGCAATTTCTGTGTTTCATCGTCAATAAGAAGGTCCAAGGTATACAGTAAACCTGAAGTGAAGCATCGGAATCTAATACTGGACTCACAGGAGAGGTTCAAAAAATATAAAGTTAGAGTGTCAGTCCTCTTGTACTTAAGTCAGCATTGTGCCTTTTGTATTAAATTCAGAAGCAAGTTCAGTGTTACATCGTCAATAAGAAGGTCCAACGTATACAGAAATCCTGAAGTGAAGCATCGGAATCTAAAACTGGACTCACAGGTGAGGTTCAAATTATAGAAAGTGAGAGTGTCAGTCAGTTGTACTTAAGTCGGCATTGTGTCTTTTGTATTAAATTCAGATGCCATTTCTGTGTTTCATCGTCAATACGAAGGTCCAAGTGATACAGTAAAACTGAAATGAAGCATCGGAATCTGATACTGGACTCACAAGAGAGGTTCAAATCAAAGAAAGTGAGAGTGTCAGTTCTCTTGTACTTAAGTCGGCATTGTGCCCTTTGAATTTAATTCCAGTGCAATTTCTGTGTTTCATCGCCATTAAGAATTTCCAAGGTATACAGTAAAACTGAAATGAAGCATCGGAATCTGATACTGGACTCACAAGAGAGGTTCAAATCAAAGAAAGTGAGAGTGTCAGTTCTCTTGTACTTAAGTCGGCATTGTGCCCTTTGAATTTAATTCCAGTGCAATTTCTGTGTTTCATCGCCATTAAGAATTTCCAAGGTATACAGTAAACCTGAAGTGAAGCATCTGAATCTAAAACTGGACTCACAGGAGAGGTTCAAATCATGGAAAGTGAGAGTGATAGTCAATTGTACTTAAGTCTTCATTGTGTCTTTTGTATTAAATTCGGATGCCATTTCTGTGTTTCATCGTCAATACGAAGGTCCAAGGGATACAGTAAACCTGAAATGAAGCATCGGAATCTGAAACTGGACTCACAAGAGAGGTTCTAATCATAGAAAGTGGGAGTGTCATTTCTCTTGTACTTAAGTCGGCATTGTGCCTTTTGAATTTAATTATAGTGCAATTTCTGTGTTTCATCGTCAATAAGAATTTCCAAGGTATACAGTAAACCTGAAGTGAAGAATCGGAATCTAAAACTGGACTCACAGGAGAGGTTCAAACCATAGATAGTTAGAGTGTCAGTCCGCCTGTACTTAAGTGGGCATTGTTCCTTTTGTGTTACATTCTGATGCAATTTCTGTATCACAACGTCAATAAGAAGGTACAAGGGATACAGTAAAGCTGAAGTGAAGCATCGGAATCTAAAACTGGACTCACAGGAGAGGTTCAAATCATAGAAAGTTAGAGAGTCAGCCCTCTTGTACTTATTTCGGCATTGTGCCTTTTGAATTTAATTCCGATGTAATTTCTGTGTCTCATCGTCAAAAAGAAGGTCAAAGGTATACAGTAAACTTGAAGTGAAGCATCGGAATCTAAAACTGGACTCACAGGAGAGATTCAAATCATAGAAAGTTAGAGTGCCAGTCCTCTTGTAATTATGTCGGCATTGTGCCTTTTGAACTGATTTCCGATGCACTTTCTGTGCTTCATAGTCAATACGAACGTCCATGGTATACAGTAAACCTGAAGTGTAGCGTCGGCATCTAAGACTGGACCCAAAGGAGAGGTTCAAATCATAGAAAGTTCGAGTATCAGTCCTCTTGTACTTAAGTCGGCATTGTTTCTTTTGTATTAAATTCGGATGCAATTTCTGTGTTTCATCGTCAATAAGAAGGTCCAAGAGATCCAGTAAACCTGGAGTGAATCATCGGAATCTAAAACTGGACTCACAGGAGAGGTTCAAATCATAGAAAGTTAGAGTGTCAGTCCTCTTGTACTTAAGTCGGCATTGTGCCTTTTGAATTTAATTCGGATGCAATTTCTGTGTTTCGTCGTCAATAAGAAGGTCCAAGGGGTACAGTAAAAATGAATTGAAGCATCGGAATCTAAAACTGCACTCACAGGCGGGGTTCAAATCATAGAAAGTGAGAGTGTCAATCCTCTTGTACTTAAGTCAGCATTGTGCCTTTTGTATTAAATTCGGATGCAATTTCTGTGTTTCATCGTCAATAAGAAGGTCCAAGGTATACAGTAAACCTGAAGTGAAGCATCGGAATCTAATACTGGACTCACAGGACAGGTTCAAAAAATAGAAAGTTAGAGTGTCAGTCCTCTTGTACTTAAGTCAGCATTGTGCCTTTTGTATTAAATTCAGAAGCAAGTTCAGTGTTACATCGTCAATAAGAAGGTCCAACGTATACAGAAATCCTGAAGTGAAGCATCGGAATCTAAAATTGGACTCACAGGTGAGGTTCAAATTATAGAAAGTGAGAGTGTCAGTCAGTTGTACTTAAGTCGGCATTGTGTCTTTTGTATTAAATTCGGATGCCATTTCTGTGTTTCATCGTCAATACGAAGGTCCAAGTGATACAGTAAAACTGAAATGAAGCATCGGAATCTGATACTGGACTCACAAGAGAGGTTCAAATCAAAGAAAGTGAGAGTGTCAGTTCTCTTGTACTTAAGTCGGCATTGTGCCCTTTGAATTTAATTCCAGTGCAATTTCTGTGTTTCATCGCCATTAAGAATTTCCAAGGTATACAGTAAACCTGAAGTGAAGCATCGGAATCTAAAACTGGACTCACAGGAGAGGTTCAAATCATAGAAAGTTAGAGTGTCAGTCCTCTTGTACTTAAGTCGGCATTGTGCCTTTTGAATTTAATTCGGATGCAATTTCTGTGTTTCGTCGTCAATAAGAAGGTCCAAGGGGTACAGTAAAAATGAATTGAAGCATCGGAATCTTAAACTGGACTCACAGGCGGGGTTCAAATCATAGAAAGTGAGAGTGTCAGTCCTCTTGTACTTAAGTCAGCATTGTGCCTTTTGTATTAAATTCGGATGCAATTTCTGTGTTTCATCGTCAATAAGAAGGTCCAAGGTATACAGTAAACCTGAAGTGAAGCATCGGAATCTAATACTGGACTCACAGGAGACGTTCAAATCATAAAAAGTTAGAGTGTCAGTCCTCTTGTACTTTAGTCAGCATTGTGCCTTTTGTATTAAATTCAGATGCGATTTCTGTGTTACATCGTCAATAAGAAGGTCCAACGTATACAGTAAGCCTGAAGTGAAGCATCGGAATCTAAAACTGGACTCGCAGGTGAGGTTCAAATCATGGAAAGTGAGAGTGATAGTCAATTGCACTTAAGTCGGCATTGTGTCTTTTGTATTAAATTCGGATGCCATTTCTGTGTTTCATCGTCAATACGAAGGTCCAAGGGATACAGTAAAACTGAAATGAAGCATCGGAATCTGAAACTGGACTCACAAGTGAGGTTCTAATCATAGAAAGTGGGAGTGTCAGTTCTCTTGTACTTAAGTCGGCATTGTGCCTTTTGAATTTAATTATAGTGCAATTTCTGTGTTTCATCGTCAATAAGAATTTCCAAGGTATACAGTAAACCTGAAGTGAAGCATCGGAATCTAAAACTGGACTCCCAGGAGAGGTTTAAACCATAGATAGTTAGAGTGTCAGTCCGCCTGTACTTAAGTGGGCATTGTTCCTTTTGTGTTACATTCGGATGCAATTTCTGTATCTCAACGTCAATAAGAAGGTACAAGGGATACAGTAAAGCTGAAGTGAAGCATCGGAATCTAAAACTGGACTCACAGGAGAGGTTCAAATCATAGAAAGTTAGAGAGTCAGCCCTCTTGTACTTAATTCGGCATTGTGCCTTTTGAATTTAATTCCGATGTAGTTTCTGTGTCTCATCGTCAAAAAGAAGGTCAAAGGTATACAGTAAACTTGAAGTGAAGCATCGGAATCTAAAACTGGACTCACAGGAGAGATTCAAATCATAGAAAGTTAGAGTGCCAGTCCTCTTGTAATTATGTCGGCATTGTGCCTTTTGAACAGATTTCCGATGCACTTTCTGTGCTTCAAAGTCAATACGAACGTCCATGGTATACAGTAAACCTGAAGTGTAGCGTCGGCATCTAAGACTGGAACCATAGGAGAGGTTCAAATCATAGAAAGTTCGAGTATCAGTCCTCTTGTACTTAAGTCGGCATTGTTTCTTTGGTATTAAATTCGGATGCAATTTCTGTGTTTCATCGTCAATAAGAAGGTCCAAGGGATCCAGTAAACCTGGACTGAAGCATCGGAATCTAAAACTGGACTCACGGGAGAGGTTCAAATCATAGAAAGTTAGAGGGTCAGTCCTCTTGTACTTAAGTCGGCATTGTGCCTTTTCAATTTAATTCGGATGCAATTTCTGTGTTTCGTCGTCAATAAGAAGGTCCAAGGGGTACAGTAAAAATGAATTGAAGCATCGGAATCTAAAACTGCACTCACAGGCGGGGTTCAAATCATAGAAAGTGAGAGTGTCAATCCTCTTGTACTTAAGTCATCATTGTGCCTTTTGTATTAAATTCGGATGCAATTTCTGTGTTTCATCGTCAATAAGAAGGTCTAAGGTATACAGTAAACCTGAAGTGAAGCATCGGAATCTAATACTAGACTCACAGGAGAGGTTCAAAAAATAGAAAGTTAGAGTGTCAGTCCTCTTGTACTTAAGTCAGCATTGTGCCTTTTGTATTAAATTCAGAAGCAAGTTCAGTGTTACATCGTCAATAAGAAGGTCCAACGTATACAGAAATCCTGAAGTGAAGCATCGGAATCTAAAACTGGACTCACAGGTGAGGTTCAAATTATAGAAAGTGAGAGTGTCAGTCAGTTGTACTTACGTCGGCATTGTGTCTTTTGTATTAAATTCGGATGCCATTTCTGTGTTTCATCGTCAATACGAAGGTCCAAGTGATACAGTAAAACTGAAATGAAGCATCGGAATCTGATACTGGACTCACAAGAGAGGTTCAAATCAAAGAAAGTGAGAGTGTCAGTTCTCTTGTACTTAAGTCGGCATTGTGCCCTTTGAATTTAATTCCAGTGCAATTTCTGTGTTTCATCGCCATTAAGAATTTCCAAGGTATACAGTAAAACTGAAGTGAAGCATCGGAATCTAAAACTGGACTCACAGGAGAGGTTCAAATCATAGAAAGTTAGAGTGTCAGTCCGCCTATACTTAAGTCGGCATTGTGCCTTCTGTGTTACATTCGGAAGCAATTTCTGTATCTCTACGTCAATAAGAAGGTCCAAGGGATACTGTAAAGCCTAAGTGAGCATCGGAATCTAAAGCTGGACTCACAGGAGAGGTTCAAATCATAGAAAATTAGAGTGTCAGTTCTCTTGTACTTAAGTCGGCATTGTGCCTTTTGGATTTAATTCCGATGCAATTTCTGTGCTTCATCGTCAAAAAGAATCTCCAAGGGATACAGTAAACCTGAAGTGAAGGATCGGAATCTAAAACTGGACTCACAGGAGAGGTTCAAATCATAGAGAGTTAGAGTGTCAGTCCTCTTATACTTAAGTCGGCATTGTGCCTATTGTATTAAATTCGGTTGCAATTTCTGCGTTTCATTGTCAATAAGAAGGTCCAAGGGATACAGTAAACTTGAGATGAAGCATCGGAATCTAAAACTGGACTCACAGGAGAGGTTCAAATCATAGAAAGTTAGAGTGTCAGTCCTCTTGTACATAAGTCGGCATTGTGCCTTTTGTATTAAACTCGGATGAAATTTCTGTGTTTCATCGTCAATAAGAAGCTCCAAGTGTTACAGTAAACCTGAAGTGAAGCATCGGAATCTAAATCTGGACTCACAGGAGTGGTTCAAATCATAGAAAGTTAGAGTGTCAGTCCTCGTGTACTAAAGCCGGCATTGTGCCTTTTGAATTTAATTCCGATGCAATTTCTGTGCTTCATAGCCAAACAGATGGTCCAAGGGATACAGTAAAGCTGAAGTGAAGCATCGGAATCTAAAACTGGACTCACAGGAGAGGTTCAAATCATAGAAAGTTAGAGAGTCAGCCCTCTTGTACTTAAATCGGCATTGTGCCTTTTGATTTTCATTCCGTAGCAATTTCTATGCTTCATCGTCAATAAGAAGGTCCATGCTATACAGTAAACCTGAAGTGTAGCATCGGAATCTAAAACTGGACTCACAGGAGAGGTTCAAATCATAGAAAGTTAGAGTATCCGTCCTCTTGTACTTAGGTCGGCATTGTGCATTTTGTATTTAATTCCGATGCAATTTCTGTGTCTCATCGTCTATAAGAAGTTCAAAGGTATACAGTAAACTAGAAAGTGAAGCATCAGAATCTAAAACTGGACTCACAGGAGAGATTCAAATCATAGAAAGTTAGAGGGCCAGTCCTCTTGTAATTATGTCTGCATTGTGCCTTTTGAATTGATTTCCGATGCACTTTCTGTGCTTCATAGTCAATACGAAAGTCCATGGTATACAGTAAACCTGAAGTGTAGCATCGGCATCTAAGACTGGACCCATAGGAGAGGTTCAAATCATAGAAAGTTGGAATGTCAGTGCTCTTGTACTTAAGTCGGCATTGTGCCTTTTTTATTAAATTCGGATGCAATTTCTGTGTTTCATTGTCAATAAGAAGGTCCAAGGGATCCAGTAAACCTGGAGTGAAGCATCGGAATCTAAAACTGGACTCACAGGAGAGGTTCAAATCATAGAAAGTTAGAGTGTCAGTTCTCTTGTACTTAAGTCGGCATTGTGCCTTTTGGATTTAATTCCGATGCAATTTCTGTGCTTTATCGTCAAAAAGAATGTCCAAGGGATACAGTAAACCTGAAGTGAAGGATCGGAATCTAAAACTGGACTCACAGGAGGGGTTCAAATCAAAGAGAGTTAGAGTGTCAGTCCTCTTATACTTAAGTCGGCATTGTGCCTATTGTATTAAATTCGGTTGCAATTTCTGCGTTTCATTGTCAATAAGAAGGTCCAAGGCATACAGTAAACCTGAAGAGAAGCATCGGAATCTAAAACTCGACTCACAGGAGAGGTTCAAATCATAGTAAGTTACAGTGTCAGTCCTCTTGTACTTAAGTCGGCATTGTGCCTTTCGTATTAAATTCGTATGTAATTTCTGTGCTTTATCGTCAAAAAGAATGTCCAAGGGATACAGTAAACCTGAAGTGAAGGATCGGAATGTAAAACTGGACTCACAGGAGATGTTCAAATCAAAGAGAGTTAGAGTGTCAGTCCTCTTATACTTAAGTCGGCATTGTGCCTTTTGTATTAAATTCGGTTGTAATTTCTGCGTTTCATTGTCAATAAGAAGGTCCAAGGGATACAGTAAACCTGAAGAGAAGCATCGGAATCTAAAACTCGACTCACAGGAGAGGTTCAAATCATAGTAAGTTACAGTGTCAGTCCTCTTGTACTTAAGTCGGCATTGTGCCTTTCGTATTAAATTCGTATGTAATTTCTGTGTTTCATCGTCAATAAGAAGGTTCAAGGGATACAGTAAACCTGAAGTGAAGCATCGGAATCTAAAACTGGACTCACAGGAGAGGTTCAAATCAAAGAAAGTTAGAGTCTCAGTCCTCTTGTACTTGTGTCGGCATTGTGAGTTTTCTATTAAATTCGGATGCAATTTCTGTGTTTCATCGTCAATAAGAAGGTCCAAGGGATACAGTAAACCTGAAGTGAAGCAGCGGGATCTAAAACTGGACTCACAGGAGAGGTTCAAATTATAGAAAGTTAGAGTGTCAGTCGTCTTGTACTTAAGGCAGCATTGTGCCTTTTGTGTTAAATTCGGAAGCAATTTCCGTGTTTCATCGTCAATAAGAAGGTCCAAGGGATACAGTAAACCTGAAGTGAAGCATCGGAATCTAAAACTGGACTCACAGGAGAGGTTCAAATCATAGAAAGTTTGAGGGTCAGTCCTCTTGTACTTAAGTCGGCATTGTGCCTTTCGTATTACATTCAGATGCCATTTCGAGGTTTCATCGTCAATAAGAACGTCCAAGGGATACAGTAAACCTGAAGTGAAGCATCGGAATCTAACACTGGACTCACAGGAGAGGTTCAAATCATAGAGAGTTGGAGTGTCAGTCCTCTTGTACATAAGTCAGCATTGTGCCTTTTGTATTAAATTCTGATGCAATATCTGTGTTTCATCGTCAATAAGAAGGTCCAAGGGATACAGTAAACCTGAAGTGAAGCATCGGAATCTAAAATTGGACTCACAGGAGAGGTTCAAATCATAGAAATTTAGAGGGTCAGTCCTCTTGTACTTAAGTCGGCATTGTGCCTTTTGTATGAAATTCGGATGCAATTTCTGTGTTTCATCGTCGGTAAGAAGGTCCAAGGGATACACTAACCTGAAGTGAAGCATCGGAATCTAAAACTGGACTCACAGCAGAGGTTCAAATCATTGAAAGTTAGAGTGTCTGTCCTCTTGTACTTCAGTCGGCATTGTGCCTTTTGTATTAAATTCGGATGCAATTTCTGTGTTTCATCGTCAATAAGAAGGTCCAAGGGATACAGTAAACCTGAAGTGAAGCATCGGAATCTAAAACTTGACTCGCAGGACTGGTTCAAAACATAGAAAGTTAGAGTGTCAGTCCCCTTGTACTTAAGTCGGCATTGTGACTTTTGTGTTAAACTCGGAAGCAATTTCTGTGTTTCATCGTCAATAAGAAGGTCCAAGGGATACAGTAATCCTGAAGTAAAGCATCGGAATCTAAAACTGGACTCACAGTAGAGGTTCAACTCATAGAAAGTTAAAGTGTCAGTCCTCTTGTACTTAAGCCGTCATTGTGCCTTTTGAATTTAATTCCGATGCAATTTCTGTGCTTCATCGTCAAAGAGAAGGTCCAAGGGATACAGTAAAGGTGAAGTGAAGCATCGGAATCTAAAACTGGACTCACAGGAGAGTTTCAAATCATAGATAGTTAGAGAGTCAGTCCTCTTGTACTTAATTCGGCATTGTGCCTTTTGAATTTCATTCCGATGCAATTTCTGTGCTTCATCGTCAATAAGAAGGGCCATGGTATACAGTAAACCTGAAGTGTAGCTTCGGAATCTAAAACTGGACTCACAGGAGAGGTTCAAATCATAGAAAGTTAGAGTGTGCGTCCTCTTGTACAAAAGTCGGCATTATACCTTTTGAATTTAATTCCGATGCAATTTCTGTGTTTCATCGTCAATAAGAAGGTCAAAGCTATACAGTAAACTTGAAGTGAGTCATCGGAATCTAAAACCGGAGTCACAGGAGTGATTCAAATCATAGAAAGTTAGAGTGCCATTCCTCTTGTAATTATGTCGGCATTGTGCCTTTTGAATTTAATTCCAATGCAATTTCTGTGTTTCATCGTCAATAAGAAGGTCCAAGGTATACAGTAAACCTGAAGTGAAGCATCGGATTCTAAAACTGGACTCACAGGAGAGGTTCAAATCATAGAAAGTCAGAGTGTCAGTCCTCTTGTACTTAAGTCGGAATTGTGCCCTTTGTTTTAAATTCGGATGCAATTTCTGTGTTTCATCGTGAATAAGAAGGTCCAAGGGATACAGTAAACCTGAAGTGAAGCATCGGAATCAAAAACTGGACACACAGGAGAGGTTCAAATCATAGAAATTTAGAGTGTCACGCCTCTAGTACTTATGTCGGCATTGTGCCTCTTGTATTAAATTCAGATGCAATTTCTGTGTTTCATCGTCAATAAGAAGGTCCAAGGGATACAGTAAATCTGAAGTGAAGCATCGGATTCTAAAACTGGGCTCACAGGAGAGGTTCAAATCATATACAGTTAGAGTGTCAGTCCTCTTGTCCTTAAGTCTGCATTGTGCCTTTTGAATTTACTTCGGATGCAATATCTGTGTTTCATCGTCAATAAGAAGGTCCAAGGTATACAGTAAATGTGATGTGAAGCAAAGCAATGTAATACTGGACTTACAGGAGAGGTTCAAATCATAGAAAGTGAGAGTGTCAGTCCACTTATACTTAAGTCGGCATTGTGCCTTTTGTATTAAATACGGATGCCATTTCTTAGTTTCATCGTCAATAAGAAGGTCCAAGGGATACGTTATAAGTGAAATGAAGCATTGGAATCTGAAACTGGACCTACAGGAGAGGTTCAAATCATAGAAAGTGAGAGTGTCAGTTCTATTGTACTTAAGACGGCATTGTGTCTTTTGAATTTAATTCCAAAGCAATTTCTGTGTTTCATCGTCAATAAGAAGGTCCAAGGTATACAGTAAAACAGAAGTGAAGCATCGGAATCTAAAACTGGACTCACAGGAGAGATTCAAATCATAGAAAGTTAGAGTGACAGTCCTCTTGTACTTAAGTCGGCATTGTGCCTTTTGTGTTAAATTCGGATGCAATTTCTTAATCTCAATGACAATAAGAAGGTCCAAGGGAAACAGTAAACCTGAAGTAAAGCATCGGAATTTAAAACTGGACTCACAGGACATGTTCAAATCATAGAAAGTTAGTGTGTCAGTCCTCTTGTATTTAAGTCGTCATTGTGCCTTTTGAATTAAATTCGGATGCAATATCTGTGTTCCATCGTCAATAAGAAGGTCCAAGGGATACAGTAAACCTGAAGTGAAGCATCGGAATCTAAACCTGGACTCAGAGGAGAGGTTCAAATCATAGAAAGTTAGAGAGTCAGTCCTCTTGTACTTAATTCGGCATTGTGCCTTTTGAATTTCATTCCGATGCAATTTCTGTGCTTCATCGTCAATAAGAAGGTCCATGGTATACGGTAAACCTGAATTGTAGCATCGGAATCTAAACCCGGATTCACAGGAGAGGTTGAAATCATAGAAAGTTAGAATGTCCGTCCTCTTGTACTTATGTCGGAATTGTGCCTTTTGAATTTAATTCCGATGCAATTTCTGTGTTTCATCGTCAATAAGAAGGTCGAAGGTATACAGTAAACTTGAAGTGAAGCATCGGAATCTAAAACTGGACTCACAGGAGCGATTCAAATCATAGAAAGCTAGAGCGCCAGTCCTCTTGTACTTAAGTTGGCATTGTGCCTTTTGAATTTAATTCGGATGCAATTTCTGTGCTTCATCGTCAATAGGAAGGTCCATGGTATACAGTAAACCTGAAGTGTAGCATCGGCATCTAAAACTGGACCCACAGGAGAGGTTCAAATCATGGAAAGTAAGAGTGCCAGTCCTCTTGTACTTAAGTCGGCATTGTGCCTTTTGAATTTAATTCCAATGCAATTTCTGTGTTTCATCGTTAATAAGAAGGTCCAAGGTATACAGTAATTCTGAAGTGAAGCATCGGAATCTAAAACTGGACTCACAGGAGAGGTTCAAATCATAGAAATTTAGAGTGTCAATCCTCTTGTACTTAAGTAGTCATTGTGCCTTTTGTATTACATTCGGATGCAGTTTCTGTGTTTCATCGTCAATAAGAAGGTCCAAGGTATACAGTAAACCTGAAGTGAAGCATCGGAATCTTAAACTGGACTCACAGGAGAGGTTCAAATCATAGAAAGTTAGAGTTTTAGGCCTCTTGTACTTATGTCGGCATTGTGCCTCTTGTATTAAATTCGGATGCAATTTCTGTGTTTCATCGTCAATAAGAAGGTCCAAGGGATACAGTAAACCTGAAGTGAAGCATCGGAATCTTAAACTGGACTCACAGCAGAGATTCAAGTCATAGAAAGTTAGAGTTTTAGGCCTCTTGTAATTATGTCGGCATTGTGGCTTTTGAATTTAATTCCGATGCATTTTGAGTGATTCATCGTCAAAGAGAAGGTCCAAGGGATGCAGTAAACCTGAAGTGAAGCATCGGAATCTAAAACTGGACTCACAGGAGAGGCTCAAATTATAGAAAGTTAGAGTGTCAGTGCTCTTGTACTTATGTCGGCATTGTGCCTCTTGTATTAAATTCGGATGCAATTTCTGTGTTTCATCGTCAATAAGAAGGTCCAAGGCATACAGTAAACCTGAAGTGAAGCATCGGAATCCAAAACTGGACCAGCAGGCGAGGTTCAAATCATAGAGAGTGAGAGTGTCAGTCCACTTATACTTAAGTCGGCATTGTGCCTTTTGTATTAAATTCGGATGCAATTTCTGTGTTTCATCGTCAATACGAAGGTCCAAGGGATACAGTATAAGTGAAATGAAGCATCGGAATCTGAAACAAGACTCACAGGAGAGGTTCAAATCATAGTAAGTGAGAGTGTCAGTTCTATTGTACTTAAGACGGCATTGTGCCTTTTGAATTTAATTCCAATGCAATTTCTGTGTTTCATCGTCGATAAGAAGGTCCAAGGTATACAGTAAACCAGAAGTGAAGCATCGGAATCTAAAACTGGGCTCCCAGGAGAGTTTCAAATCATAGAAAGTTAGAGTGTCAGTCCTCTTGTATTTAAGTCGTCTTTGTGCCTTTTGTATTAAATTCGGATGCAATATCTGTGTTCCATCGTCATTAAGAAGGTCCAAGGGATACAGTAAAATTGAAGTGAAGCATCGGAATCTAAACCTGGACTCAGAGGAGAGGTTCAAATCATAGAAAGTTAGAGAGTCAGTCCTCTTGTACTTAATTCGGCATTGTGCCTTTTGAATTTCATTCCGATGCAATTTCTGTGCTTCATCGTCAATAAGAAGGTCCATGGTATACGGTAAACCTGAATTGTAGCATCGGAATCTAAACCCGGACTCACAGGAGAGGTGGAAATCATAGAAAGTTAGAATGTCCGTCCTCTTGTACTTATGTCGGAATTGTGCCTTTTGAATTTAATTCCGATGCTATTTCTGTGTTTCATCGTCAATAAGAAGGTCGAAGGTATACAGTATACTTGAAGTGAAGCATCGGAATCTAAAACTGGACTCACAGGAGCGATTCAAATCATAGAAAGCTAGAGCGCCAGTCCTCTTGTACTTAAGTCGGCATTGTGCCTTTTGAATTTAATTCGGATGCAATTTCTGTGCTTCATCGTCAATAGGAAGGTCCATGGTATACAGTTAACCTGAAGTGTAGCATCGACATCTAAAACTGGACCCACAGGAGAGGTTCAAATCATAGAAAGTAAGAGTGCCAGTCCTCTTGTACTTAAGTCGGCATTGTGCCTTTTGAATTTAATTCCAATGCAATTTCTGTGTTTCATCGTTAATAAGAAGGTCCAAGGTATACAGTAATTCTGAAGTGATGCATCGGAATCTAAAACTGGACTCACAGGAGAGGTTCAAATCATAGAAATTTAGAGTGTCAGTCCTCTTGTTCTTAAGTAGTCATTGTGCCTCTTGTATTAAATTCGGATGCAATTTCTGTGTTTCATCGTCAATAAGAAGGTCTAAGGGATACAGTAAACCTGAAGTGAAGCATCGGAATCTTAAACTGGACTCACAGGAGAGGTTCAAATCATAGAAAGTTAGAGTTTTAGGCCTCTTGTAATTATGTCGGCATTGTGCCTTTTGAATTTAATTCCGATGCATTTTGAGTGATTCATCGTCAAAAAGAAGGTCCAAGGGATGCAGTAAACCTGAAGTGAAGCATCGGAATCTAAAACTGGACTCGCAGAAGAGGCTCAAATTATAGAAAGTTGGAGTGTCAGTCCTCTTGTACTTATGTCGGCATTGTGCCTCTTGTATTAAATTCGGATGCAATTTCTGTGTTCCATCGTCAATAAGAAGGTCCAAGGGATACAGTAACCCTGAAGTGAAGCATCGGAATCCAAAACTGGACCAGCAGGCGAGGTTCAAATCATAGAGAGTGAGAGTGTCAGTCCTCTTGTTCTTAAGTCAGCATTGTGCCTTTTGTATTAAATTTGGATGCAGTTTCTGTGTTTCATCGTCAATAAGTAGGTCCAAGGTATACAGGAAACCTGAAGTGAAACATCGGAATCTAATACTGGACTTACAGGAGAGGTTCAAATCATAGAAAATGAGAGTGTCAGTCCACTTATACTTAAGTCGGCATTGTGCCTTTTGTATTAAATTCGGATGCAATTTCTGTGTTTCATCGTCAATACGAAGGTCCAAGGGATACAGTATAAGTGAAATGAAGCATCGGAATCTGAAACTAGACTCACAGGAGAGGTTCAAATCATAGTAAGTGAGAGTGTCAGTTGTATTGTACTTAAGACGGCATTGTGCCTTTTGAATTTAATTCCAATGCAATTTCTGTGTTTCATCGTCAATAAGAAGGTCCAAGGTATACAGTAAACCAGAAGTGAAGCATCGGAATCTAAAACTGGGCTCCCAGGAGAGTTTCAAATCATAGAAAGTTAGAGTGTCAGTCCTCTTGTATTTAAGTCGTCATTGTGCCTTTTGTATTAAATTCGCATGCAATATCTGTGTTCCATCGTCATTAAGAAGGTCCAAGGGATACAGTAAACCTGAAGTGAAGCATCGGAATCTAAACCTGGACTCAGAGGAGAGGTTCCAATCATAGAAAGTTAGAGTGTCAGTCCTCTTGTACTTAATTCGGCATTGTGCACTATGAATTTCATTCCGATGCAATTTCTGTGCTTCATCGTCAATAAGAAGGTCCATGGTATACAGTAAACCTGAATTGTAGCATCGGAATCTAAACCCGGACTCACAGGAGAGGTTGAAATCATAGAAAGTTAGAATGTCCGTCCTCTTGTACTTATGTCGGAATTGTGCCTTTTGAATTTAATTCCGATGCAATTTCTGTGTTTCATCGTCAATAAGAAGGCCGAAGGTATACAGTAAACTTGAAGTGAAGCATCGGAATCTAAAACTGGACTCACAGGAGCGATTCAAATCATAGAAAGTTAGAGCGCCAGTCCTCTTGTACTTAAGTCGGCATTGTGCCTTTTGAATTTAATTCGGATGCAATTTCTGTGCTACATCGTCAATAGGAAGGTCCATGGTATACAGTAAACCTGAAGTGTAGCATTGGCATCTAAAACTGGACCCACAGGAGAGGTTCAAATCATAGAAAGTAAGAGTGCCAGTCCTCTTGTACTTAAGTCGGCCTTGTGCCTTTTGAATTTAATTCAATGCAATTTCTGTGTTTCATCGTTAATAAGAAGGTCCAAGGTATACAGTAATTCTGAAGTGAAGCATCGGAATTGAAAACTGGACTCACAAGAGAGGTTCAAATCATAGAAATTTAGAGTGTCAGTCCTCTTGTACTTAAGTAGTCATTGTGCCTCTTGTATTAAAATCTAATGCAATTTCTGTGTTTCATCGTCATCAAGAAGGTCCAAGGGATACAGGAAACCTGAAGTGAATGCCAGGAAACTAAAACTGGTCTCACAGGTGAGGTTCAAATCATAGAAAGTTAGTGTGTCAGTCCTCTTGTACGTATGTCGGCATTGTGCCTTTTGAATTTATTTCCAATGCAACGTCTGTGTTTAATCGTCAGTAAGAAGTTCCAAGGTATACAGTAAACCTGAGGTGAAGCATCGGAATCTAAAACTGGACTCACAGGGGAGGTTCAAATCATAGAAAGTTAGAGTGTCAGTCCTCTTGTACTTAACTAGTCATTGTTCCTCTTGTATTTAATTCGGATGCAATATCTGCGTTTCATCCACAATAAGAAGGTCCAAGGGATACAGTAAACCTGAAGTGAGGCATCGGAATCGAAAACAGGACGCACAGGAGAGGTTCAAATCTTAGAAAGTTAGAGTGTCAGTCCTCTTGTACTTAAGTCGGCATTGTGCCTTTTGTATTAAATTTGGATGCAGTTTCTGTGTTTCATCGTCAATAAGAAGATCCAAGGTATACAGTAAACCTGAAGAGAAGCATCGGAATTTAAAACGGGACTCACAGAAGAGGTACAAATCACAGAAAGTGAGAGTGTCAGTCCTCTTGTACATAAGTCGACATTGTGCCATTTGTATTAAATTCGGACGCAATTTCTGTGTTTCATCGTCAATAAGAAGGTCCAAGGGATACAGTAAACCTGAAGTGAAGCATCGGAATCTAAAACTGGACTCACAGGAGAGGTTCAAGTCATAGAAAGTTAGAGTGTCAGTTTTCTTGTACCTAAGTCGGCATTGTGCCTTTTGTATTAAATTCGGATGCTATTTCTGTGTTTCATCGTCAATAAGAAGGTCCAAGTTATACAGTAAACCTGAAGTGAATCATCGGAATCTAAAACTGGACTCACAGGAGAGGTTCAAATCATAGACAAGTTAGAGTGTCAGTCCTCTCTTACGTATGTCGGCATTGTGCCTCTTGTCTTAAATACGGATGCAATTTCTGTGTTTCATCGTCAATAAGAAGGTCCAAGTTATACAGTAAACCTGAAGTGAAGCATCGGAATCTAAAACTGGACTCACAGGAGAGGTTCAAATCATAGAAAGTTAGAGTGTCAGTCCTATGTACTTAAGTCGGCATTGTGCCTCTTGTATTTAATTCCGATGCACGTTCTGTGTTTCGTCGTCATTAACAAGTTCCAAGGTATTCAATATACCTGAAGTGAAGCACCGTAATCGAAAACTGGACTCACAGGACAGGTTCAATTCATAGAAAGTTAGAGTGTCAGTCCTCTTGTACTTAAATCGGTATTGTGCCTTTTGTATTAAATTCGGATGCAATTTCTGTGTTTCATCGTCAATAAGAAGGTCCAAGGGGTACAGTAAACCTGAAGTGAGTTATCGGAATCTAAAACTGGGCTCACAGGGGAGTTACAAATCATAGAGAGTTAGAGAGTCAGTCCTCTTGTACTTAATTCGGCATTGTGCCTTTTGAATTTAATTCCGAAGCATTTTCTGTGCTTCATCGACAATAACAATGTCCATGGCATACAGTAAACCTGAATTGTAGCATCGGAATCTAAACCTGGACCCACAGGAGAGGTTCAAACCATAGAAAGTTAGAGTGTCCGTTGTCTTGTACTTATGTCGGCATTGTGCCTTTTGAAATTAATTCCGATGCAATTTCTGTGTTTCATCGTCAATAAGAGGGTCGAAGGTATACAGTAAACTTGAAGTGTAGCATCGGAATCTATAACTGGACTCACAGGAGCGATACAAATCATAGAAAGTTAGAGCGCCAGTCCTTTTGTACTTAAGTCGGCTTTGTGCCTTTTAAATTTAATTTCGATGCAATTTTTGTGCTACATCGTCAATAAGAATGTCCATTGTAAACAGTATACCTGAAGTGTAGCATCGGCATCTAAGACTGGACCCACAGGAGAGGTTCAATTATAGAAAGTTAGAGTGCCAGTCCTCTAGTCCTTAAGTTGGCATTGTGCCTTTTGAATTTAATTCCAATGCAATTTCTGTGTTTGATCGTCAATAAGAAAGCCCAAGGTATACAGTAATTCGGAAGTGAAGCATCGGAATCTAAAACTTTACTCACAGGAGAGGTTCAAATCATAGAATGTTAGAGTGTCAGTCCTCTTGTACTTAAGTCGAATTGTGCCTTTTGTATTAAATTCGGATGCAATTTCTGTTTTTCATCGTCAATAAGAAGGTCCAAGGAATACAGTAAACCGGAAGTGAAGCATCGGAATCTAAAACTGGACTCACAGGAGAGGTTCAAATCATAGAAAGTTAGAGTGTCAGTCCTCTTGTACTTAAGTCTTCATTGTGCCTTTTGTATGAAATTCGGATGCAATTTCCTTGTTTCATCGTCAATATGAAGGTCCAAGGGATTCAGTAAAACTGAAGTGAAGCATAGGAATCTAAAACTGGACTCACAGGAGAGGGTCAAATCATAGAAAGTTAGAGTGTCAGTTTTCTTGTACTTAAGTCGGCATTGTGCATTTTGAATTTAATTCCAATGCAATTTCTGTGTTTCATCGTCAATAAGAAAGCCCAAGGGATTCAGTAAAACTGAAGTGAAGCATAGGAATCTAAAACTGGACTCACAGAAGAGGTCAAAATCATAGAAAGTTAGTGTGTCAGTCCTATTGTACTTAAGTCGGCATTGTGCCTTTTGAATTTAATTCCGATGCAATTTCTGTGTTTCATCATCAATAAGAAGTTCCAAGGTATACAGCAAACCTGAAGTGAAGCATCGGAATCTAAAACCGAACTCACAGGAGAGGTTCAAATCATAGAAAGTTAGAAGGTCAGTCCACTTGTACTCAAGTCGGCATTGTGCCTCTTGTTTTAAATTCGGTTGCAATATCTGTGTTTCATCGTCAATAAGAAGGTCCAAGGGATACAGTAAACCTGAAGTGAGGCATCGGAATCTAAAACTGGACTCACAGGAGAGGTTCAAATCATAGAAAGTTAGAGTGTCAGTCCTCTTGTACTTAAGTCTTCATTGTGCCTTTTGTATGAAATTCGGATGCAATTTCCTTGTTTCATCGTCAATATGAAGGTCCAAGGGATTCAGTAAAACTGAAGTGAACCATAGGAATCTAAAACTGGACTCACAGGAGAGGGTCAAATCATAGAAAGTTAGAGTGTCAGTTTTCTTGTACTTAAGTCGGCATTGTGCATTTTGAATTTAATTCCAATGCAATTTCTGTGTTTCATCGTCAATAAGAAAGCCCAAGGGATTCAGTAAAACTGAAGTGAAGCATAGGAATCTAAAACTGGACTCACAGGAGAGGTCAAAATCATAGAAAGTTAGTGTGTCAGTCCTATTGTACTTATGTCGGCATTGTGCCTCTTGTATTAAATTCGGATGCAATTTCTGTGTTTCATCGTCAATAAGAAGGTCCAAGGGATACAGTAAACCTGAAGTGAAGCATCGGAATCCAAAACTGGACCAGCAGGCGAGGTTCAAATCATAGAGAGTGAGAGTGTCAGTCCTCTTGTTCTTAAGTCAGCATTGTGCCTTTTGTATTAAATTTGGATGCAGTTTCTGTGTTTCATCGTCAATAAGAAGGTCCAAGGTATACAGTAAACCTGAAGTGAAACATCGGAATCTAATACTGGACTTACAGGAGAGGTTCAAATCATAGAAAATGAGAGTGTCAGTCCACTTATACTTAAGTCGGCATTGTGCCTTTTGTATTAATTTCGGATGCAATTTCTGTGTTTCATCGTCAATACGAAGGTCCAAGGGATACAGTATAAGTGAAATGAAGCATCGGAATCTGAAACTAGACTCACAGGAGAGGTTCAAATCATAGTAAGTGAGAGTGTCAGTTGTATTGTACTTAAGACGGCATTGTGCCTTTTGAATTTAATTCCAATGCAATTTCTGTGTTTCATCGTCAATAAGAAGGTCCAAGGTATACAGTAAACCAGAAGTGAAGCATCGGAATCTAAAACTGGGCTCCCAGGAGAGTTTCAAATCATAGAAAGTTAGAGTGTTAGTCCTCTTGTATTTAAGTCGTCATTGTGCCTTTTGTATTAAATTCGGATGCAATATCTGTGTTCCATCGTCATTAAGAAGGTCCAAGGGATACAGTAAACCTGAAGTGAAGCATCGGAATCTAAACCTGGACTCAGAGGAGAGGTTCCAATCATAGAAAGTTAGAGTGTCAGTCCTCTTGTACTTAATTCGGCATTGTGCACTATGAATTTCATTCCGATGCAATTTCTGTGCTTCATCGTCAATAAGAAGGTCCATGGTATACAGTAAACCTGAATTGTAGCATCGGAATCTAAACCCGGATTCACAGGAGAGGTTGAAATCATAGAAAGTTAGAATGTCCGTCCTCTTGTACTTATGTCGGAATTGTGCCTTTTGAATTTAATTCCGATGCAATTTCTGTGTTTCATCGTCAATAAAAGGCCGAAGGTATACAGTAAACTTGAAGTGAAGCATCGGAATCTAAAACTGGACTCACAGGAGCGATTCAAATCATAGAAAGTTAGAGCGCCAGTCCTCTTGTACTTAAGTCGGCATTGTGCCTTTTGAATTTAATTTGGATGCAATTTCTGTGCTACATCGTCAATAGGAAGGTCCATGGTATACAGTAAACCTGAAGTGTAGCATCGGCATCTAAAACTGGACCCACAGGAGAGGTTCAAATCATAGAAAGTAAGAGTGCCAGTCCTCTTGTACTTAAGTCGGCCTTGTGCCTTTTGAATTTAATTCCAATGCAATTTCTGTGTTTCATCGTTAATAAGAAGGTCCAAGGTATACAGTAATTCTGAAGTGAAGCATCGGAATTTAAAACTGGACTCACAAGAGAGGTTCAAATCATAGAAATTTAGAGTGTCAGTCCTCTTGTACTTAAGTAGTCATTGTGCCTCTTGTATTAAAATCTAATGCAATTTCTGTGTTTCATCGTCATCAAGAAGGTCCAAGGGATACAGGAAACCTGAAGTGAATCCCAGGAAACTAAAACTGGTCTCACAGGTGAGGTTCAAATCATAGAAAGTTAGTGTGTCAGTCCTCTTGCACGTATGTCGGCATTGTGCCTTTTGAATTTATTTCCAATGCAACGTCTGTGTTTAATCGTCAGTAAGAAGTTCCAAGGTATACAGTAAACCTGAGGTGAAGCATCGGAATCTAAAACTGGACTCACAGGGGAGGTTCAAATCATAGAAAGTTAGAGTGTCAGTCCTCTTGTACTTAACTAGTCATTGTTCCTCTTGTATTTAATTCGGATGCAATTTCTGCGTTTCATCCACAATAAGAAGGTCCAAGGGATACAGTAAACCTGAAGTGAGGCATCGGAATCGAAAACAGGACGCACAGGAGAGGTTCAAGTCTTAGAAAGTTAGAGTGTCAGTCCTCTTGTACTTAAGTCGGCATTGTGCCTTTTGTATTAAATTTGGATGCAGTTTCTGTGTTTCATCGTCAATAAGAAGGTCCAAGGTATACAGTAAACCTGAAGAGAAGCATCGGAATATAAAACGGGACTCACAGAAGAGGTACAAATCACAGAAAGTGAGAGTGTCAGTCCTCTTGTACGTAAGTCGACATTGTGCCATTTGTATTAAATTCGGACGCAATTTCTGTGTTTCATCGTCAATAAGACGTTCAAAGGGATACAGTAAACCTGAAGTGAAGCATCGGAATCTAAAACTGGACTCACAGAAGAGGTTAAAATCATAGAAAGTAAGAGTGTCATTCCTCTTCTTCTTAAGACGGCATTGTGCCTTTTGTATTAAATTCGGATGCAATTTCTGTGTTTCATCATCAGTAAGAACGTCCATTGAATACAGTAATCCCGAAGGGAAGCATCGGAATCTAAAACTGGACCCACTAGATAGGTTCAAATCATAAAAAGTTTGAGTGCAGTCCTCTTGTACCTAAGTCGGCATTGTGCCTTTTGTATTAAATTTGGATGCAATTTCTGTGATTCATCGTCAGTAAGAAGGTCCAAGGGATACAGTAAACCTGAAGTGAAGCATCGGAATCTAAAACTGGACTCACAGGAGAGGTTCAAGTCATAGAAAGTTAGAGTGTCAGTTTTCTTGTACCTAAGTCGGCATTGTGCCTTTTGTATTAAATTCGGATGCTATTTCTGTGTTTCATCGTCAATAAGAAGGTCCAAGTTATACAGTAAACCTGAGGTGAATCATCGGAATCTAAAACTGGACTCACAGGAGAGGTTCAAATCATAGAAAGTTTGAGTGTCAGTCCTCTCTTACGTAAGTCGGCATTGTGCCTCTTGTATTATATTCGGTTGCAATTTCTGTGTTTCATCGTCAATAAGAAGGTCCAAGGGATACAGTAAACCTGAAGTGAGGCATCGGAATCTAAAACTGGCCTCACAGGAGAGGTTCAAATCATAGAAAGTTAGAGTATCAGTCAGCTTGTACTTAAGTCGGCATTGTGCCTTTTGTCTTAAATACGGATGCAATTTCTGTGTTTCATCGTCAATAAGAAGGTCCGAGTTATACAGTAAACCTGAAGTGAAGCATCGGAATCTAAAACTGGCCTCACAGGGGAGTTACAAATCATAGAGAGTTAGAGAGTCAGTCCTCTTGTACTTAATTCGGCATTGTGCCTTTTGAATATAATTCCGAAGCATTTTCTGTGCTTCATCGACAATAACAATGTCCATGGTATACAGTAAACCTGAATTGTAGCATCGGAATCTAAACCTGGACCCACAGGAGAGGTTCAAATCATAGAAAGTTAGAGTGTCCGTTGTCTTGTACTTATGTCGGCATTGTGCCTTTTGAAATTAATTCCGATGCAATTTCTGTGTTTCATCGTCAATAAGAGGGTCGAAGGTATACAGTAAACTTGAAGTGTAGCATCGGAATCTATAACTGGACTCACAGGAGCGATACAAATCATAGAAAGTTAGAGCGCCAGTCCTTTTGTACTTAAGTCGGCATTGTGCCTTTTAAATTTAATTTCGATGCAATTTTTGTGCTACATCGTCAATAAGAATGTCCATTGTAAACAGTAAACCTGAAGTGTACCATCGGCATCTAAAACTGGACCCACAGGAGAGGTTCAATTATAGAAAGTTAGAGTGCCAGTCCTCTAGTCCTTAAGTTGGCATTGTGCCTTTTGAATTTAATTCCAATGCAATTTCTGTGTTTGATCGTCAATAAGAAAGCCCAAGGTATACAGTAATTCGGAAGTGAAGCATCGGAATCCAAAACTTTACTCACAGGAGAGGTTCAAATCATAGAATGTTAGAGTGTCAGTCCTCTTGTACTTAAGTCGGCATTGTGCCTTTTGTATTAAATTCGGATGCAATTTCTGTTTTTCATCGTCAATAAGAAGGTCCAAGGAATACAGTAAACCTGAAGTGAAGCATCGGAATCTAAAACTGGACTCACAGGAGAGGTTCAAATCATAGAAAGTTAGAGTGTCAGTCCTCTTGTACTTAAGTCTTCATTGTGCCTTTTGTATGAAATTCGGATGCAATTTCCTTGTTTCATCGTCAATATGAAGGTCCAAGGGATTCAGTAAAACTGAAGTGAAGCATAGGAATCTAAAACTGGACTCACAGGAGAGGGTCAAATCATAGAAAGTTAGAGTGTCAGTTTTCTTGTACTTAAGTCGGCATTGTGCATTTTGAATTTAATTCCAATGCAATTTCTGTGTTCCATCGTCAATAAGAAAGCCCAAGGGATTCAGTAAAACTGAAGTGAAGCATAGGAATCTAAAACTGGACTCACAGGAGAGGTCAAAATCATAGAAAGTTAGTGTGTCAGTCCTATTGTACTTAAGTCGGCATTGTGCCTTTTGAATTTAATTCCGATGCAATTTCTGTGTTTCATCATCAATAAGAAGTTCCAAGGTATACAGCAAACCTGAAGTGAAGCATCGGAATCTAAAACCGAACTCACAGGAGAGGTTCAAATCATGGAAAGTTAGAAGGTCAGTCCACTTGTACTCAAGTCGGCATTGTGCCTCTTGTATTAAATTCGGTTGCAATTTCTGTGTTTCATCGTCATTAAGAAGGTCCAAGGGATACAGTAAACCTGAAGTGAGGCATCGGAATCTAAAACTGGACTCACAGGAGAGGTCCAAATCATAGAAAGTTAGAGTGTCAGTTCTATGTACTTAAGTCGGCATTGTGCTTCTTGTATTTGATTCCGATGCAATTACTGTGTTTCATCGTCAATAAGAAGGTCCAAGGGATACAGTAAACCTGAAGTGAATTATCGGAAACTAAAACTGGACTCACAGGAGAGGTTCAAATCATAGAGCGTTAGAGAGTCAGTCCGGTTGTACTTAATTCGTCATTGTGCCTTTTGAGTTTCATTCCGAAGCAATTTCTGTGCTTCATCGTCAATAAAAAGGTCCATGGTATACAATAAACCTGAATTGTAGCATCGGAATATAAACCTGGTCTCACAGGAGAGGTTCAAATCATAGAAAGTTAGAGTGTCCGTCCTCTTGTACATATGTCGGCATTGTGCCTTTTGAAATTAATTCCGATGCAATTTTTGTGTTTCATCGTCAATTAGAAGGTCGAAGGTATGTAGTAAACTTGAAGTGTAGCATCGTAATCTAAAACTGGACCAAAGGAGCGATTCAAATCATAGAAAGTTAGAGCGCCAGTCCTCTTGTACATAAGTCGGCATTGTGCCTTTTAAATTTAATTCCGATTCAATTTTTGTGCTACATCGTCAATAAGAAGGTCCATGGTATACAGTGAACCTGAAGTGTAGCATCGGCATCTAAAACTGGACCCACAGGAGAGGTTCAAATCATAGAAAAATAGAGTGCCAGTCCTCTTGTACTTAAGTTGGCATTGTGCGTTTTGAATTTAATTCCAATGCAATCTCTGTGTTTCATCGTCAATAAGAAAGCCCACTGGATACAGTAATCCTGAAGTGAAGCATCGGAATCTAAAACTGGACTCACAGGATAGGTTCAAATCATAGGAAGTTAGAGTGTCAGTCCTCTTGTACTTAAGTTGGCATTGTGCCTTTTGTATTAAATTCGGATGCAATTTCTGTGTTTCATCGTCAATAAGAAGGTCCAAGGTATACTGTAAACCTGAAGTGAAGTATCGAATCTAAAACTGGACTCACAGAAGAGGTTCAAATAATAGAAAGTGAGAGTGTCATTCCTCTTCTTCTTAAGTCGGCATTGTGCCTTATGTATTAAATTTGGATGCAATTTCTGTGTTTCATAGTCAATCACAAGGTCCAAAGGCTACAGTAAACCTGAAGTAAAGCATCGGAATCTTAAACTGGACTCACAGGAGACGTTCAAATAATAGAAAGTGAGAGTGTCAGTCCTCTTGTACTTAAGTCGGCATTGTGCCTTTTATATTAAATTCGGATGCAATTTCTGTGTTTCATCGTCAGTAAGAAGGTCCAAGGGATACAGTTAACCTAAAGTGAAGCATCGGAATTTAAAACTGGACTCACAGGAGAGGTTCAAATCATAGAAAGTTAGAGAGTCAGTCCTCTTGTACTTAAGTCGGCATTATGCCATTTGTATTAAATTCGGATGCAATATCTGTGTTTCATCGTCAATACGAAGGTCCAAGTTATACAGTAAACCTGATGTGGAGCATCATAATCTAAAATTGGACTCACAGGAGAGGTTCAAATCATAGAAAGTTAGAGTGTCAGTCCTCTCATACGGAAGTCGGCATTGTGCCTCTTGTTTTAAATTCGGTTGCAATATCTGTGTTTCATCGTCAATAAAAAGGTCCAAGGGTTACAGTAAACCTGAAGTGAGGCATCGGAATCTAAAACTGGACTCACAGGAGAGGTTCAAATCATAGAAAGTTAGAGTGTCAGTCGGCTTGTATTTAAGTCGGCATTGTGCCTTTTGTCTTACATACGGATGCAATTTTTGTGTTTCATCGTCAATAAGAAGGTCCAAAGGTATAGAGTAAACCTGAAGTGAAGCATCGGAATTTAAAACTGGCCTCACAGGAGAGGTTCAAATCATAGAAAGATAGAGTGTCACTCCTATGTACTTAAGTCGGCATTGTGCCTCTTGTATTAAATTCGGATGCAATTTCTGTGTTTCATCGTCAATAAGAAGTTCCAAGGGATACAGTAAACCTGAAGTGAAGCATCGGAATCTATAACGTGACTCACAGGAGCGATTCAAATCATAGAGAGTTAGAGAGTCAGTCCTCTTGTACTTAATTCGGCATTGTGATTTTTGCATTTCATTCCGAAGCAATTTCTGTGTTTCATCGTCAATAACAAGGCACAAGGGATACAGTAAACCTGAAGTGAAGCATCGGAATCTATAACTGGACTCACAGGAGAGGTTCAAATCATAGAAAGATAGAGTGTCAGTCCTCTTGTACTCAAGTCGGCATTGTGCCTCTTGTATTTAATTCGGATGCAATTTCTGTGTTTCATCGTCAATATGAAGGTTCAAGGGATACAGTAAACCTGAAGTAAGGCATCGGATTCAAAAACAGGACTCACAGGAGAGGTTCAAATCTTAGAAAGTTAGAGTGTCAGCCCTCTTGTACTGAAGTCGGCATTGTTCTTTTGTATTAAATTCGGATGCAATTTCTGTGTTTCATCGTCAACAAGAAGGTCCAAGGTATACAGTAAACCTGAAGTGAAGCATCGGAGTCTAAAACTGGACTCACAGAAGAGGTTCAAATCATAGAAAGTGAGAGTGTCATTCCTCTTCTTCTTAAGTCGACATTGTGCCTTTTGTATTAAATTCGGATGCAATTTCTGTGTTTCATCGTCAATAACAAGGTCCAAAGGCTACAGTACACCTGAAGTAAAGCATCGGAATCTAAAACTGGACTCACAGGATAGGTTCAAATCATAGAAAGTTAGAGTGTCAGTCCTCTTGTACTTATGTCGGCATTGTGCCTTTTGTATTGAATTCGGGTGCAATTTCTGTTGTTCACCGTCAATATGAAGGTCCAAGGGATTCAGTAAAACTGAAGTGAAGCATTGGAATCTAAAACTGGACTCACGGGAGAGGTTCAAATCATAGAAAGTTAGAGTGTCAGTTTTCTTGTATTTAAGTCGGCATTGTGCCTTTTGAATTTAATTCCGATGCAATTTCTGTGTTTCATCGACGATAAGAAGTTCCAAGGTATACAGTATACCTGAAGTGAAGCATCGGAATCCAAATCTGGACTCACAGGAGAGGTTCAAATAATAGAAAGTTAGAGTGTCTGTCCTCTTGTACTCAAGTCGGCATTGTGCCTCTTGTATTTAATTCGGATGCAATTTCTGTGATTCATCGTCGATAAGAACGTCCAAGGGATAACGTAAACCTGAAGTGAGGCATCGGAATCTGAAACTGGACTCACAGAAGTGGTTCAAATCATAGAAAGTGAGAGTGTCAGTCCTCTCGTACTTAAGTCGGCATTGTGCCTTTTGTATTAAATTCGGATGCAATTTCTGTGTTTCATCGTCAATCACAAGGTCCAAAGGCTACAGTAAACCTGAAGTAAGGCATGGGAATCTTAAACTGGACTCACAGGAGAGGTTCAAATAATAGAAAGTGAGAGTGTCAGTCCATTTGTACTTAAGTCGGCATTGTGACTTTTGTATTAAATTCGAATACAGTTTCTGTGTTTCATCGTCAGTAAGAGGGTCCAAGGGATACAGTGAACCTGAAGTGAAGCATCGGAATTTAAAACTGGACTCACAGGAGAGGTTCAAATCATAGAAAGTTAGAGTGGCAGTCCTCATTTACTTAAGTCGGCATTGTGCCTTTTGTATTAAATTCGGATGCAATTTCTGGGTTTCATCGTCAACAAGAAGTTCCAAGGGATACAGGAAACCTGAAGTGAAGCATAGGAATCTAAAACTGGACTCACAGGAGAGGTTCAAATCACAGACAGTTAGAGTGTCAGTCCTCTTGTACTTAAGTCGGCATTGTGCCTTTTGAATTTATTTCCGATGCAATTTCTGTGTTTCATCATCAATAAGAAGTTCCAAGGTATACAGTAAACCTGAGGTGAAGCATCGGAACCTAAAACTGGACCCACAGGAGAGGTTCAAATCATAGAAAGTTAGAGTGTCAGTCCTATGTACGTAAGTCGGCATTGTGCCTCTTGTATTTAATTCCGATGCAATTTCTGTGTTTCATAGTCAATAACAAGTTCCCAGGAATACATTAAATCTGAAGTGAAGCACTGGAATCTAAAACTGGACTCACAGGACAGGTTCAATTCATAGAAAGTTGGAGTGTCAGTCCTGTTGTACTTAAATCGGCATTGTGCCTTTTGTATTAAATTCGGATGCAATTTCTGTGTTTCATCGTCAATAAGAAGTTCCAAGGTATACATTAAACCTAAAGTGAAGCATTGGAATCTAAAACTGGATTCACAGGAGAGTTTCAAATCATAGAAAGTTAGAGTGTCAGTCCTCTTGTACTCAAGTCGGCATTGTGCCTCTTGTATTTAATTCGGATGCAATTTCTGTGTTTCATCGTCTATATGAAGGTTCAAGGGATACAGTAAACCCGAAGTAAGGCATCGGATTCAAAAACAGGACTCACAGGAGAGGTTCAAATCTTAGAAAGTTAGAGTGTCAGTCCTCTTGTACTGAAGTCGGCATTGTTCCTTTTGTATTAAATTCGGATGCAATTTCTGTGTTTCATCGTCAACAAGAAGGTCCAAGGGATACAGTAAATATGAAGTGAGGCATCGGAATCTAAAACTGGACTCACAGGAGAGGTTCAAATCATAGAAAGTTAGAGTGTCAGTCCTATGTACGTAAGTCGGCATTGTGCCTCTTGTATTTAATTCCGATGCAATTTCTGTGTTTCATCGTCAATAACAAGTTCCCAGGAATACAGTAAATCTGAAGTGAAGCACTGGAATATAAAACTGGACTCACAGAACAGGTTCAATTCATAGAAAGTTGGAGTGTCAGTCCTGTTGTACTTAAATCGGCATTGTGCCTTTTGTATTGAATTCGGATGCAATTTCTGTGATTTATCGTCAATAAGAAGGTCCAAGGTATACTGTAAACCTGAAGTGAAGCATCGGAATCTGAAACTGGACTCACAGAAGAGATTCAAATCATAGAAAGTGAGAGTGTCAGTCCTCTCGTACTTAAGTCGGCATTGTGCCTTTTGTATTTAATTCGGATGCAGTTTCTGTGTTTCATCGTCAATCACAAGGTCCAAAGGCTACAGTAAACCTGAAGTAAAGCATCGGAATCTTAAACTGGACTCACAGGAGAGGTTCAAATAATAGAAAGTGAGAGTGTCAGTCCACTTGTATTTAAGTCGTCATTGTGCCTTTTGTATTAAATTCGGTTGCAATATCTGTGTTTCATCGTCAATAAGAAGGTCCAAGGGATACAGTAAACCTGAAGTGAAGCATCGGAATCTAAACCTGGACTCAGAGGAGAGGTTCAAATCATAGAAATTTAGAGTGTCAGTCCTCTTGTCCTTAAGTCGTCATTGTGCCTCTTGTATTTAATTCGGATGCAATTTCTGTGTTTCATCGTCAATAAGAAGGTCCAAGGAATACAGTAAACCTGAAGTAAGGCATCGGAATCGAAAACAGGACTCAAAGGAGAGGTTCAAATCTTAGAAAGTTAGAGTGTCAGTCCACTTGTACTTAAATCGGCATTGTGCCTTTTGTATTAAATTCTTATGTAATTTCTTTGTTTCATCGTCAATAAGAAGCTCCAAGGTATACAGTAAACCTGAGGTGAAGCATCGGAATCTAAAACTGGACTTACAGGAGGGGTTCAAATCATAGAAAGTGAGAGTGTCAGTCCACTTGTACTTAAGTCGGCATTGTGCCTTTTGTATTAAATTCGGATGCCATATCTGTGTTAAATCGTCAATACGAAGGTCCAAGGGAAACAGTATAAGTGAAATGAAGCATCGAAATCTGAAACTAGACTCACAGGAGAGGTTCAAATCATAGAAAGTGAGAGTGTCAGTTCTATTGTACTTAAGACGGCATTGTGCCTTTTGAATTTAATTCCAATGCAATTTCTTTGTTTCATCGTCAATAAGAAGGTCCAAGGTATACAGTAAACCAGAAGTGAAGCATCGGAATCTAAAACTGGACTCACAGGAGAGTTTCAAATCATAGAAAGTTAGAGTGTCAGTCCACTTGTATTTAAGTCGTCATTGTGCCTTTTGTATTAAATTCGGTTGCAATATCTGTGTTCCATCGTCAATAAGAAGGTCCAAGGGATACAGTAAACCTGAAGTGAAGCATCGGAATCTAAACCTGGACTCAGAAGAGAGGTTCAAATCATAGAAAATTAGAGAGTCAGTCCTATTGTACTTAATTCGGCATTGTGCTTTTTGAATTTCATTCCGATGCAATTTCTGTGCTTCATCGTCAATAAGAAGGTCCATGGCATACAGTAAACCTGAATTGTAGCATCGGAATCTAAACCCGGACTCACAGGAGAGGTTGAAATCATAGAAAGTTAGAATGTCCGTCCTCTTGTACTTGTGTCGGAATTGTGCCTTTTGAATTTAATTCCGATGCAATTTCGGTGCTACATCGTCAATAATAAGGTCCATGGTATACAGTAAACCTGAAGTGTAGCATCGGCATCTAAAACTGGACCCACAAGAGAGGTTCAAATCATAGAAAGTTAGAGTATCAGTCCGCATCTACTTAAGTCGGCATTGTGCCTTTTGTCTTAAATACGGATGCAATTTCTGTGTTTCATCGTCAACAAGAAGGTCCAAGGGATACAGGAAACCTGAAGTGAATCCTAGGAATCTAAAACTGGACTTACAGGAGGGGTTCAAATCATAGAAAGTGAGAGTGTCAGTCCACTTGTACTTAAGTCGGCATTGTGCCTTTTGTATTAAATTCGGATGCCATTTCAGTGTTTCATCGTCAATACGAAGGACCAAGGGATACAGTATAAGTGAAATGAAGCATCGGAATCTGAAACTAGACTCGCAGGAGAGTTTCAAATAATAGAAAGTTAGAGTGTCAGTCCTCTTGTATTTAAGTCGTCATTGTGCCTTTTGTATTAAATTCGGATGCAATATCTGTGTTCCATCGTCAATAAGAAGGTCCAAGGGATACAGTAAACACGAAGGGAAGCATCGGAATCTAAAACTGGACTCACTGTAGAAGTTCAAATCATAAAAAGTTTGAGTGTCAGTCCTCTTGTACTTAAGTCTTCATTGTGCCTTTTGTATTAAATTCGGATGCAATTTCTGTGATTCATCGTCAGTAAGAAGGTCCAAGGGATACAGAAAACCTGAAGTGAAGCATCGGAATCTAAAACTGGACTCACAGGAGAGGTTCAAATCATAGAAAGTTAGAGTGTCAGTTTTCTTGTACTTAAGTCGGCATCGTGCCTTTTTGTATTAAATTCGGATGCTATTTCTGTGTTTTATCGTCAATAAGAAGGTCTAAGTTTTACAGTAAACCTGAAGAAAAGCATCGGAATCTAAAACTGGACTCACAGGAGAGGTTCAAATCATAGAAAGTTAGTATGTCAGTCCTCTTGTACTTAAGTCTTCATTGTGCCTTTTGTATTAAATTCGGATGCAATTTCTGTGTTTCATCGTCAATATGAAGGTCCAAGGGATTCAGTAAAACTGATGTGAAGCATAGGAATCTAAAACTGGACTCACAGGAGAGGTTCAATTCATAGAAAGTTAAAGTGTCAGTTTTCTTGTGCTTAAGTCGGCATTGTGCCTTTTGAATTTAATTCCAATGCAATTTCTGTGTTTCATCGTCAATAAGGAAGCCCAAGGGATTCAGTAAAACCGAAGTGAAGCATAGGAATCTAACACTGGACTCACAGGAGAGGTTCAGATCATAGAAAGTTAGTGTGTCAGTCCTATTGTACTTAAGTCGGCATTGTGCATTTTGAATTTAATTCCGAAGCAATTTCTGTGTTTCATCGTCAATAAGAAGTTCCAAGGTATATAGCAAACCTGAAGTGAAGCATCGGAATCTAAAACCGGACTCACAGGAGAGGTTCAAATCATAGAAAGTTAGAGTGTCAGTCCTCTTGTACACAAGACGGCATTGTGCTTTTTGTATTAAATTCGGATGCAATTTCTGTCTTTCATCGTCAGTAAGAAGGTCCAAGGGATACAGTAAACCTGAAGGGAGGCATCGGAATCTAAAACTGGACTCACAGGAGAGGTTCAAATCATAGAAAGTTAGAGTGTCAGTCCTATGTACTTAAGTCGGCATTGTGCCTCTTGTATTTGATTCCGATGCAATTACTGTGTTTCATCGTCAATAAGAAGGTCGAAGGAATACAGTAAACTTGAATTGAAGCATCGGAATCTAAAACTGGACTCACAGGAGCGATTCAAATCATAGAAAGTTAGAGCGCCAGTCCTCTTGTACTTAAGACGGCATTGTGCCGTTTGAATTTAATTCGGATGCAATTTCGGTGCTACATCGTCAATAATAAGGTCCATGGTATACAGTAAACCTGAAGTGTAGCATCGGCATCTAAAACTGGACCCACAGGAGAGGTTCAAATCATAGAAAGTTAGAGTATCAGTCCGCTTGTACTTAAGTCGGCATTGTGCCTTTTGTCTTAAATACGGATGCAATTTCTGTGTTTCATCGTCAACAAGAAGGTCCAAGGGATACAGGAAACCTGAAGTGAATCCTACGAATCTAAAACTGGACTAGCAGGTGAGGTTCAAATCATAGATAGTTAGAGTGTCAGTCCTCTTGTACTTATGTCGGCATTGCGCCTTTTGAATCTATTTCCAATGCAACGTCTGTGTTTAATCGTCTGTAAGAAATTCCAAGGTATACAGTAAACCTGAGGTGAAGCATCGGAATCTAAAACTGGACTCACAGGAGAGGTTCAAATCATAGAAAGTTAGAGTGTCCGTCCACTTGTACTTATGTCGGCATTGTGACTTTTGAATTTAATTCCGATGCATTTTTTGTGCTACATCGTCAATAAGAAGGTCCATGGTATACAGTTCACCTGAAGTGTAGCAGCGGCAACTAAAACTGGACCCACAGGAGAGGTTCATATCATAGAAAGTTAGAGTGCCAGTCCTCTTGTACTTAAGTTGGCATTGTGCCTTTTGATTTTAATTCCAATGCAATTTCATTGTTTCATCGTCAATAAGAAAGCCCAAGGGAGTCAGTAAAACTGAAGTGAAGCATTGGAATCTAAAACTGGACTCACAGGAGAGGTTCAAATCATAGAAAGTTAGAGTTTGAGTCCTCTTGTACTTAAGTCGGCATTGTGCCTTTTGAATTTAATTCCGATGCAATTTCTGTGTTCCATAGTCAATAAGAAGGTCCAAAGAATACAGTAAACCCGAAGGGAAGCATCGGAATCTAAAACTGGACTCACTGGAGAAGTTCAAATCATAAAAAGTTTGAGTGTCAGTCCTCTTGTACCTAAGTTGGCATTGAGCCTTTTGTATTAAATTCGGATGCAATTTCTGTGATTCATCGTCAGTAAGAAGGTCCAAGGGATACAGAAAACCTGAAGTGAAGCATCGGAATCTAAAACTGGACTCACAGGAGAGGTTCAAATCATAGAAAGTTAGAGTGTCAGTTTTCTTGTATTTAAGTCGGCATTGTGCCTTTTGTATTAAATTCGGATGCTATTTCTGTGTTTCATCGTCAATAAGAAGGTCTAAGTTTTACAGTAAACCTGAAGTGAAGCATCGGAATCTAAAACTGGACTCACAGGAGAGGTTCAAATCATAGAAAGTTAGAGTGTCAGTCCTCTCGTACGTAAGTCGGCATTGTGCCTCATGTATTAAATTCGGGTGAAATTACTGTGTTTAATCGTCAATAAGAGGGTCAAAGGGATACAGTAAACCTGATGTGAGGCATCGGAATCTAAAACTGGACTCACAGGAGAGGTTCAAATCATAGAATGTTAGAGTGTCAGTCCTCTTGTACTTAAGTCGGCATTGTGCCTTTTGTATTAAATTCGGATGCAATTTCTGTGTTTCATCGTCAATAAGAGGGTCCAAGGGATACAGTAAACCTGAAGTGAAGCATCGGAATCTAAAACTGGACTCACAGGAGAGGTTCAAATCTTAGAAAGTTAGAGTGTCAGTCCTCTTGTACTTAAGTCTTCATTGTGCCTTTTGTATTAAATTCGGATGCAATTTCTGTGTTTCACCGTCAATATGAAGGTCCAAGGGATTCAGTAAAACTGAAGTGAAGCATAGGATTCTAAAACTGGACTCACAGGAGAGGTTCAAATCATAGAAAGTTAAAGTGTCAGTTTTCTTGTACTTAAGTCGGCATTGTGCCTTTTGAATTTAATTCCAATGCAATTTCTGTGTTTCATCGTCAATAAGAAAGCCCAAGGGATTCAGTAAAACCGAAGTGAAGCATAGGAATCTAAAACTGGACTCACAGGAGAGGTTGAGATCTTAGAAAGTTAGTGTGTCAGTCCTCTTGTACTTAAGTCGGCATTGTGCGATTTGAATTTAATTCCGATGCAATTTCTGTGTTTCATCGTCAATAAGAAGTTCCAAGGTATACAGCAAACCTGAAGTGAAGCATCGGAATCTAAAACCGGACTCACAGGAGAGGTTCAAATCATAGAAAGTTAGAGTGTCAGTCCTCTTGTACACAAGTCTGCATTGTGCTTTTTGTATTAAATTCGGATGCAATTTCTGTGTTTCATCGTCAGTAAGAAGGTCCAAAGGACACAGTAAACCTGAAGTGAGGCAACGGAATCTAAAACTGGACTCACAGGAGAGGTTCAAATCATAGACAGTTAGAGTGTCAGTCCTATGTACTTAAGTCGGCATTGTGCCTCTTGCATTTGATTCCGATGCAATTACTGTGTTTCATCGTCAATAACATGATACACGGTATACAGTAAACCTGAAGTGAAGCACCGGAATCTAAAACTGGACTCACAGGACAGGTGCAATTCACAGAAAGTTAGAGTGTCAGTCCTCTTGCACTTAAATCGGCATTGTGCCTTTAGTATTAAATTCGGATGCAATTTCTGTGTTTCATCGTCAATAAGAAGGTCCAAGGTATACTGTAAACCTGAAGTGAAGCATCGGAATCTAAAACTGGACTCACAGAAGAGGTTCAAATCATAGAAAGTGAGAATGTCATTCCTCTTCTTCTTAAGTCGGCATTGTGCCTTTTGTATTAAATTCGGATGCAATTTCTGTGTTTCATCGTCAATCACAAGGTCCAAAGGCTACAGTAAACCAGAAGTAAAGCATCGGAATCTTAAACTGGACTCACAGGAGAGGTTCAAATAATAGAAAGTGAGAGTGTCAGTCCTCTTGTACTTAAGTCGGCATTGTCACTTTTGTATTAAATTAGAATACAATTTCTGTGTTTCATCGTCAGTAAGAGGGTCCAAGGGATACAGTAAACCTGAAGTGAAGCATCGGAATTTAAAACTGGACTCACAGGAGAGTTTCAAATCATAGAAATTTTGAGTGTCAGTTCTCTTGGACTTAAGTCAACATTGTGTCTTTTGAATTTAATTCCGATGCAATTTCTGTGTTTCATCGTCAATAAGAAGTTCCAAGGTATACAGTGAACCTGAAGTGAAGCACCGGAATCTAAAACTGGACTCACAGGAAGGGGTTCGAATCATAGAAAGTTAGAGTGTCAGTCCTCTTGTACTTAAGTCGGCATTGTGCCTTTTATATTAAATTCGGATGCAATTTCTGTGTTTCATCGTCAATATGAAGGTCCAAGGGATACAGTTAACCTAAAGTGAAGCATCGGAATCTAAAACTGGACTCACAGGAGAGGTTCAAATCATAGAAAGTTAAAGTGTCAGTTTTCTTGTACTTAAGTCGGCATTGTGCCTATTGAATTTAATTCCAATGCAATTTCTGTGTTTCATCGTCAATAAAAAGGTCCAAGGGTTACTGTAATCCTGAAGTGAGGCATCGGAATCTAAAACTGGACTCACAGGAGAGGTTCAAATCGTAGAGGGTTAGAGTTTCATTCCTATGTACGTAAGTCGGCATTGTGCCTCTTGTATTTAATTTCGATGCTATTTCTGTGTTTCATCGTCAATAACAAGTTCCAAGGAATACAGTAAATCTGAAGTGAAGCACTGGAATCTAAAACTGGACTCACAGGACAGGTTCAATTCATAGAAAGTTGGAGTGTCAGTCCTCTTGTACTTAAATTGGCATTGTGCCTTTTGTATTAAATTCGGATGCAATTTCTGTGTTTCATCGTCAATAAGAAGTTCCAAGGTATACATTAAACCTAAAGTGAAGCATCGGAATCTAAAACTGGACTCACAGGAGAGGTTCAAATCATAGAAAGTTAGAGTGTCAGTCCTCTTGTACTTAAGTCGGCATTGTGCCTTTTGTATTAAATTCGGATGCAATTTCTGTGTTTCATCGTCAATAAGAGGGTCCAAGGGATACACTAAACCTGAAGTGAAGCATCGGAATCTAAAACTGGACTCACAGGAGAGGTTCATATCTTAGAAAGTTAGAGTGTCAGTCCTCTTGTACTTAAGTCTTCATTGTGCCTTTTGTATTAAATTCGGATGCAATTTCTGTGTTTCATCGTCAATATGAAGGTCCAAGGGATTCAGTAAAACTGAAGTGAAGCATAGGAATCTAAAACTGGACTCACAGGAGAGGTTCAAATCATAGAAAGTTAAAGTGTCAATTTTCTTGTACTTAAGTCGGCATTGTGCCTTTTGAATTTAATTCCAATGCAATTTCTGTGTTTCATCGTCAATAAGAAAGCCCAAGGGATTCAGTAAAACCGAAGTGAAGCATAGGAATCTAAAACTGGACTCACAGGAGAGGTTCAGATCATAGAAAGTTAGTGTGTCAGTCCTCTTGTACTTAAGTCGGCATTGTGCATTTTGAATTTAATTCCGATGCAATTTCTGTGTTTCATCGTCAATAAGAAGTTCCAAGTTATACAGCAAACATGAAGTGAAGCATTGGAATCTAAAACCGGACTCACAGGAGAGGTTCAAAACATAGAAAGTTAGAGTGTCAGTCCTCTTGTACACAAGTCGGCATTGTGCTTTTTGTATTAAATTCGGATGCAATTTCTGTGTTTCATCGTCAGTAAGAAGGTCCAAGGGATACAGTAAACCTGAAGTGAGGCATCGGAATCTAAAACTGGACTCACAGGAGAGGTTCAAATCATAGAAAATTAGGGTGTCTGTCCGCTTGTACTTAAGTCGGCATTGTGCCTTTTGTCTTAAATACGGATGCAATTTCTGTGGTTCAACATCAATAAGAAAGTCCAAGGTATACAGTAAACCTGAAGTGAAGCATCGGAATCTGAAACTGGACTCACAGGAAAGGTTCAAATCATAGAAAGTTAGAGTGACAGTCCTATGTACTTATGTCGGCATTGTGCCTCTTGTATTTGATTCCGATGCCATTACTGTGTTTCATCGTCAATAACTTGATCCACGGTATACAGTAAACCTGAAGTGAAGCACCGGAATCTAAAACTGGACTCACAGGACAGGTGCAATTCACAGAAAGTTAGAGTGTCAGTCCTCTTGCACTTAAATCGGCATTGTGCCTTTAGTATTAAATTCGGATGCAATTTCTGTGTTTCATCGTCAATAAGAAGGTCCAAGGTATACTGTAAACCTGAAGTAAAGCATCGGAATCTAAAACTGGACTCACAGAAGAGGTTCAAATCATAGAAAGTGAGAGTGTCATTCCTCTTCTTCTTAAGTCGGCATTGTGCCTTTTGTATTAAATTCGGATGCAATTTCTATGTTTCATCGTCAATAACAAGGTCCAAAGGCTACAGTAAACCAGAAGTAAAGCATCGGAATCTTAAACTGGACTCACAGGAGAGGTTCAAATAATAGAAAGTGAGAGTGTCAGTCCTCTTGTACTTAAGTCGGCATTGTGACTTTTGTATTAAATTCGAATACAATTTCTGTGTTTCATCGTCAGTAAGAGGGTCCAAGGGATACAGTAAACCTGAAGTGAAGCATCGGAATTTAAAACTGGACTCACAGGAGAGTTTCAAATCAAAGAAATTTTGAGTGTCAGTTCTCTTGGACTTAAGTCAACATTGTGTCTTTTGAATTTAATTCCGATGCAATTTCTGTGTTTCATCGTCAATAACAAGTTCCAAGGTATACAGTGAACCTGAAGTGAAGCACCGAAATCTAAAACAGGACTCACAGGAGAGGTTCGAAGCATAAAAAGTTAGAGTGTCAGTCCTCTTGTACTTAAGTCGGCATTGTGCCTTTTATATTAAATTCGGATGCAATATCTGTGTTTCATCGTCAGTAAGAAGGTCCAAGGGATACAGTTAACCTAAAGTGAATCATCGGAATCTAAAACTGGACTCACAGAAGAGGTTCAATCATAGAAAGTGAGAGTGTCATTCCTCTTCTTCTTAAGTCGACATTGTGCCTTTTGTATTTAATTCGGATGCAATTTCTGTGTTTCATCGTCAATAACAAGGTCAGAAGGCTACAGTACACCTGAAGTAAAGCATCGGAATCTAAAACTGGACTCACATGATAGGTTAAAATCTTAGAAAGTTAGAGTGTCAGTTTTCTTGTACTTAAGTCGGCATTGTGCCTTTTGAATTTAATTCCGATGCAATTTCTGTGTTTCATCGTCAACAAGAGGTTCCAAGGTATACAGTAAACCTGAAGTGAAGCATCGGAATCTAAAACTGGACTCACAGGAGAGGTTCAAATAATAGAAAGTTAGAGTGTCGGTCCTCTTGTACTCAAGTCGGCATTGTGCCTCTTGTATTTAATTCGGATGCAATTTCTGTGTTTCATCGTCTATAAGAACGTCGAAGGGATACTGTAAACCTGAAGTGAGGCATCGGAATCGAAAACAGGACTCACATTAGAGGTTCAAATCTTAGAAAGTTAGAGTGTCAGTCCTCTTGTACTTAAGTCGGCATTGTGCCTTTTGTATTAAATTCGGATGCAATTTCTGTGTTTCATCGTCAATAACAAGGTCCAAGGTATACTGTTACCTGAAGTGAAGCATCGGAATCTAAAACTGGACTCACAGAAGAGGTTCAAATCATAGAAAGTGAGAGTGTTATTCCTCTTCCTCTTAAGTCGGCATTGTGCCTTTTGTATTAAGTTCGGATGCAATATCTGTGTTTCATCATCAATCACAAGGGCCAAAGGCTACAGTAAACCTGAAGTAAAGCATCGGAATCTTAAACTGGACTCACAGGAGTGGTTCAAATAATAGAAATTGAGAGTGTCAGTCCTCTTGTACTTAAGTTGGCATTGTGACTTTTGTATTAAATTCGAATACAATTTCTGTGTTTCATCGTCAGTAAGAAGGTCCAAGGGATACAGTAAACCTGAAGTGAAGCATCGGAATTTAAAACTGGACTCACAGGAGAGTTTCAAATCATAGAAATTTAGAGTGTCAGTTCTCTTGGACTTAAGTCGGCATTGTGTCTTCTGAATTTAATTCCGATGCGATTTCTGCGTTTCATCGTCAATAAGAAGTACCAAGGTATACAGTAAACCTGAAGTGAAGCACCGGAATCTAAAACTGGACTCACAGGTGAGGTTCAAATCTTAGAAAGTTAGAGTGTCAGTCCTCTTGTACTTAAGTCTTCATTGTGCCTTTTGTATTAAATTCGGATGCAATTTCTGTGTTTCATCGTCAATATGAAGGTCCAAGGGATTCAGTAAAACTGAAGTGAAGCATAGGAATCTAAAACTGGACTCACAGGAGAGGTTCAAATCATAGAAAGTTAAAGTGTCAGTTTTCTTGTACTTAAGTCGGCATTGTGCCTTTTGAATTTAATTCCAATGCAATTTCTGTGTTTCATCGTCAATAAGAAAGCCCAAGGGATTCAGTAAAACCGAAGTGAAGCATAGGAATCTAAAACTGGACTCACAGGAGAGGTTCAGATCATAGAAATTTAGTGTGTCAGTCCTCTTGTACTTAAGTCGGCATTGTGCATTTTGAATTTAATTCCGATGCAATTTCTGTGTTTCATCGTCAATAAGAAGTTCCAAGTTATACAGCAAACATGAAGTGAAGCATCGGAATCTAAAACCGGACTCACAGGAGAGGTTCAAATCATAGAAAGTTAGAGTGTCAGTCCTCTTGTACACAAGTCGGCATTGTGCTTTTTGTATTAAATTCGGATGCAATTTCTGTGTTTCATCGTCAGTAAGAAGGTCCAAGGGATACAGTAAACCTGAAGTGAGGCATCGGAATCTAAAACTGGACTCACAGGAGAGGTTCAAATCATAGAAAGTTAGGGTGTCTGTCCGCTTGTACTTAAGTCGGCATTGTGCCTTTTGTCTTAAATACGGATGCAATTTCTGTGGTTCAACATCAATAAGAAAGTCCAAGGTATACAGTAAACCTGAAGTGAAGCATCGGAATCTGAAACTGGACTCACAGGAAAGGTTCAAATCATAGAAAGTTCGAGTGTCAGTCCTATGTACTTAAATTGGCATTGTGCCTTTTGTATTAAATTCGGATGCAATTTCTGTATTTCATCGTCAATAAGAAGTTCCAAGGTATACATTAAACCTAAAGTGAAGCATCGGAATCTAAAACTGGACTCACAGGAGAGGTTCAAATCATAGAAAGTTAGAGTGTCAGTCCTCTTGTACTTAAGTCGGCATTGTGCCTTTTGTATTAAATTCGGATGCAATTTCTGTGTTTCATCGTCAATAAGAGGGTCCAAGGGATACACTAAACCTGAAGTGAAGCATCGGAATCAAAAACTGGACTCAGAGGAGAGGTTCATATCTTAGAAAGTTAGAGTGTCAGTCCTCTTGTACTTAAGTCTTCATTGTGCCTTTTGTATTAAATTCGGATGCAATTTCTGTGTTTCATCGTCAATATGAAGGTCCAAGGGATTCAGTAAAACTGAAGTGAAGCATAGGAATCTAAAACTGGACTCACAGGAGAGGTTCAAATCATAGAAAGTTAAAGTGTCAGTTTTCTTGTACTTAAGTCGACATTGTGCCTTTTGAATTTAATTCCAATGCAATTTCTGTGTTTCATCGTCAATAAGAAAGCCCAAGGGATTCAGTAAAACCGAAGTGAAGCATAGGAATCTAAAACTGGACTCACAGGGGAGGTTCAGATCATAGAAAGTTAGTGTGTCAGTCCTCTTGTACTTAAGTCGGCATTGTGCATTTTGAATTTAATTCCGATGCAATTTCTGTGTTTCATCGTCAATAAGAAGTTCCAAGTTATACAGCAAACATGAAGTGAAGCATTGGAATCAAAAACCGGACTCACAGGAGAGGTTCAAATCATAGAAAGTTAGAGTGTCAGTCCTCTTGTACACAAGTCGGCATTGTGCTTTTTGTATTAAATTCGGATGCAATTTCTGTGTTTCATCGTCAGTAAGAAGGTCCAAGGGATACAGTAAACCTGAAGTGAGGCATCGGAATCTAAAACTGGACTCACAGGAGAGGTTCAAATCATAGAAAGTTAGGGTGTCTGTCCGCTTGTACTTAAGTCGGCATTGTGCCTTTTGTCTTAAATACGGATGCAATTTCTGTGGTTCAACATCAATAAGAAAGTCCAAGGTATACAGTAAACCTGAAGTGAAGCATCGGAATCTGAAACTGGACTCACAGGAAAGGTTCAAATCATAGAAAGTTAGAGTGTCAGTCCTATGTACTTATGTCGGCATTGTGCCTCTTGTATTTGATTCCGATGCCATTACTGTGTTTCATCGTCAATAACATGATCCACGGTATACAGTAAACCTGAAGTGAAGCACCGGAATCTAAAACTGGACTCACAGGACAGGTGCAATTCAAAGAAAGTTAGAGTGTCAGTCCTCTTGCACTTAAATCGGCATTGTGCCTTTAGTATTAAATTCGGATGCAATTTCTGTGTTTCATCGTCAATAAGAAGGTCCAAGGTATACTGTAAACCTGAAGTGAAGCATCGGAATCTAAAACTGGACTCACAGAAGAGGTTCAAATCATAGAAAGTGAGAGTGTCATTCCTCTTCTTCTTAAGTCGGCATTGTGCCTTTTGTATTAAATTCGGATGCAATTTCTATGTTTCATCGTCAATCACAAGGTCCAAAGGCTACAGTAAACCAGAAGTAAAGCATCGGAATCTTAAATTGACTCACAGGAGAGGTTCAAATAATAGAAAGTGAGAGTGTCAGTCCTCTTGTACTTAAGTCGGCATTGTGACTTTTGTATTAAATTCGAATACAATTTCTGTGTTTCATCGTCAGTAAGAGGGTCCAAGGGATACAGTAAACCTGAAGTGAAGCATCGGAATTTAAAACTGGACTCACTGGACAGTTTCAAATCAAAGAAATTTTGAGTGTCAGTTCTCTTGGACTTAAGTCAACATTGTGTCTTTTGAATTTAATTCCGATGCAATTTCTGTGTTTCATCGTCAATAACAAGTTCCAAGGTATACAGTGAACCTGAAGTGAAGCACCGAAATCTAAAACTGGACTCACAGGAGAGGTTCGAATCATAGAAAGTTAGAGTGTCAGTCCTCTTGTACTTAAGTCGGCATTGTGCCTTTTATATTAAATTCGGATGCTATTTCTGTGTTTCATCGTCAGTAAGAAGGTCCAAGGGATACAGTTAACCTAAAGTGAATCATCGGAATCTAAAATTGGACTCACAGGAGAGGTTCAAATCATAGAAAGTTAGAGTGTCAGTCCTCTCATACGGAAGTCGGCATTGTGCCTCTTGTATTAAATTCGGTTGCAATTTCTGTGTTTCATCGTCAATAAAATGGTCCAAGGGTTACAGTAATCCTGAAGTGAGGCATCGGAATCTAAAACTGGACTCACAGGAGAGGTTCAAATCATAGAATGTTAGAAATTCATTCCTATGTACGTAAGTCGGCATTGTGCCTCTTGTATTTAATTTCGATGCAATTTCTGTGTTTCATCGTCAATAACAAGTTCCAAGGAATACAGTAAATCTGAAGTGAAGCACTGGAATCTAAAACTGGACTCACAGGACAGGTTCAATTCATAGAAAGTTGGAGTGTCAGTCCTCTTGTACTTAAATTGGCATTGTGCCTTTTGTATTAAATTCGGATGCAATTTCTGTGTTTCATCGTCAATAAGAAGTTCCAAGGTATACATTAAACCTAAAGTGAAGCATCGGAATCCAAAACTGGACTCACAGGAGAGGTTCAAATCATAGAAAGTTAGAGTGTCAGTCCTATAGTACTCAAGTCGGCATTGTGCCTCTTGTATTTAATTCGGATGCAATTTCTGTGTTTCATCGTCAATATGAATGTTCAAGGGATACAGTAAACCTGAAGTGAGGCATCGGATTCAAAAACAGGACTCACAGGAGAGGTTCAAATCTTAGACAGTTAGAGTATCAGTCCTCTTCTACTGAAGTCGGCATTGTGCCTTTTGTATTAAATTCGGATGCAATTTCTGTGTTTCATCGTCAACAAGAAGGTCCAAGGTATACAGTAAACCTGAAGTGAAGCATCGGACTCTAAAACTGGACTCACAGAAGAGGTTCAATCATCGAAAGTGAGAGTGTCATTCCTCTTCTTCTTAAGTCGACATTGTGCCTTTTGTATTTAATTCGGATGCAATTTCTGTGTTTCATCGTCAATAACAAGGTCAGAAGGCTACAGTACACCTGAAGTAAAGCATCGGAATCTAAAACTGGACTCACATGATAGGTTAAAATCATAGAAAGTTAGAGTGTCAGTCCTCTTGTACTTATGTCGGCATTGTGCCTTTTGTATTGAATTCGGGTGCAATTTCTGTTGTTCATCGTCAATATGAAGGTCCAAGGGATTCAGTAAAACTGAAGTGAAGCATAGGAAGCTAAAACTGGACTCATGGGAGAGGTTCAAATCATAGAAAGTTAGAGTGTCAGTTTTCTTGTACTTAAGTCGGCATTGTGCCTTTTGAATTTAATTCCGATGCAATTTCTGTGTTTCATCGTCAACAAGAGGTTCCAAGGTATACAGTAAACCTGAAGTGAAGCATCGGAATCTAAAACTGGACTCACAGGAGAGGTTCAAATAATAGAAAGTTAGAGTGTCAGTCCTCTAGTACTCAAGTCGGCATTGTGCCTCTTGTATTTAATTCGGATGCAATTTCTGTGTTTCATCGTCAATATGAATGTTCAAGGGATACAGTAAACCTGAAGTGAGGCATCGGATTCAAAAACAGGACTCACAGGAGAGGTTCAAATCTTAGACAGTTAGAGTATCAGTCCTCTTCTACTGAAGTCGGCATTGTGCCTTTTGTATTAAATTCGGATGCAATTTCTGTGTTTCATCGTCAACAAGAAGGTCCAAGGTATACAGTAAACCTGAAGTGAAGCATCGGACTCTAAAACTGGACTCACAGAAGAGGTTCAATCATAGAAAGTGAGAGTGTCATTCCTCTTCTTCTTAAGTCGACATTGTGCCTTTTGTATTTAATTCGGATGCAATTTCTGTGTTTCATCGTCAATAACAAGGTCAGAAGGCTACAGTACACCTGAAGTACAGCATCGGAATCTAAAACTGGACTCACATGATAGGTTAAAATCATAGAAAGTTAGAGTGTCAGTCCTCTTGTACTTATGTCGGCATTGTGCCTTTTGTATTGAATTCGGGTGCAATTTCTGTTGTTCATCGTCAATATGAAGGTCCAAGGGATTCAGTAAAACTGAAGTGAAGCATAGGAAGCTAAAACTGGACTCATGGGAGAGGTTCAAATCATAGAAAGTTAGAGTGTCAGTTTTCTTGTACTTAAGTCGGCATTGTGCCTTTTGAATTTAATTCCGATGCAATTTCTGTGTTTCATCGTCAACAAGAGGTTCCAAGGTATACAGTAAACCTGAAGTGAAGCATCGGAATCTAAAACTGGACTCACAGGAGAGGTTCAAATAATAGAAAGTTAGAGTGTCGGTCCTCTTGTACTCAAGTCGGCATTGTGCCTCTTGTATTTAATTCGGATGCAATTTCTGTGTTTCATCGTCTATAAGAACGTCCAAGGGATACTGTAAACCTGAAGTGAGGCATCGGAATCGAAAACAGGACTCACATTAGAGGTTCAAATCTTAGAAAGTTAGAGTGTCAGTCCTCTTGTACTTAAGTCGGCATTGTGCCTTTTGTATTAAATTCGGATGCAATTTCTGTGTTTCATCGTCAATAACAAGGTCCAAGGTATACTGTTACCTGAAGTGAAGCATCGGAATCTAAAACTGGACTCACAGAAGAGGTCCAAATCATAGAAAGTGAGAGTGTTATTCCTCTTCCTCTTAAGTCGGCATTGTGCCTTTTGTATTAAGTTCGGATGCAATTTCTGTGTTTCATCATCAATCACAAGGGCCAAAGGCTACAGTAAACCTGAAGTAAAGCATCGGAATCTTAAACTGGACTCACAGGAGTGGTTCAAATAATAGAAATTGAGAGTGTCAGTCCTCTTGTACTTAAGTTGGCATTGTGACTTTTGTATTAAATTCGAATACAATTTCTGTGTTTCATCGTCAGTAAGAGGATCCAAGGGATACAGTAAACCTGAAGTGAAGCATCGGAATTTAAAACTGGACTCACAGGAGAGTTTTAAATCATAGAAATTTAGAGTGTCAGTTCTCTTGGACTTAAGTCGGCATTGTGTCTTCTGAATTTAATTCCGATGCGATTTCTGCGTTTCATCGTCAATAAGAAGTACCAAGGTATACAGTAAACCTGAAGTGAAGCACCGGAATCTAAAACTGGACTCACAGGTGAGGTTCAAATCTTAGAAAGTTAGAGTGTCAGTCCTCTTGTACTTAAGTCTTCATTGTGCCTTTTGTATTAAATTCGGATGCAATTTCTGTGTTTCATCGTCAATATGAAGGTCCAAGGGATTCAGTAAAACTGAAGTGAAGCATAGGAATCTAAAACTGGACTCACAGGAGAGGTTCAAATCATAGAAAGTTAAAGTGTCAGTTTTCTTGTACTTAAGTCGGCATTGTGCCTTTTGAATTTAATTCCAATGCAATTTCTGTGTTTCATCGTCAATAAGAAAGCCCAAGGGATTCAGTAAAACCGAAGTGAAGCATAGGAATCTAAAACTGGACTCACAGGAGAGGTTCAGATCATAGAAATTTAGTGTGTCAGTCCTCTTGTACTTAAGTCGGCATTGTGCATTTTGAATTTAATTCCGATGCAATTTCTGTGTTTCATCGTCAATAAGAAGTTCCAAGTTATACAGCAAACATGAAGTGAAGCATCGGAATCTAAAACCGGACTCACAGGAGAGGTTCAAATCATAGAAAGTTAGAGTGTCAGTCCTCTTGTACACAAGTCGGCATTGTGCTTTTTGTATTAAATTCGGATGCAATTTCTGTGTTTCATCGTCAGTAAGAAGGTCCAAGGGATACAGTAAACCTGAAGTGAGGCATCGGAATCTAAAACTGGACTCACAGGAGAGGTTCAAATCATAGAAAGTTAGGGTGTCTGTCCGCTTGTACTTAAGTCGGCATTGTGCCTTTTGTCTTAAATACGGATGCAATTTCTGTGGTTCAACATCAATAAGAAAGTCCAAGGTATACAGTAAACCTGAAGTGAAGCAACGGAATCTGAAACTGGACTCACAGGAAAGGTTCAAATCATAGAAAGTTCGAGTGACAGTCCTATGTACTTAAGTCGGCATTGTGCCTCTTGCATTTGATTCCGATGCAATTACTGTGTTTCATCGTCAATAACATGATCCACGGTATACAGTAAACCTGAAGTGAAGCACCGGAATCTAAAACTGGACTCACAGGACAGGTGCAATTCACAGATAGTTAGAGTGTCAGTCCTCTTGCACTTAAATCGGCATTGTGCCTTTAGTATTAAATTCGGATGCAATTTCTGTGTTTCATCGTCAATAAGAAGGTCCAAGGTATACTGTAAACCTGAAGTGAAGCATCGGAATCTAAAACTGGACTCACAGAAGAGGTTCAAATCATAGAAAGTGAGAGTGTCATTCCTCTTCTTCTTAAGTCGGCATTGTGCCTTTTGTATTAAATTCGGATGCAATTTCTGTGTTTCATCGTCAATCACAAGGTCCAAAGGCTACAGTAAACCAGAAGTAAAGCATCGGAATCTTAAACTGGACTCACAGGAGAGGTTCAAATAATAGAAAGTGAGAGTGTCAGTCCTCTTGTACTTAAGTCGGCATTGTGACTTTTGTATTAAATTCGAATACAATTTCTGTGTTTCATCGTCAGTAAGAGGGTCCAAGGGATACAGTAAACCTGAAGTGAAGCATCGGAATTTAAAACTGGACTCACAGGAGAGTTTCAAATCAAAGAAATTTTGAGTGTCAGTTCTCTTGGACTTAAGTCAACATTGTGTCTTTTGAATTTAATTCCGATGCAATTTCTGTGTTTCATCGTCAATAACAAGTTCCAAGGTATACAGTGAACCTGAAGTGAAGCACCGAAATCTAAAACTGGACTCACAGGAGAGGTTCGAATCATAGAAAGTTAGAGTGTCAGTCCTCTTGTGCTTAAGTCGGCATTGTGCCTTTTATATTAAATTCGGATGCAATTTCTGTGTTTCATCGTCAGTAAGAAGGTCCAAGGGATACAGTTAACCTAAAGTGAATCATCGGAATCTAAAATTGGACTTACAGGAGAGGTTCAAATCATAGAAAGTTAGAGTGTCAGTCCTCTCATACGGAAGTCGGCATTGTGCCTCTTGTATTAAATTCGGTTGCAATTTCTGTGTTTCATCGTCAATAAAAAGGTCCAAGGGTTACAGTAATCCTGAAGTGAGGCATCGGAATCTAAAACTGGACTCACAGGAGAGGTTCAAATCATAGAAAGTTAGAGTGTCCGTCCTCTTGTACTTATGACGGCATTGTGCCTTTTGAAATGAATTCGGATGCGATTTCTGTGTTTCATCGTCAATAAGAAGATCCAAAGGATACAGTAAACCTGAAGTGAAGCATCGGAATCTAAAATTGGACTCACAGGAGAGGTTCAAATCATAGAGGGTTAGAAATTCATTCCTATGTACGTAAGTCGGCATTGTGCCTCTTGTATTTAATTTCGATGCAATTTCTGTGTTTCATCGTCAATAACAAGTTCCAAGGAATACAGTAAATCTGAAGTGAAGCACTGGAATCTAAAACTGGACTCACAGGACAGGTTCAATTCATAGAAAGTTGGAATGTCAGTCCTCTTGTACTTAAATTTGCATTGTGCCTTTTGTATTAAATTCGGATGCAATTTCTGTGTTTCATCGTCAATAAGAAGTTCCAAGGTATACATTAAACCTAAAGTGAAGCATCGGAATCCAAAACTGGACTCACAGGAGAGGTTCAAATCATAGAAAGTTAGAGTGTCAGTCCTCTTGTACTCAAATCGGCATTGTGCCTCTTGTATTTAATTCGGATGCAATTTCTGTGTTTCATCGTCAATATGAATGTTCAAGGGATACAGTAAACCTGAAGTGAGGCATCGGATTCAAAAACAGGACTCACAGGAGAGGTTCAAATCTTAGACAGTTAGAGTGTCAGTCCTCTTCTACTGAAGTCGGCATTGTGCCATTTGTATTTAATTCGGATGCAATTTCTGTGTTTCATCGTCAATAACAAGGTCAGAAGGCTACAGTACACCTGAAGTAAAGCATCGGAATCTAAAACTGGACTCACAGGATAGGTTAAAATCATAGAAAGTTAGAGTGTCAGTCCTCTTGTACTTATGTCGGCATTGTGCCTTTTGTATTGAATTCGGGTGCAATTTCTGTTGTTCATCGTCAATATGAAGGTCCAAGGGATTCAGTAAAACTGAAGTGAAGCATAGGAATCTAAAACTGTACTCATGGGAGAGGTTCAAATCATAGAAAGTTAGAGTGTCAGTTTTCTTGTACTTAAGTCGGCATTGTGCCTTTTGAATTTAATTCCGATGCAATTTCTGTGTTTCATCGTCAACAAGAAGTTCCAAGGTATACAGTAAACCTGAAGTGAAGCATCGGAATCTAAAACTGGACTCACAGGAGAGGTTCAAATAATAGAAAGTTAGAGTGTCGGTCCTCTTGTACTCAAGTCGGCATTGTGCCTCTTGTATTTAATTCGGATGCCATTTCTGTGTTTCATCGTCTATATGAACGTCCAAGGGATACTGTAAACCTGAAGTGAGGCATCGGAATCGAAAACAGGACTCACATTAGAGGTTCAAATCTTAGAAAGTTAGAGTGTCAGTCCTCTTGTACTTAAGTCGGCATTGTGCCTTTTGTATTAAATTCGGATGCAATTTCTGTGTTTCATCGTCAATAACAAGGTCCAAGGTATACTGTTACCTGAAGTGAAGCATCGGAATCTAAAACTGGACTCACAGAAGAGGTTCAAATCATAGAAAGTGAGAGTGTTATTCCTCTTCTTCTTAAGTCGGCATTGTGCCTTTTGTATTAGATTCGGATGCAATTTCTGTGTTTCATCATCAATAAGAAGGTCCAAGTTATACAGTAAACCTGAAGTGAACCATCGGAATGTAAAACTGGACTCTCAGGAGAGGTTCAAATCATAGAAAGTAAGAATATCAGTCCTCTCATACGGAAGTCGGCATTGTGCCTCTTGTAGTAAATTCGGTTGCAATTTCTGTGTTTCATCGTCAATAACAAGTTCCAAGGGATACAGTAAACCTGAAGTGAAGCATCGGAATCTATAACGTCACTCACAGGAGAGGTTCAAATCATAGAAAGTTAGAGTGTCAGTCCTCTTGTACTTAAGTCGGCATTGTGCCTTTTGTATTAAATTCGGATGCCATTTCTGTGTTGAATCGTCAGTAAGAAGGTCCAAGGGATACAGTTAACCTGGAGTGAAGCATTGGAATCTAAAACCGGACTCACAGGAGAGGTTCAAATCATAGAAACTTAGAGTGTCAGTCCTCTTGTACTTAAGTCGGCATTGTGCCTTTTTTATTAAATTCGGATGCAATTTCTGTGTTTCATCGTCAATAAAAAGTTCCAAGGGATACAGTAAACCTGAAGTGAAGCATCGGAATCTATAACGTGACTCACAGGAGAGGTTCAAATCATAGAGAGTTAGAGAGTCTGTCCTCTTGTACTTAATTCGGCATTGTGCCTTTTGCATTTCATTCCGAAGCAATTTCTGTGCTTCATCGTAAATAAGAAGGTCCATGGTATACAGTAGACCTGAATTGTAGCATCGGAATCTAAACCTGGACTCACAGGAGAGGTTCAAATCTTAGAAAGTTAGAGTGTACGTCCTCTTGTACTTATGTCGGCATTAGGCCTTTTGAAATTAATTACGATGCAATTTCTGTGTTTCATCGTCAATAAGAAGGTCGAAGGCATACAGTAAACTTGAAGTGAAGCATCGGAATCTAAAACTGGACTCACAGGAGTGATTCAAATCATACAAAGTTAGAGCACCAGTCCTCTTGTACTTAAGTCGGCATTGTGCCTTTTAAATTTAATTCCGATGCAATTTTTGTGCTACATCGACAATAAGAAGGTCCATGGTATACAGTAAACCTGAATTGTAACATCGGAATCTAAACCTGGACTCACAGGAGAGGTTCAAATCATAGAAAGTTAGAGTGTCCGTCATCTTGTACTTATGACGGCATTGTGCCTTTTAAAATTAATTCGGATGCAAATTCTGTGTTTCATCGTCAATAAGAAGGTCCAAGGGATACAGTAAACCTGAAGTGAAGCATCGGAATCTAAAACTGGACTCACAGGAGAGGTTCAAATCATAGAAAGTTAGAGTGTCAGTCCTCTTGTACTTAAGTCGGTATTGTGCCTTTTGTATTAAATTCGGATGCAATTTCTGTGTTTCATCGTCAATATGAAGGTCCAAGTTATACAGTAAACCTGAAGTGAAGCATCGGAATCTAAAATTGGACTCACAGGAGAGGTTCAAATCATAGAAAGTTAGAGTATCAGTCCTCTCGTACGGAAGTCGGGATTGTGCCTCTTGTATTAAATTCAGTTGCAATTTCTGTGTTTCATCGTCAATAAGAAGGTCCAAGGGATACAGTAAACCTGAAGTGAGGCATCGGAATCTAAAACTGGACTCACAGGAGTGGTTCTAATCATAGAAAGTTAGAGTGTCAGTCCGCTTGTACTTAAGTCGGCATTGTGCCTTTTGTCTTACATACGGATGCAATTTCTGTGTTTTATATTCAATAAGAAGGTCCAAGGTATACAGTAACCCTGAAGTGAAGCATTGGAATCTAAAACTGGACTCACAGGGGAGGTTCAAATCATAGAAAGATCAAGTGTCAGTCCTATGTACTTAAGTCGGAATTTTGCTTCTTGTATTAAATTCGGATGCTATTTCTGTGTTTCATATTCAATAAGAAGGTCCAAGGTATACAGTAAAACTGAAGTGAAGCATAGGAATCTAAAACTGGAGTCACAGGAGATGTTCAAATCATAGAAAGTTAGAGTGTCAGTTTTCTTGTACTTAAGTCGGCATTGTGCCTTTTGAATTTAATTCCAATGCAATTTCTGTGATTCATCGTCAACAAGAAGTTCCAAGGTATACAGTAAACCTGAAGTGAAGCATCGGAATCTAAAACTGGACTCACAGGAGTGGTTCAAATCATAGAAAGTTAGAGTGTTAGTCCTCTACTACTCAAGTCGGCATTGTGCCTCTTCTATTTAATTCGGATGCAATTTCTGTGTTTCATCGTCAATAACAAGTTCCAAGGTATACGGTAAACCTGAAGTGAAGCAACGGAATCTAAAACTGGACTCACTGGACAGCTTCAAATCAGAGAAAGTGAGCGTGTCAGTCCTCTTGTACTTAAGTCGGCATTGTGCCTTTCGTATTAAATTCGGATGCAATTTCTGTGTTTCATCGTCAATAAGAAGGTCCAAGGGATACAGTAAACCTGAAGTGAAGCATCGGAATCTAAAACTGGACTCACAGGAGAGGTTCAAATCATAGAAAGTTAGAGTGTCAGTCCTCTTGTACTTAAGTCGACATTGTGCCTTTTGAATTTAATTCCGATGCAATTTCTGTGTTTCATCGTCAATATGAAGTTCCAAGGTATACAGTAAACCTGAAGTGAAGCATCGGAATCTAAAACTGGACTCAAAGGAGAGGTTCAAATCATAGAAAGTTAGAGTGTCAGTCCTCTTGCACTCAAGTCGGCATTGTGCCTCTTGTATTTAATTCGGATGCAATTTCTGTGTTTCATCGTCAATAAGAAGGTCCAAGGGATACAGTAAACGTGAAGTGAGGCATCGGAATCGAAAACAGGACTCACAGGAGAGGTTCAAATCTTAGAAATTTAGTGTGTCAGTCCTCTTGTACTTAGGTCGGCATTGTGACTTTTGTATTAAATTCGGATACAATTTCTGTGTTTCATCGTCAGTAAGAAGGTCCAAGGGATACAGTAAACCTGAAGTGAAGAATCGGAATTTAAAACTGGACTCACAGGAGAGTTTCAAATCATAGAAATTTAAAGTGTCAGTTCTCTTGGACTTCAGTCGGCATTGTGTCTTTTGAATTTAATTCCGATGCAATTTCTGTGTTTCATCGTCAATAACATGTTCCAAGGTATACTGTAAACCTGAAGTGAAGCACCGGAATCTAAAACTGGACTCACAGGAGAGGTTCAAATCATAGAAAGTTAGAGTGTCAGTCCTCATGTACTTAAGTCGGCATTGTGCCTTTTGTATTAAATTCGGATGCAATTTCTGTGTTTCATCGTCAGTAAGAAGGTCCAAGGGATACAGTTAACTTGAGGTGAAGCATCGGAATCTAAAATTGGACTCACAGGAGAGGCTCAAATCATAGAAAGTTAGAGTGTCAGACCTCTCATACGGAAGTCGGCATTGTGCCTCTTGTATTAAATTCGGTTGCAATTTCTGTGTTTCATCGTCAATAAAAAGGTCCAAGGGTTACAGTAAACCTGAAGTGAGGCATCGGAATCTAAAACTGGACTCACAGGAGAGGTTCAAATCATAGAAATTTAGAGTGTCAGTCCGCTTGTACTTAAGTCGGCATTGTGCCTTTTGTCTTACATACGGATGCAATTTCTGTGTTTCATCGTCAATAAGAAGGTCCAAAGGTATAGAGTAAACCTGAAGTGAAGCATGGGAATGTAAAACTGGACTCACAGGAGAGGTTCAAATCATAGAAAGGTAGAGTGTCAGTCCTATGTACTTAAGTCGGCATTGTGCCTCTTGTATTAAATTCCGATGCAATTTCTGTGTTTCATCGTCAATAAGAAGTTCCAAGGGATACAGTAAACCTGAAGTGAAGCATCGGAATCTAAAACTGGACTCACAGGAGAGGTTCAAATCATAGAAAGTTAGAGTGTTAGTCCTCTTGTACTCAAGTCGGCATTGTGCCTTTTGAATTTAATTCCAATGCAATTTCTGTGTTTCATCGTCAACAAGAAGTTCCAAGGTATATAGTAAACCTGAAGTGAAGCATCGGAATCTAAAACTGGACTCACAGGAGAGGTTCAAATCATAGAAAGTTAGAGTGTTAGTCCTCTTGTACTCAAGTCGGCATTGTGCCTCTTGTATTTAATTCGGATGCAATTTCTGTGTTTCATCAACAATAAGAAGGCCCAAGGGATACTGTAAACCTTAAGTGAGGCATTGGAATCGAAAACAGAACTCACAGGAGAGGTTTAAACCTTAGAAAGTTTGAGTGTCAGTCCTCTTGTACTTAAGTCGGCATTGTGCCTTTTATATTCAATTCGGATGCAATTTCTGTGTTTCATCGTCAATAAGAAGGCCCAACGTATACAGTAAACCTGAAGTGAAGCATCGGAAGGTAAAACTGGAGTCACAGAAGAGGTTCAAATCATAGATACTGAGAGTGTCATTCCTCTTCTTCTTAAGTCGGCATTGTGCCTTTTGAACTAAATTCGGATGCAATTTCTGTGTTTCATCGTCAATAACAAGGTCCAAAGGCTACAGTAAACCTGTAGTAAAGCATCGGAATCTTAAACTGGACTCACAGGAGAGGTTCAAATAATAGAAAGGGAGAGTGTCAGTCCTCTTGTACTTAAGTCGGCATTGTGCATTTTGTATTCAATTCGGATGCAATTTCTGTGTTTCATCGTCAATAAGAGGGCCCAAGGTATACAGTAAACCTGAAGTGAAGCATCGGAAAGTAAAACTGGAGTCACAGAAGAGGTTCAAATCATAGAAATTGAGAGTGTCATTCCTCTTCTTCTTATGTCGGCATTGTGCCTTTTGTATTAAATTCGGATGCAATTTCTGTGTATCATCGTCAATATGAAGGTCCAAGGGATTCAGTAAAACTGAAGTGAAGCATAGGAATCTAAAACTGGACTCACAGGAGATGTTCAAATCGTAGAAAGTTAGAGTGTCAGTTTTCTTGTACTTAAGTCGGCATTGTGCCTTTTGAATTTAATTCCAATGCAATATCTGTGATTCATCGTCAACAAGACGTTCCAAGGTATACAGTAAACCTGAAGTGAAGCATCGGAATCTAAAACTGGACTCACAGGAGAGGTTCAAATCATAGAAAGTTAGAGTGTTAGTCCTCTAGTACTCAAGTCGGCATTGTGCCTCTTGTATTTAATTCGGATGTAATTTCTGTGTTTCATCGTCAATAAGAAGGTCCAAGGGATACAGTAAACGTGAAGTGAGGCATCGGAATCGAAAACAGGACTCACAGGAGAGGTTCAAATCTTAGAAATTTAGTGTGTCAGTCCTCTTGTACTTAGGTCGGCATTGTGACTTTTGTATTAAATTCGGATACAATTTCTGTGTTTCATCGTCAGTAAGAAGGTCCAAGGGATACAGTAAACCTGAAGTGAAGAATCGGAATTTTAAACTGGAGTCACAGGAGAGTTTCAAATCATAGAAATTTAGAGTGTCACTTCTCTTGGACTTCAGTCGGCATTGTGTCTTTTGAATTTAATTCCGATGCAATTTCTGTGTTTCATCGTCTATAACATGTTCCAAGGTATACTGTAAACCTGAAGTGAAGCACCGGAATCTAAAACTGGACTCACAGGAGAGGTTCAAATCATAGAAAGTTAGAGTGACAGTCCTCATGTACTTAAGTCGGCATTGTGCCTCTTCTATTTAATTCGGATGCAATTTCTGTGTTTCATCGTCAATAACAAGTTCCAAGGTATACAGTAAACCTGAAGTGAAGCAACGGAATCTAAAACTGGACTCACTGGACAGCTTAAAATCAGAGAAAGTGAGCGTGTCAGTCCTCTTGTACTTAAGTCGGCATTGTGCCTTTCGTATTAAATTCGGATGGAATTTCTGTGTTTCATCGTCAATAAGAAGGTCCAAGGGGTACAGTAAACCTGAAGTGAAGCATCGGAATCTAAAACTGGACTCACAGGAGAGGTTCGAATTATAGAAAGTTAGAGTGTCAGTCCTCTTGTACTTAAGTCGACATTGTGCCTTTTGTATTAAATTCGGATGCAATTTCTGTGTTTCATCGTCAATATGAAGGTCCAAGGGATTCAGTAAAACTGAAGTGAAGCATAGGAATCTGAAACTGGACTCACAGGAGAGGTTCAAATCATAGAAATTTAGAGTGTCAGTTCTCTTGGACTTCAGTCGGCATTGTGTCTTTTGAATTTAATTCTGATGCAATTTCTGTGTTTCATCGTCAATAACATGTTCCAAGGTATACTGTAAACCTGAAGTGAAGCACCGGAATCTAAAACTGGACTCACAGGAGAGGTTCAAATCATAGAAAGTTAGAGTGACAGTCCTCATGTACTTAAGTCGGCATTGTGCCTTTTGTATTAAATTCGGATGCAATTTCTGTGTTTCATCGTCAGTAAGAAGGTCCAAGGGATACAGTTAACTTGAAGTGAAGCATCGGAATCTAAAATTGGACTCACAGGAGAGGCTCAAATCATAGAAAGTTAAAGTGTCAGTCCTCTCATACGGAAGTCGGCATTGTGCCTCTTGTATTAAATTCGGTTGCAATTTCTGTGTTTCATCGTCAATAAAAAGGTCCAAGGGTTACAGTAAACCTGAAGTGAGGCATCGGAATCTAAAACTGGACTCACAGGAGAGGTTCAAATCATAGAAATTTAGAGTGTCAGTCCGCTTGTACTTAAGTCGGCATTGTGCCTTTTGTCTTACATACGGATGCAATTTCTGTGTTTCATCGTCAATTAGAAGGTCCAAAGGTATAGAGTAAACCTGAAGTGAAGCATCGGAATGTAAAACTGGACTCACAGGAGAGGTTCAAATCACAGAAAGGTAGAGTGTCAGTCCTATGTACTTAAGTCGGCATTGTGCCTCTTCTATTAAGTTCCGATGCAATTTCTGTGTTTCATCGTCAATAAGAAGTTCCAAGGGATACAGTAAACCTGAAGTGAAGCATCGGAATCTATAACGTGACTCACAGGAGCGGTTCAAATCATAGAGAGTTAGAGAGTCAGTCCTCTTGTACTTAATTTGGCATTGTGCCTTTTGCATTTCATTCCGAAGCAATATCTGTGCTTCATCGTCAATAAGAAGGTCCATGGTATACAGTAGACCTGAATTGTAGCATCGGAATATAAACCTGGACTCGCAGGACAGGTTAAAATCATAGAGAGTTAGAGTGTCCGTCCTCTTGTACTTATGTCGGCATTGTGCCTTTTGAAATTAATTACGATGCAATTTCTGTGTTACATCGTCAATAAGAAGGTCGAAGGCATACAGTAAACGTGAAGTGAAGCATCGGAATCTAAAACTGGACTCACAGGAGTGATTCAAATCATACAAAGTTAGAGCACCAGTGCTCTTGTACTTAAGTCGGCATTGTGCATTTAAATTTAATTCCGATGCAATTTTTGTGCTACATCGACAATAAGAAGGTCCATGGTATACAGTAAACCTGAATTGTACCTTCGGAATCTAAACCTGGACTCACAGGAGAGGTTCAAATCATAGAAAGTTAGAGTGTCAGTCCTCTCGTACTTATGTCGGCATTGTGCCTCTTGTATTTAATTCCGAAGCAATTTCTGTGTTTCATCGTCAATAACAAGTTCCAAGGTATACAGTAAACCTGAAGTGAAGCAACGGAATCTAAAACAGGACTCACTGGACAGCTTCAATTCATAGAAAGTGAGCATGTCAGTCCTCTTGTCCTTAAGTCGGCATTGTGCCTTTCGTATTAAATTCGGATGCAATTTCTGTGTTTCGTCGTCAATAAGAAGGTCCAAGGGATACAGTAAAACTGAAGTGAAGCATCGGAATCTAAAACTGGCCTCACAGGATAGGTTCAAATCATAGAAAGTTAGAGTGTCCGTCCACTTGTACTTATGTCAGAATTGTGCCTTTTGAAATTAATTACGATGCAATTTCTGTGTTTCATCGACAATAAGAAGGTCGAAGGCATACAGTAAACGTGAAGTGAAGCATCGGAATCTAAAACTGGACTCACAGGAGTGATTCAAATCATACAAAGTTAGAGCACCAGTCCTCTTGTACTTAAGTCGGCATTGTGCATTTAAATTTAATTCCGATGCAATTTTTGTGCTACATCGACAATAAGAAGGTCCATGGTATACAGTAAACCTGAATTGTACCTTCGGAATCTAAACCTGGACTCACAGGAGAGGTTCAAATCATAGAAAGTTAGAGTGTCCGTCCTCTTGTACTTATGACGGCATTGTGCCTTTTGAAATTAATTCGGATGCAATTTCTGTGTTTCATCGTCAATAAGAAGGTCCTAGGGATACAGTAAACCTGAAGTGAAGCATCGGAATCTAAAACTGGACTTACAGGAGAGGTTCAAATCATAGAAAGATAGAGTGTCAGTCCTATGTACTTAAGTCGGAATTGTGCCTTTTGTCTTAAATACAGATGCAATATCTGTGTTTCATCGTCAATAAGAAGGTCCAAGGTATGCAGTAAACCTGAAGTGAAGCATCGGAAAGTAAAACTGGACTCACAGAAGAGGTTCAAATTATAGAAAGAAAGCGTGTCAGTCCAATGTACTTATGTCGGCATTGTGCCTCTTGTATTTAATTCCGATGCAATTTCTGTGTTTCATCGTCAATAACAAGTTCCAAGGTATACAGTAAACCTGAAGTGAAGCAACGGAATCTAAAACAGGACTCACTGGACAGCTTCAAATCATAGAAAGTGAGCGTGTCAGTCCTCTTGTCCTTAAGTCGGCATTGTGCCTTTCGTATTAAATTCGGATGCAATTTCTGTGTTTCGTCGTCAATAAGAAGGTCCAAGGGATACAGTAAAACTGAAGTGAAGCATCGGAATCTAAAACTTGCCTCACAGGATAGGTTCAAATCATAGAAAGTTAGAGTGTCAGTCCTCTTGTACTTAAGTCGGCAATGTGCCTTTTGTATTAAATTCGGATGCAATTTCTGTGTTTCATCGTCAATATGAAGGTCCAAGGGATTCAGTAAAACTGAAGTGAAGCATAGGAATCTGAAACTGGACTCTCAGGAGAGGTTCAAATCATAGAAAGTTAGAGGGTCAGTTTTCTTGTACTTAAGTCGGCATTGTGCCTTTTGAATTTAATTCCGATGCAATTTCTGTGTTTCATCGTCAATATGAAGTCCAAGGTATACAGTAAACCTGAAGTGAAGCATCGGAATCTAAAACTGGACTCAAAGGAGAGGTTCAAATCATAGAAAGTTAGAGTGTCAGTGGTCTTGTACTCAAGTCGGCATTGTGCCTCTTGTATTTAATTCGGATGCAATTTCTGTGTTTCATCGTCAATAAGAAGGTCGAAGGGATACAGTAAACGTGAAGTGAGGCATCGGAATCGAAAACAGGACTCACAGGAGAGGTTCAAATCTTAGAAATTTAGTGTGTCAGTATTCTTGTACTTAAGTCGGATTTGTGCCTTTTGTATTAAATTCGGATGCAATTTCTCTGTTTCATGGTCAGTAAGAAGGTCCAAGGTATACAGTAAACCTGAAGTGAAGCACTGGAATCTGAAACTGGACTCACAGGAGAGGTTCAAATCATAGAAAATTGCAGTGTCAGTCCTCTCGTACGTAAGTCGGCATTGTGCCTCTTGTATTAAATTCGGTTGCAATTTCTGTGTTTCTTCGTCAATAAGAAGGTCCAAGTGATACAGTAAACCTGAAGTGAGGCATCGGAAACTAAAACTGGACCTACAGAAGAGGTTCAAATCATAGAAAGTGAGAGTGTCATTCCTCTTGTTCTTAAGTCGGCATTGTCCTTTTGTATTAAATTCGGATGCAATATCTGAGTTTCATCGTCAATAAGAAGTCCATAGTCTACAGTAAACCTGTAGTAAAGCATCGGAATCTTAAACTGGACTCACAGGAGAGGTTCAAATAATAGAAAGTGAGAGTGTCAGTCCTCTTGTACTTAGGTCGGCATTGTGACTTTTGTAGTAAATTCGGATACAATTTCTGTGTTTCATCGTCAGTAAGAAGGTCCAAGGGATACAGTAAACCTGAAGTGAAGAATCGGAATTTAAAACTGGACTCACAGGAGAGTTTCAAATCATAGAAATTTAGAGTGTCAGTTCTCTTGGACTTCAGTCGGCATTGTGTCTTTTGAATTTAATTCCGATGCAATTTCTGTGTTTCATCGTCAATAACATGTTCCAAGGTATACTGTAAACCTGAAGTGAAGCACCGGAATCTAAAACTGGACTCACAGGAGAGGTTCAAATCATAGAATGTTAGAGTGTCAGTCCTCTCATACGGAAGTCGGCATTGTACCTCTTGTATTAAATTCGGTTGCAATTTCTGTGTTTCATCGTCAATAAAAAGGTCCAAGGGTTACAGTGAACCTGAAGTGAGGCATCGGAATCTAAAACTGGACTCACAGGAGAGGTCAAATCATAGAAAGTTAGAGTGTCAGTGCGCTTGTACTTAAGTTGGCATTGTGCCTTTTGTCTTACATACGGATGCAATTTCTGTGTTTCATCGTCAATAAGAAGGTCCAAAGGTATAGAGTAAACCTGAAGTGAAGCATCGGAATGTAAAACTGGACTTACAGGAGAGGTTCAAATCATAGAAAGATAGAGTGACAGTCCTAGGTACTTAAGTCGGCACTGTGCATCTTGTATTAAATTCGGATGCAATTTCTGTGTTTCATCGTCAATAAGAAGTTCCAAGGGATACAGTAAACCTGAAGTGAAGCATCGGATCTTTAACGTGACTCACAGGAGCGGTTCAAATCATAGAGAGTTGGAGAGTCAGTCCTCTTGTACTTAATTCGGCATTGTGCCTTTTGCATTTCATTCCGAAGCAATTTCTGTGCTTCATCGTCAATAAGAAGGTCCATGGTATACAGCAGACCTGAATTGTAGCATCGGAATCTAAACCTGGACTCACAGGAGAGGATCAAATCATAGAAAGTTAGAGTGTCCGTCCACTTGTACTTATGTCAGAATTGTGCCTTTTGAAATTAATTACGATGCAATTTCTGTGTTTCATCGACAATAAGAAGGTCGAAGGCATACAGTAAACGTGAAGTGAAGCATCGGAATCTAAAACTGGACTCACAGGAGTGATTCAAATCATACAAAGTTAGAGCACCAGTGCTCTTGTACTTAAGTCGGCATTGTGCCTTTTAAATTTAATTCCGATGCAATTTTTGTGCTGCATCGACAATAAGAAGGTCCATGGTATACAGTAAACCTGAATTGTAGCATCGGAATCAAAACCTGGACTCAAAGGAGAGGTTGAAATCATAGAAAGTTAGAGTGTCCGTCCTCTTGTACTTATGACGGCATTGTGCCTTTTGAAATTAATTCGGATGCAATTTCTGTGTTTCATCGTCAATAAGAAGGTCCAAGGGATACAGTAAACCTGAAGTGAAGCATCCGAATCTAAAACTGGACTCACAGGAGAGGTTCAAATCATAGAAAGTTAGAGTGTCAGTCCTATGTACGTAAGTCGGCATTGTGCCTCTTGTATTTAATTCCAGTTCAATTTCTGTGTTTCATCGTCAATAACAAGTTCCAAGGAGTACAGTAAATCTGAAGTGAAGCACTGGAATCTAAAACTGGACTCACAGGACAGTTTAAATTCATAGAGAGTTGGAGTGTCCGTCCTCTTGTACTTAAGTCGGCATTTTGCCTTTTGCATTTCATTCCGAAGCAATTTCTGTGCTTCATCGTCAATAAGAAGGTCCATGGTATACAGTAGACCTGAATTGTAGCATCGGAATATAAACCTGGACTCGCAGGAGAGGTTCAAATCATAGAAAGTTAGAGTGTCCGTCCTCTTGTACTTATGTCGGCATTGTGCCTTTTGAAATTAATTACGATGCAATTTCTGTGTTACATCGTCAATAAGAAGGTCGAAGGCATACAGTAAACCTGAAGTGAAGCACCGGAATCTAAAACTGGACCCACAGGAGAGGTTCAAACCATAGAAAGATAGAGTGTCAGTCCTCTTGTACTTAAGTCGGCATTGTGCGTTTTACATTTCATTCCGAAGCAATTTCTGTGCTTCATCGTCAATAAGAAGGTCCATGGTATACTGTAGACCTGAATTGTGGCATCGGAATATGAACCTGGACTCGTAGGAGAGGTTCAAATCATAGAAAGTTAGAGTGTCCGTCTTCTTGTACTTATGTCGGCATTGTGCCTTTTGAAATTAATTAAGATGCAATTTCTGTGTTACATTGTCAATAAGAAAGTCGAAGGCATACAGTAAACGTGAAGTGAAGCATCGGAATCTAAAACTGGACTCACAGGAGTGATTCAAATCATACAAAGTTAGAGCACCAGTCGTCTTCTACTTGAGTCGGCATTGTGCCTTTTAAATTTAATTCCGATGCAATTTTTGTGCTACATCGACAATAAGAAGGTCCATGGTATACAGTATACCTGAATTGTAGCATCGGAATCTAATCCTGGACTCACATCATAGAAAGTTAGAGTGTCCGTCCTCTTGTACTTATGACGGCATTGTGCCTTTTGAAATTAATTCGGATGCAATTTCTGTGTTTCATCGACAATAAGAAGGTCCAAGGGATACAGTAAACCTGAAGTGAAGCATCGGAATCTAAAACTGGACTCACAGGAGAGGTTCAAATCATAGAAAGATAGAGTGTCAGTCCTATGTACTTCAGTCGGAATTGTGCCTTTTGTCTTAAATACAGATGCAATATCTGTGTTTCATCGTCAATAAGAAGGTCCAAGGTATGCAGTAACCCTGAAGTGAAGCATCGGAAAGTAAAACTGGACTCACAGGAGAGGTTCAAATCATAGAGAGAAAGAGTGTCAGTCCAACGTACTTAAGTCTGCATTGTGCCTCTTGTATTTAATTCCGATGCAATTTCTGTGTTTCATCGTCAATAACAAGTTCCAAGGTATACAGTAAACCTGAAGTGAAGCAACGGAAACCAAACCAGGACTCACTGGACAGCTTCAAATCATAGAAAGTGAGCGTGTCAGTCCTCTTGTACTTAAGTCGGCATTGTGCCTTTCGTATTAAATTCGGATGCAATTTCTGTGTTTCATCGTCAATAAGAAGGTCCAAGTGATACAGTAAACCTGAAGTGAAACATTGGAATCTAAAACTGGACTCACAGGAGAGGTTCAAATCATAGAATGTTAGAGTGTCAGTCCTCTTGTACTTAAGTCGGAATTGTGCCTTTTGTATTAAATTCGGATGCAATTTCTGTGTTTCATCGTCAATATGAAGGTCCAAGGGATTCAGTAAAACTGAAGTGAAGCATAGGAATCTGAAACTGGACTCACAGGAGAGGTTCAAATCATAGAAAGTTAGAGTGTGAGTTTTCTTGTACTTAAGTCGGCATTATGCTTTTTGAATTTAATTCCGATGCAATTTCTGTGTTTCATCGTCAATATGAAGTCCAAGGTATACAGTAAACCTGAAGTGAAGCATCGGAATCTAAAACTGGACTCAAAGGAGAGGTTCAAATCATAGAAAGTTAGAGTGTCAGTGCTCTTGTACTCAAGTCGGCATTGTGCCTCTTGTATTTAATTCGGATGCAATTTCTGTGTTTCATCGTCAATAAGAAGGTCCAAGGGATACAGTAAACGTGAAGTGAGGCATCGGAATTGAAAACAGGACTCACAGGAGAGGATCAAATCTTAGAAATTTAGTGTGTCAGCATTCTTGTACTTAATTCGGATTTGTGCCTTTTGTATTAAATTCGGATGCAATTTCTCGGTTTCATCGTCAGTAAGAAGGTCCAAGGTATACAGTAAACCTGAAGTGAAGCACTGGAATCTGAAACTGGACTCACAGGAGAGGTTCAAATCATAGAAAATTACAGTGTCAGTCCTCTCGTACGTAAGTCGGCATTGTGCCTCTTGTATTAAATTCGGTTGCAATTTCTGTGTTTCTTCGTCAATAAGAAGGTCCAAGTGATACAGTAAACCTGAAGTGAGGCATCGGAATCTTTAACGTGACTCACAGGAGCGGTTCAAATCATAGAGAGTTAGAGAGTCAGTCCTCTTGTACTTAATTCGGCATTGTGCCTTTTGCATTTCATTCCGAAGCAATTTCTGTGCTTCATCGTCAATAAGAAGGTCCATGGTATACAGCAGACCTGAATTGTAGCATCGGAATCTAAACCTGGACTCACAGGAGAGGATCAAATCATAGAAAGTTAGAGTGTCCGTCCACTTGTACCTATGTCGGCATTGTGCCTTTTGAAATTAATTATGATGCAATTTCTGTGTTTCATCGTCAATAAGAAGGTCGAAGGCATACAGTAAAAGTGAAGTGAAGCATCGGAATCTAAAACTGGTGTCACAGGAGTGATTCAAATCATACAAAGTTAGAGCACCAGTCCTCTTGTACTCAAGTCGGTCTAGTGCCTCTTGCATTTAATTCGGATGCAATTTCTGTGTTTCATCGTCAATAAGAAGTTCCAAGGGTTACAGTAAACCTGAAGTGAAGCATCGGAATCTTTAACGTGACTCACAGGAGCGGTTCAAATCATAGAGAGTTAGAGAGTCAGTCCTCTTGTACTTAATTCGGCATTGTGCCTTTTGCATTTCATTCCGAAGCAATTTCTGTGCTTCATCGTCAATAAGAAGGTCCATGGTATACAGCAGACCTGAATTGTAGCATCGGAATCTAAACCTGGACTCACAGGAGAGGATCAAATCATAGAAAGTTAGAGTGTCCGTCCACTTGTACCTATGTCGGCATTGTGCCTTTTGAAATTAATTATGATGCAATTTCTGTGTTTCATCGTCAATAAGAAGGTCGAAGGCATACAGTAAACGTGAAGTGAAGCATCGGAATCTAAAACTGGTCTCACAGGAGTGATTCAAATCATACAAAGTTAGAGCACCAGTCCTCTTGTACTTAAGTCGGCATTGTGCCTTTTAAATTTAATTCCGATGCAATTTTTGTGCTACATCGACAATAAGAAGGTCCATGGTATAGAGTATACCTGAATTGTAGCATCGGAATCTAAACCTGGACTCACAGGAGAGGTTCAAATCATAGAAAGTTAGAATTTCCGTCCTCTTGTACTTATGACGGCATTGTGCCTTTTGAAATTAATTCGGATGCAATTTCTGTGCTTCATCGTCAATAAGAAGGTCCAAGGGATACAGTAAACCTGAAGTGAAGCATCGGAATCTAAAACTGGACTCACAGGAGAGGTTCAAATAATAGAAAGATAGAGTGTCAGTCCTATTTACTTAAGTCGGCATTGTGCCTTTTGTCTTAAATACAGATGCAATATCTGTGTTTCATCGTCAATAAGAAGGTCCAAGGTATGCAGTAAACCTGAAGTGAAGCATCGGAAAGTAAAACTGGACTCACAGGAGAGGTTCAAATCATAGAGAGAAAGAGTGTCAGTCCAACGTACTTAAGTCTGCATTGTGCCTCTTGTATTTAATTCCGATGCAATTTCTGTGTTTCATCGTCAATAACAAGTTCGAAGGTATACAGTACACCTGAAGTGAAGCAACGGAATCTAAAACAGGACTCACTGGACAGCTTCAAATAATAGAAAGTGAGCGTGTCAGTCCTCTTGTACTTAAGTCGGCATTGTGCCTTTCGTATTAAATTCGGTTGCAATTTCTGTGTTTCATCGTCAATAAGAAGGTCCAAGGGATACAGTAAACCTGAAGTGAAGCATTGGAATCTAAAACTGGACTCACAGGCGAGGTTCAAATCATAGAAAGTTAGAGTGTCAGTCCTCTTGTACTTAAGTCGGCATTGTGCCTTTTGTATTAATCTCGGATGCAATTTCTGTGTTTCATCGTCAATATGAAGGTCCAAGGGATTCAGTAAAACTGAAGTGAAGCATAGGAATCTGAAACTGGACTCACAGGAGAGGTTCAAATCATAGAATGTTAGAGTGTCAGTTTTCTTGTACTTAAGTCGGCATTGTGCCTTTTGAATTTAATTCCGATGCAATTTCTGTGTTTCATCGTCAATATGAAGTCCAAAGTATACAGTAAACCTGAGTGAAGCATCGGAATCTAAAACTGGACTCAAAGGAGAGGTTCAAATCATAAAAAGTTAGAGTGTCAGTGCTCTTGTACTCAAGTCGGCATTGTGCCTCTTGTATTTAATTCGGATGCAATTTCTGTGTTTCATCGTCAATAAGAAGGTCCAAGGGATACAGAAAACGTGAAGTGAGGCATCGGAATCGAAAACAGGACTCACAGGAGAGGTTCAAATCTTAGAAATTTAGTGTGTCAGCATTCTTGTACTTAAGTCGGATTTGTGCCTTTTGTATTAAATTCGGATGCAATTTCTCTGTTTCATCGTCAGTAAGAAGTTCCAAGGTATACAGTAAACCTGAAGTGAAGCACTGGAATCTGAAACTGGACTCACAGGAGAGGCTCAAATCATAGAAAATTACAGTGTCAGTCCTCTCGTACGTAAGTCGGCATTGTGCCTCTTGTATTAAATTCGGTTGCAATTTCTGTGTTTCTTCGTCAATAAGAAGGTCCAAGTGATACAGTAAACCTGAAGTGAGGCATCGGAAACTAAAACTGGACTCACAGAAGAGGTTCAAAACATAGAAAGTTAGAGTGTCATTCCTCTTCTTCTTAAGTCGGCATTGTCCCTTTTGTATTAAATTCGTATGCAATTTCTGAGTTTCATCGTCAATAAGAAGTCCAAAGGCTACAGTAAACCTGTAGTAAAGCATCGGAATCTTAAACTGGACTCACAGGAGAGGTTCAAATCATAGAACGTTAGAGTGTCAGTCCTCATGTACTTATGTCGGCATTGTGCCTTTTGTATTAATTCGGATGTAATTTCTGTGTTTCATCGTCAGCAAGAAGGTCCAAGGGATACAGTGAACTTGAAGTGAAGCATCGGAATCTAAAAGTGGACTCACAGGAGAGGTTCAAATCATAGAAAGTTAGAGTGTCAGTCCTCTCATACGGAAGTCGGCATTGTGCCTCTTGTATTAAATTCGGTTGCAATTTCTGTGTTTCACCGTCAATAAAAAGGTCCAAGGGTTACATTAAACCTGAAGTGAGGCATCGGAATCTAAAACTGGACTCACAGGAGAGGTTCAAATCATAGAAAGTTAGAGTGTCAGTCCGCTTGTACTTAAGTTGGCATTGTGCCTTTTGTCTTACATACGGATGCAATTTCTGTGTTTCATCGTCAATAAGAAGGTCCAAAGGTATAGAGTAAACCTGAAGTGAAGCATCGGAATGTAAAACTGGACTCACAGGAGAGGTTCAAATCATAGAAAGATAGAGTGTCAGTCCTATGTACTTAAGTCGACATTGTGCCTCTTGTATTAAATTCGGATGCAATTTCTGTGTTTCATCGTCAATAAGAAGTTCCAAGGGATACAGTAAACCTGAAGTGAAGCATCGGAATCTTTAACGTGACTCACAGGAGCAGTTCAAATCATAGAGAGTTAGAGAGTCAGTCCTCTTGCACTTAATTCGGCATTGTGCCTTTTGCATTTCATTCCGAAACAATTTCTGTGCTTCATCGTCAATAAGAAGGTCCATGGTATACAGCAGAACTGAATTGTAGCATCGGAATCTAAACCTGGACTCACAGGAGAGGATCAAATCATAGAAAGTTAGAGTGTCCGTCCTCTTGTACTTATGTCGGCATTGTGCCTTTTGAAATTAATTACGATGCAATTTCTGTGTTTCATCGTCAATAAGAAGCTCGAAGGCATACAGTAAACGTGAAGTGAAGCATCGGAATCTAAAACTGGACTCACAGGAGTGATTCAAATCATACAAAGTTAGAGCACCAGTCGTCTTGTGCTTAAGTCGGCATTGTACCTTTTAAATTTAATTCCGATGCAATTTTTGTGCTACATCGACAATACGAAGGTCCATGGTATACAGTATACCTGAATTGTAGCATCGGAATCTAAACCTGGACTCACAGGAGAGGTTACAATCATAGAAAGTTAGAGTGTCCGTCCTCTTGTACTTATGACGGCATTGTGCCTTTTGAAATTAATTCGGATGCAATTTCTGTGTTTCATCGTCAATAAGAAGGTCCAAGGGATACAGTAAACCTGAAGTGAAGCATCGGAATCTAAACCTGGACTCACAGGATATGATCAAATCATAGAAAGTTAGAGTGTCCGTCCACTTGTACTTATGTCGGCATTGTGCCTTTTGAAATTAATTACGATGCAATTTCTGTGTTTCATCGTCAATAAGAAGGTAGAAGGCATACAGTAAACGTGAAGTGAAGCATCGGAATCTAAAACTGGACTCACAGGAGCGATTCAAATCATACAAAGTTAGAGCACCAGTCGTCTTGTTCTTAAGTCGCCATTGTACCTTTTAAATTTAATTCCGATGCAATTTTTGTGCTACATCGACAATAAGAAGGTCCATGGTATACGGTATACCTGAATTGTAGCATCGGAATCTAAACCTGGACTCACAGGAGAGGTTAAAATCATAGAAAGTTAGAGTGTCCGTCCTCTTGTACTTATGACGGCATTGTGCCTTTTGAAATTAATTCGGATGCAATTTCTGTGTTTCATCGTCAATAAGAAGGCCCAAGGGATACAGTAAACCTGAAGTGAAGCATCGGAATCTAAAACTGGACTCACAGGAGAGGTTCAAATCATAGAAAGATAGAGTGTCAGTCCTATTTACTTAAGTCGGCATTGTGCCTTTTGCCTTAAATACAGATGCAATATCTGTGTTTCATAGTCAATAAGAAGGTCCAAGGTATGCAGTAAACCTGAAGTGAAGCATCGGAAAGTAAAACTGGACTCACAGGAGAGGTTCAAATCATAGAGGGAAAGAGTGTCAGTCCAATGTACTTAAGTCTGCATTGTGCCTCTTGTATTTAATTCCGATGCAATTTCTGTGTTTCATCGTCAATAACAAGTTCCAAGGTATACAGTAAACCTGAAGTGAAGCAACGGAAACCAAACCAGGACTCACTGGACAGCTTCAAATCATAGAAAGTGAGCGTGTCAGTCCTCTTGTACTTAAGTCGGCATTGTGCCTTTCGTATTAAATTCGGATGCAAGTTCTGTGTTTCATCGTCAATAAGAAGGTCCAAGGGATACAGTAAACCTGAAGTGAAACATTGGAATCTAAAACTGGACTCACAGGAGAGGTTCAAATCATTGAAAGTTAGAGTGTCAGTCCTCTTGTACTTAAGTCGGCATTGTGCTTTTTGTATTAAATTCGGATGCAATTTCTGTGTTTCATCGTCAATATGAAGGTCCAAGGGATTCAGTAAAACTGAAGTGAAGCATAGGAATCTGAAACTGGACTCACAGGAGAGGTTCAAATCATAGAAAGTTAGAGTGTCAGTTTTCTTGTACTTAAGTCGGCATTATGCCTTTTGAATTTAATTCCGATGCAATTTCTGTGTTTCATCGTCAATATGAAGTCCAAGGTATACAGTAAACCTGAAGTGAAGCATCGGAATCTAAAACTGGACTCAAAGGAGAGGTTCAAATCATAGTAAGTTAGAGGGTCAGTGCTCTTGTACTCAAGTCGTCATTGTGCCTCTTGTATTTAATTCGGATGCAATTTCTGTGTTTCATCGTTAATAAGAAGGTCCAAGGGATACAGTAAACGTGAAGTGAGGCATCGGAATCGAAAACAGGACTCACAGGAGAGGTTCAAATCTTAGAAATTTAGTGTGTCAGCATTCTTGTACTTAAGTCGGATTTGTGCCTTTTGTATTAAATTCGGATGCAATTTCTCTGTTTCATCGTCAGTAAGAAGGTCCAAGGTATACAGTAAACCTGAAGTGAAGCACTGGAATCTGAAGCTGGACTCACAGGAGAGGTTCAAATCATAGAAAATTACAGTGTCAGTCCTCTCGTACGTAAGTCGGCATTGTGCCTCTTGTATTAAATTCGGTTGCAATTTCTGTGTTTCTTCGTCAATAAGAAGGTCCAAGTGATACAGTAAACCTGAAGTGAGGCATCGGAAACTAAAACTGGACTCACAGAAGAGGTTCAAATCATAGAAAGTGAGAGTGTCATTCCTCTTCTTCTTAAGTCGGCATTGTCCCTTTTGTATTAAATTCGGATGCAATATCTGAGTTTCATCGTCAATAAGAAGTCCAAAGACCACAGTAAACCTGTAGTAAAGCATCGGAATCTTAAACTGGACTCACAGGAGGGCTCAAATCATAGAAAGTTAGAGTGTCAGTCCGCTTGTACTTAAGTTGGCATTGTGCCTTTTGTCTTACATACGTATGCAATTTCTGTGTTTCATCGTCAATAAGAAGGTCCAAAGGTATAGAGTAAACCTGAAGTGAAGCATCGGAATGTAAAACTGGACTTACAGGAGAGGTTCAAATCATAGAAAGATAGAGTGACAGTCCTAGGTACTTAAGTCGGCATTGTGCCTCTTGTATTAAATTCGGATGCAATTTCTGTGTTTCATCGTCAATAAGAAGTTCCAAGGGATACAGTAAACCTGAAGTGAAGCATCGGAATCTTTAACGTGACTCACAGGAGCGGTTCAAATCATAGAGAGTTAGAGAGTCAGTCCTCTTGTACTTAATTCGGCATTGTGCCTTTTGCATTTCATTCCGAAGCAATTTCTGTGCTTCATCGTCAATAAGAAGGTCCATGGTATACAGCAGACCTGAATTGTAGCATCGGAATCTAAACCTGGACTCACAGGAGAGGATCAAATCATAGAAAGTTAGAGTGTCCGTCCACTTGTACTTATGTCGGCATTGTGCCTTTTGAAATTAATTACGATGCAATTTCTGTGTTTCATCGTCAATAAGAAGGTAGAAGGCATACAGTAAGCCTGAATTGTAGCATCGGAATCTAAACCTGGACTCAAAGGAGAGGTTGAAATCATAGAAAGTTAGAGCACCAGTCCTCTTGTACTTAAGTCGGCATTGTGCCTTTTAAATTTAATTCCGATGCAATTTTTGTGCTGCATCGACAATAAGAAGGTCCATGGTATACAGTAAACCTGAATTGTAGCATCGGAATCTAAACCTGGACTCAAAGGAGAGGTTGAAATCATAGAAAGTTAGAGTGTCCGTCCTCTTGTACTTATGACGGCATTGTGCCTTTTGAAATTAATTCGGATGCAATTTCTGTGATTCATCGTCAATAAGAAGGTCCAAGGGATACAGTAAACCTGAAGTGAAGCATCCGAATCTAAAACTGGACTCACAGGAGAGGTTCAAATCATAGAAAGTTAGAGTGTCAGTCCTATGTACGTAAGTCGGCATTGTGCCTCTTGTATTTAATTCCGGTTCAATTTCTGTTTTTCATCGTCAATAACAAGTTCCAAGGAATACAGTAAATCTGAAGTGAAGCACTGGAATCTAAAACTGGACTGACAGGACAGTTTCAATTCATAGAGAGTTGGAGTGTCAGTCCTCTTGTACTTAAAACGGCATTGTGCCTTTTATATTAAATTCGGATGCAATTTCTGTGTTTCATCGTCAATAAGAAGTTCCAAGGTATACATTAAACCTAAAGTGAAGCATCGGAATCTAAACCTGGACTCACAGGAGAGGTTCAAATCATAGAAAGATAGAGTGTCCGTCCTCTTGTACTTAAGTCGGCATTGTGCCCTTTGCATTTCATTCCGAAGCAATTTCTGTGCTTCATCGTCAATAAGAAGGTCCATGGTATACTGTAGACCTGAATTGTGGCATCGGAATATAAACCTGGACTCGCAGGAGAGGTTCAAATCATAGAAAGTTAGAGTGTCCGTCCTCTTGTACTTATGTCGGCATTGTGCCTTTTGAAATTAATTACGATGCAATTTCTGTGTTACATCGTCAATAAGAAGGTCGAAGGCATTCAGTAAACGTGAAGTGAAGCATCGGAATCTAAAACTGGACTCACAGGAGTGATTCAAATCATACAAAGTTAGAGCACCAGTCCTCTTGTACTTAAGTCGGCATTGTGCCTTTTAAATTTAATTCCGATGCAATTTTTGTGCTACATCGACAATAAGAAGGTCCATGGTATACAGTATACCTGAATTGTAGCATCGGAATCTAAACCTGGACTCACAGGAGAGGTTCAAATCATAGAAAGTTAGAGTGTCCGTCCTCTTGTACTTATGACGGCATTGTGCCTTTTGAAATTAATTCGGATGCAATTTCTGTGTTTCATCGTCAATAACAAGGTCCAAGGTATACAGTAAACCTGAAGTGAAGAATCGGAATCTAAAACTGGACTCACAGGAGAGGTTCAAATCATAGAAAGATAGAGTGTCAGTCCTATGTACTTAAGTCGGCATTGTGCCTTTTGTCTTAAATACAGATGCAATATCTGTGTTTCATCGTCAATAAGAAGGTCCAAGGTATGCAGTAAACCTGAAGTGAAGCATCGGAAAGTAAAACTGGACTCACAGGAGAGGTTCAAATCATAGAGAGAAAGAGTGTCAGTCCAACGTACTTAAGTCTGCATTGTGCCTCTTGTATTTAATTCCGATGCAATTTCTGTGTTTCATCGTCAATAACAAGTTCCAAGGTATACAGTAAACCTGAAGTGAACCAACGGAATCTAAAACAGGACTCACTGGACAGCTTCAAATAATAGAAAGTGAGCGTGTCAGTCCTCTTGTACTTAAGTCGGCATTGTGCCTTTCGTATTAAATTCGGATGCAATTTCTGTGTTTCATCGTCAATAAGAAGGTCCAAGGTACACAGTAAACCTGAAGTGAAGCATTGGAATCTAAAACTGGACTCACAGGAGAGGTTCAAATCATAGAAAGTTAGAGTGTCAGTCCTCTTGTACTTAAGTCGGCATTGTGCCTTTTGTATTAAATTCGGATGCAATTTCTGTGTTTCATCGTCAATATGAAGGTCCAAGGGATTCAGTAAAACTGATGTGAAGCATAGGAATCTGAAACTGGACTCACAGAAGAGGTTCAAATCATAGAAAGTTAGAGGGTCAGTTTTCTTGTACTTAAGTCGGCATTGTGCCTTTTGAATTTAATTCCGATGCAATTTCTGTGTTTCATCGTCAATATGAAGTCCAAGGTATACAGTAAACCTGAAGTGAAGCATCGGAATCTAAAACTGGAGTCAAAGGAGAGGTTCAAATCATAGAAAGTTAGAGTGTCAGTGCGCTTGTACTCAAGTCGGCATTGTGCCTCTTGTATTTAATTCAGATGCAATATCTGTGTTTCATCGTCAATAAGAAGGTCCAAGGGATACAGAAAACGTGAAGTGAGGCATCGGAATCGAAAACAGGACTCACAGGAGTGGTTCAAATCTTAGAAATTTAGTGTGTCAGCATTCTTGTACTTAAGTCGGATTTGTGCCTTTTGTATTAAATTCGGATGCTATTTCTCTGATTCATCGTCAGTAAGTTGGTCCAAGGTATACAGTAAACCTGAAGTGAAGCACTGGAATCTGAAACTGGACTCACAGGAGAGGTTCAAATCATAGAAAATTACAGTGTCAGTCCTCTCGTACGTAAGTCGGCATTGTGCCTCTTGTATTAAATTCGGTTGCAATTTCTGTGTTTCTTCGTCAATAAGAAGGTCCAAGTGATACAGTAAACCTGAAGTGAGGCATCGGAAACTAAAACTGGACTCACAGAAGAGGTTCAAATCATAGAAAGTGAGAGTGTCATACCTCTTCTTCTTAAGTCGGCATTGTCCCTTTTGTATTAAATTCGGAAGCAATTTCTGAGCTTCATCGTCAATAAGAAGTCCAAAGGCTACAGTAAACCTGTAGTAAAGCATCGGAATCTTAAACTGGACTCACAGGAGAGGTTCAAATCATAGAAAGTTAGAGTGTCAGTCCTCATGTACTTAAGTCGGCATTGTGCCTTTTGTATTAAATTCGGATGCAATTTCTGTGTTTCATCGTCAGCAAGAAGGTCCAAGGGATACAGTGAACTTGAAGTGAAGCATCGGAATCTAAAATTGGACTCACAGGAGAGGATCAAATCATAGAAAGTTAGAGTGTCAGTCCTCTCATACGGAAGTCGGCATTGTGCCTCTTGTATTAAATTCGGTTGCAATTTCTGAGTTTCATCGTCAATAAAAAGGTCCAAGGGTTACAGTAAACCTGAAGTGAGGCATCGGAATCTAAAACTGGACTCACAGGAGAGGTTTAAATCATAGAAAGTTAGAGTGTCAGTCCGCTTGTACTTAAGTTGGCATTGTGCCTTTTGTCTTACATACGGATGCAATTTCTGTGTTTCATCGTCAATAAGAAGGTCCAAAGGTATAGAGTAAAGCTGAAGTGAAGCATCGGAATGTAAAACTGGACTCACAGGTGAGGTTCAAATCATAGAAAGGTAGAGTGTCAGTCCTATGTACTTAAGCCGGCATTGTGCCTCATGTATTAAATTCGGATGCAATTTCTGTGTTTCATCGTCAATAAGAAGTTCCAAGGGATACAGTAAACCTGAAGTGAAGCATCGGAATCTTTAACGTGACTCACAGGAGCAGTTCAAATCATAGAGAGTTAGAGAGTCAGTCCTCTTGTACTTAATTCGGCATTGTGCCTTTTGCATTTCATTCCGAAGCAATTTCTGTGCTTCATCGTCAACAAGAAGGTCCATGGTATACAGCAGACCTGAATTGTAGCATCGGAATCTAAACCTGGACTCACAGGAGAGGATCAAATCATAGAAAGTTAGAGTGTCCGTCCTCTTGTACTTATGTCGGCATTGTGCCTTTTGAAATTAATTACGATGCAATTTCTGTGTTTCATCGTCAATAAGAAGGTCGAAGGCATACAGTAAACGTGAAGTGAAGCATCGGAATCTAAAACTGGACTCACAGGAGTGATTCAAATCATACAAAGTTAGAGCACCAGTCCTCTTGTACTTAAGTCGGCATTGTGCCTTTTAAATTTAATTCCGATGCAATTTTTGTGCTGCATCGACAATAAGAAGGTCCATGGTATACAGTAAACCTGAATTGTAGCATCGGAATCTAAACCTGGACTCAAAGGAGAGGTTGAAATCATAGAAAGTTAGAGTGTCCGTCCTCTTGTACTTATGACGGCATTGTGCCTTTTGAAATTAATTCGGATGCAATTTCTGTGTTTCATCGTCAATAAGAAGGTCCAAGGGATACAGTAAACCTGAAGTGAAGCATCCGAATCTAAAACTGGACTCACAGGAGAGGTTCAAATCATAGAAAGTTAGAGTGTCAGTCCTATGTATGTAAGTCGGCATTGTGCCTCTTGTATTTAATTCCGGTTCAATTTCTGTGTTTCATCGTCAATAAGAAGTTCCAAGGTATACATTAAACCTAAATTGAAGCATCGGAATCTAAAACTGGACTCACAGGAGAGGTACAAATAATAGGAAGTTAGAGTGTCAGTCCTCTTGTACTCAAGTCGGCATTGTGCCTCTTGTATTTAATTCGGATGCAATTTCTGTGTTTCATCGTCAATATGAAGGTTCAAGGGATACAGTAAACCTGAAGTGAGGCATCGGATTCAAAAACAGGACTCACAGGAGAGGTTCAAATCTGGGAAAGTTATAGTGTCAGTCCTCTTGTACTGAAGTCGGCATTGTGCATTTTGTATTAAATTCGGATGCAATTTCTGTGTTACATCGTCAACAAGAAGGTCCAAGGTATACAGTAAACCTGAAGTGAAGCATCGGAGTCTAAAACTGGACTCACAGAAGAGGTTCAAATCATAGAAAGTGAGAGTGTCATTCCTCTTCTACTTAAGTCGGCATTGTGCCTTTTGTATTAAATTCGGTTGCAATTTCTGTGTTTCATCGCCAATAACAAGGTCCAAAGGCTACAGTACACCTGAAGTAAAGCATCGGAATCTTAAACTGGACTCACAGGAGAGGTTCAAATAATAGAAAGTGAGAGTGTCAGTCCTCTTGTCCTTAAGTAGGTATTGTGACTTTTGTATTAAATTCGGATACAATTTCTGTGTTTCATCGTCCGTAAGAACGTCCAAGGGATACAGTAAACCTGAAGTGAAGCATCGGAATTTAAAACTGTACTCACAGGAGAGTTTCATATCATATATATTTAGAGTGTCAGTCCTCTTGGACATAAGTCGGCATTGTGTCTTTTGAATTTAATTCCGATGCAATTTCTGTGTTTCTTCGTCAATAACAAGTTCCAAGGTATACAGTAAACCTGAAGTGAAGCACCGGAATGTAAAACTGGACTCACAGGAGAGGTTCAAACCATACAAAGTTAGAGTGTCAGTCCTCTTGTACTTAAGTCGGCATTGTGCCTTTTGTATTAAATTCGGATGCAATTTCTTTGTTTCATCGTCAGTAAGAAGGTCCAAGGTATACAGTTAACCTGAAGTGAAGCATTGGAATCTAAAACTGCACTCACAGGAGAGGTTCAAATCATAGAAATTTAGAGTGTCAGTCCTCTCGTACGGAAGTCGGGATTGTGCCTCTTGTATTAAATTCGGTTGCAATTTCTGTGTTTCATCGTCAGTAAGAAGGTCCAAGGTATACAGTTAACCTGAAGTGAAGCATCGGAATCTAAAACTGGACTCACAGGAGTGATTCAAATCATACAAAGTTAGAGCACCAGTCCTCTTGTACTTAAGTCGGCATTGTGCCTTTTAAATTTAATTCCGATGCAATTTTTGTGCTACATCGACAATAAGAAGGTCCATGGTATACAGTATACCTGAATTGTAGCATCGGAATCTAAACCTGGACTCACAGGAGAGGTTCAAATCATAGAAAGTTAGAGTGTCCGTCCTCTTGTACTTATGCCGGCATTGTGCCTTTTGAAATTAATTCGGATGCAATTTCTGTGTTTCATCGTCAATAAGAAGGTCCAAGGGATACAGTAAACCTGAAGTGAAGAATCGGAATCTAAAACTGGACTCACAGGAGAGGTTCAAATCATAGAAAGATAGAGTGTCAGTCCTATGTACTTAAGTCGGCATTGTGCCTTTTGTCTTAAATACAGATGCAATATCTGTGTTTCATCGTCAATAAGAAGGTCCAAGGTATGCAGTAAACCTGAAGTGAAGCATCGGAAAGTAAAACTGGACTCACAGGAGAGGTTCAAATCATAGAGAGAAAGAGTGTCAGTCCAACGTACTTAAGTCTGCATTGTGCCTCTTGTATTTAATTCCGATGCAATTTCTGTGTTTCATCGTCAATAACAAGTTCCAAGGTATACAGTAAACCTGATGTGAAGCAAAGGGAATCTAAAACAGGACTCACTGGACAGCTTCAAATTATAGAAAGTGAGCGTGTCAGTCCTCTTGTACTTAAGTCGGCATTGTGCCTTTCGTATTAAATTCGGATGCAATTTCTGTGTTTCATCGTCAATAAGAAGGTCCAAAGGTATAGAGTAAACCTGAAGTGAAGCATCGGAATGTAAAACTGGACTTACAGGAGAGGTTCAAATCATAGAAAGATAGTGTGACAGTCCTAGGTACTTAAGTCGGCATTGTGCCTCTTGTATTAAATTCGGATGCAATTTCTGTGTTTCATCGTCAATAAGAAGTTCCAAGGGATACAGTAAACCTGAAGTGAAGCATCGGAATCTTTAACGTAACTCACAGGAGCGGTTCAAATCATAGAGAGTTAGAGAGTCAGTGCTCTTGTACTTAATTCGGCATTGTGCCTTTTGCATTTCATTCCGAAGCAATTTCTGTGCTTCATCGTCAATAAGAAGGTCCATGGTATACAGCAGACCTGAATTGTAGCATCGGAATCTAAACCTGGACTCACAGGAGAGGATCAAATCATAGAAAGTTAGAGTGTCCGTCCACTTGTACTTATGTCGGCATTGTGCCTTTTGAAATTAATTACGATGCAATTTCTGTGTTTCATCGTCAATAAGAAGGTCGAAGGCATACAGCAAACGTGAAGTGAAGCATCGGAATCTAAAACTGGACTCACAGGAGTGATTCAAATCATACAAAGTTAGAGCACCAGTCCTCTTGTACTTAAGTCGGCATTGTGCATTTTAAATTTAATTCCGATGCAATTTTTGTGCTGCATCGACAATATGAAGGTCCATGGTATACAGTAAACCTGAATTGTAGCATCGGAATCTAAACCTGGACTCAAAGGAGAGGTTGAAATCATAGAAAGTTAGAGTGTCCGTCCTCTTGTACTTATGACGGCATTGTGCCTTTTGAAATTAATTCGGATGCAATTTCTGTGTTTCATCGTCAATAAGAAGGTCCAAGGGATACAGTAAACCTGAAGTGAAGCATCTGAATCTAAAACTGGACTCACAGGAGAGGTTCAAATCATAGAAAGTTAGAGTGTCAGTCCTATGTATGTAAGTCGGCATTGTGCCTCTTGTATTTAATTCCGGTTCAATTTCTGTGTTTCATCGTCAATAACAAGTTCCAAGGAATACAGGAAATCTGAAGTGAAGCACTGGAATCTAAAACTGGACTGACAGGACAGTTTCAATTCATAGAGAGTTGGAGTGTCAGTCCTCTTGTACTTAAAACGGCATTGTGCCTTTTATATTAAATTCGGATGCAATTTCTGTGTTTCATCGTTAATAAGAAGTTCCAAGGTATACATTAAACCTAAAGTGAAGCATCGGAATCTAAACCTGGACTCACAGGAGAGGTTCAAATCATAGAAAGATAGAGTGTCCGTCCTCTTGTACTTAAGTCGCCATTGTGCCTTTTGCATTTCATTCCGAAGCAATTTCTGTGCTTCATCGTCAATAAGAAGGTCCATGGTATACAGTAGACCTGAATTGTAGCATCGGAATATAAACCTGGACACGCAGGAGAGGTTCAAATCATAGAAAGTTAGAGTGTCAGTCCTCTTGCACTTATGTCGGCATTGTGCCTTTTGAAATTAATTACGATGCAATTTCTCAGTTACATCGTCAATAAGAAGGTCGAAGGCATACAGTAAACGTGACGTGAAACATCGGAATCTAAAACTGGACTCACAGGAGTGATTCAAATCATACAAAGTTAGAGCACCAGTCCTCTTGTACTCAAGTCGGTATTGTGCCTCTTGCATTTAATTCGGATGCAATTTCTGTGTTTCATCGTCAATATGAAGGTTCAAGGGATACAGTAAACCTGAAGTGAGGCATCGGATTCAAAAACAGGACTCACAGGAGAGGTTCAAATCTTGGAAAGTTAGAGTGTCAGTCCTCTTGTACTGAAGTCGGCATTGTGCCTTTTGTATTAAATTCGGATGCAATTTCTGTGTTACATCGTCAACAAGAAGGTCCAAGGTATACAGTAAACCTGAAGTGAAGCATCGGAGTCTAAAACTGGACTCACAGAAGAGGTTCAAATCATAGAAAGTGAGAGTGTCATTCCTCTTCTTCTTAAGTCGACATTGTGCCTTTTGTATTAAATTTCGGATGCAATTTCTGTGTTTCATCGCCAATAACAAGGTCCAAAGGCTACAGTACACCTGAAGTAAAGCATCGGAGTCTTAAACTGGACTCACAGGAGAGGTTCAAATAATAGAAAGTGAGAGTGTCTGTCCTCTTGTACTTAAGTCGGCATTGTGACTTTTGTATTAAGTTCGGATACAATTTCTGTGTTTCATCGTCCGTAAGAAGGTCCAAGGTATACAGTAAACCTGTAGTGAAGCACCGGAATCTAAAACTGGACTCACAGGAGAGGTTCAAACCATAGAAAGTTAGAGTGTCAGTCCTCTTGTACTTAAGTCGGCATTGTGCCTTTTGCATTTCATTCCGAAGCAATTTCTGTGTTCCATCGTCAATAAGAAGGTCCATGGTATACTGTAGACCTGAATTGTGGCATCGGAATATAAACCTGGACTCGCAGGAGAGGTTCAAATCATAGAAAGTTAGAGTGTCCGTCCTCTTGTACTTATGTCGGCATTGTGCCTTTTGAAATTAATTACGATGCAATTTCTGTGTTACATCGTCAATAAGAAGGTCGAAGGCATACAGTAAACGTGAAGTGAAGCATCGGAATCTAAAACTGGACTCACAGGAGTGATTCAAATCATACAAAGTTAGATCACCAGTCCTCTTGTACTTAAGTCGGCATTGTGCCTTTTAAATTTAATTCCGATGCAATTTTTGTGCTACATCGACAATAAGAAGGTCCATGGTATACAGTATACCTGAATTGTAGCATCGGAATCTAAACCTGGACTCACAGGAGAGGTTCAAATCATAGAAAGTTAGAGTGTCCGTCCTCTTGTACTTATGACGGCATTGTGCCTTTTGAAATTAATTCGGATGCAATTTCTGTGTTTCATCGTCAATAAGAAGGTCCAAGGGATACAGTAAACCTGAAGTGAAGAATCGGAATCTAAAACTGGACTCACAGGGGAGGTTCAAATCATAGAAAGATAGAGTGTCAGTCCTATGTACTTAAGTCGGCATTGTGCCTTTTGTCTTAAATACAGATGCAATATCTGTGTTTCATCGTCAATAAGATGGTCCAAGGTATGCAGTAAACCTGATGTGAAGCATCGGAAAGTAAAACTGGACTCACAGGAGAGGTTCAAATCATAGAGAGAAAGAGTGTCAGTCCAACGTACTTAAGTCTGCATTGTGCCTCTTGTATTTAATTCCGATGCAATTTCTGTGTTTCATCGTCAATAACAAGTTCCAAGGTATACAGTAAACCTGAAGTGAAGCAACGGAATCTAAAACAGGACTCACTGGACAGCTTCAAATAATAGAAAGTGAGCGTGTCAGTCCTCTTGTACTTAAGTCGGCATTGTGCCTTTCGTATTAAATTCGGATGCAATTTCTGTGTTTCATCGTCAATAAGAAGGTCCAAGGGATACAGTAAACCTGAAGTGAAGCATTGGAATCTAAAACTGGACTCACAGGAGAGGTTCAAATCATAGAAAGTTAGAGTGTCAGTCCTCTTGTACTTAAGTCGGCATTGTGCCTTTTGTATTAAATTCGGATGCAATTTCTGTGTTTCATCGTCAATATGAAGGTCCAAGGGATTCAGTAAAACTGATGTGAAGCATAGGAATCTGAAACTGGACTCACAGAAGAGGTTCAAATCATAGAAAGTTAGAGGGTCAGTTTTCTTGTACTTAAGTCGGCATTGTGCCTTTTGAATTTAATTCCGATGCAATTTCTGTGTTTCATCGTCAATATGAAGTCCAAGGTATACAGTAAACCTGAAGTGAAGCATCGGAATCTAAAACTGGAGTCAAAGGAGAGGTTCAAATCATAGAAAGTTAGAGTGTCAGTGCGCTTGTACTCAAGTCGGCATTGTGCCTCTTGTATTTAATTCGGATGCAATTTCTGTGTTTCATCGTCAATAAGAAGGTCCAAGGGATACAGAAAACGTGAAGTGAGGCATCGGAATCGAAAACAGGACTCACAGGAGTGGTTCAAATCTTAGAAATTTAGTGTGTCAGCATTCTTGTACTTAAGTCGGATTTGTGCCTTTTGTATTAAATTCGGATGCAATATCTCTGTTTCATCGTCAGTAAGTTGGTCCAAGGTATACAGTAAACCTGAAGTGAAGCACTGGAATCTGAAACTGGACTCACAGGAGAGGTTCAAATCATAGAAAATTACAGTGTCAGTCCTCTCGTACGTAAGTCGGCATTGTGCCTCTTGTATTAAATTCGGTTGCAATGTCTGTGTTTCTTCGTCAATAAGAAGGTCCAAGTGATACAGTAAACCTGAAGTGAGGCATCGGAAACTAAAACTGGACTCACAGAAGAGGTTCAAATCATAGAAAGTGAGAGTGTCATTCCTCTTCTTCTTAAGTCGGCATTGTCCCTTTTGTATTAAATTCGGAAGCAATTTCTGAGCTTCATCGTCAATAAGAAGTCCAAAGGCTACAGTAAACCTGTAGTAAAGCATCGGAATCTTAAACTGGACTCACAGGAGAGGTTCAAATCATAGAAAGTTAGAGTGTCAGTCCTCATGTACTTAAGTCGGCATTGTGCCTTTTGTATTAAATTCGGATGCAATTTCTGTGTTTCATCGTCAGCAAGAAGGTCCAAGGGATACAGTGAACTTGAAGTGAAGCATCGGAATCTAAAATTGGACTCACAGGAGAGGATCAAATCATAGAAAGTTAGAGTGTCAGTCCTCTCATACGGAAGTCGGCATTGTGCCTCTTGTATTAAATTCGGTTGCAATTTCTGAGTTTCATCGTCAATAAAAAGGTCCAAGGGTTACAGTAAACCTGAAGTGAGGCATCGGATTCTAAAACTGGACTCACAGGAGAGGATTAAATCATAGAAAGTTAGAGTGTCAGTCCGCTTGTACTTAAGTTGGCATTGTGCCTTTTGTCTTACATACGGATGCAATTTCTGTGTTTCATCGTCAATAAGAAGGTCCAAAGGTATAGAGTAAAGCTGAAGTGAAGCATCGGAATGTAAAACTGGACTCACAGGAGAGGTTCAAATCATAGAAAGGTAGAGTGTCAGTCCTATGTACTTAAGCCGGCATTGTGCCTCATGTATTAAATTCGGATGCAATTTCTGTGTTTAATCGTCAATAAGAAGTTCCAAGGGATACAGTAAACCTGAAGTGAAGCATCGGAATCTTTAACGTGACTCACAGGAGCAGTTCAAATCATAGAGAGTTAGAGAGTCAGTCCTCTTGTACTTAATTCGGCATTGTGCCTTTTGCATTTCATTCCGAAGCAATTTCTGTGCTTCATCGTCAACAAGAAGGTCCATGGTATACAGCAGACCTGAATTGTAGCATCGGAATCTAAACCTGGACTCACAGGAGAGGATCAAATCATAGAAAGTTAGAGTGTCCGTCCTCTTGTACTTATGTCGGCATTGTGCCTTTTGAAATTAATTACGATGCAATTTCTGTGTTTCATCGTCAATAAGAAGGTCGAAGGCATACAGTAAACGTGAAGTGAAGCATCGGAATCTAAAACTGGACTCACAGGAGTGATTCAAATCATACAAAGTTAGGGCACCAGTCCTCTTGTACTTAAGTCGGCATTGTGCGTTTTAAATTTAATTCCGATGCAATTTTTGTGCTGCATCGACAATAAGAAGGTCCATGGTATACAGTAAACCTGAATTGTAGCATCGGAATCTAAACCTGGACTCAAAGGAGAGGTTGAAATCATAGAAAGTTAGAGTGTCCGTCCTCTTGTACTTATGACGGCATTGTGCCTTTTGAAATTAATTCGGATGCAATTTCTGTGTTTCATCGTCAATAAGAAGGTCCAAGGGATACAGTAAACCTGAAGTGAAGCATCCGAATCTAAAACTGGACTCACAGGAGAGGTTCAAATCATAGAAAGTTAGAGTGTCAGTCCTATGTATGTAAGTCGGCATTGTGCCTCTTGTATTTAATTCCGGTTCAATTTCTGTGTTTCATCGTCAATAAGAAGTTCCAAGGTATACATTAAACCTAAAGTGAAGCATCGGAATCTAAAACTGGACTCACAGGAGAGGTACAAATAATAGGAAGTTAGAGTGTCAGTCCTCTTGTACTCAAGTCGGCATTGTGCCTCTTGTATTTAATTCGGATGCAATTTCTGTGTTTCATCGTCAATATGAAGGTTCAAGGGATACAGTAAACCTGAAGTGAGGCATCGGATTCAAAAACAGGACTCACAGGAGAGGTTCAAATCTGGGAAAGTTAGAGTGTCAGTCCTCTTGTACTGAAGTCGGCATTGTGCATTTTGTATTAAATTCGGATGCAATTTCTGTGTTACATCGTCAACAAGAAGGTCCAAGGTATACAGTAAACCTGAAGTGAAGCATCGGAGTCTAAAACTGGACTCACAGAAGAGGTTCAAATCATAGAAAGTGAGAGTGTCATTCCTCTTCTACTTAAGTCGACATTGTGCCTTTTGTATTAAATTCGGTTGCAATTTCTGTGTTTCATCGCCAATAACAAGGTCCAAAGGCTACAGTACACCTGAAGTAAAGCATCGGAATCTTAAACTGGACTCTTAGGAGAGGTTCAAATAATAGAAAGTGAGAGTGTCAGTCCTCTTGTTTTTAAGTAGGTATTGTGACTTTTGTATTAAATTCGGATACAATTTCTGTGTTTCATCGTCCGTAAGAACGTCCAAGGGATACAGTAAACCTGAAGTGAAGCATCGGAATTTAAAACTGTACTCACAGGAGAGTTTCATATCATATAAATTTAGAGTGTCAGTCCTCTTGGACATAAGTCGGCATTGTGTCTTTTGAATTTAATTCCGATGCAATTTCTGTGTTTCTTCGTCAATAACAAGTTCCAAGGTATACAGTAAACCTGAAGTGAAGCACCGGAATGTAAAACTGGACTCACAGGAGAGGTTCAAACCATACAAAGTTAGAGTGTCAGTCCTCTTGTACTTAAGTCGGCATTGTGCCTTTTGTATTAAGTTCGGATGCAATTTCTGTGTTTCATCGTCAGTAAGAAGGTCCAAGGTATACAGTTAACCTGAAGTGAAGCATTGGAATCTAAAACTGCACTCACAGGAGAGGTTCAAATCATAGAAATTTAGAGTGTCAGTCCTCTCGTACGGAAGTCGGGATTGTGCCTCTTGTATTAAATTCGGTTGCAATTTCTGTGTTTCATCGTCAATAAGAAGGTCCTAGGGATACAGTAAACCTGAAGTGCGGCATCGGAATCTAAAACTGGACTCACAGGAGAGGTTCAAATCATAGAAAGTTAGAGTGTCAGTCCTCTTGTACTTAAGTCGGCATTGTGCCTTTTGTCTTACATACGGACGCAATTTCTGTGTTTCATATTCAATAAGAAGGTCCAAGGTATACAGTAAACCTGAAGTGAAGCATCGGAATGTAAAACTGGACTCACAGGAGAGGTTCAAATCATAGAAAGATAGAGTGTCAGTCCTATGTACTTAAGTCGGAATTGTGCTTCGTGTATTAAATTCGGATGCAATTTGTGTGTTTCATCGTCAATAAGATGTTCCAAGGGATACAGTAAACCTGAAGTGAAGCATCGGAATCTTTAACGTGACTCACCGGAGAGGTTCAAATCATAGAAAGTTAGAGTATCCGTCCTCTTGTACTTATGTCGGCATTGTGCCTTTTGAAATTAATTCCGATGCAATTTCTGTGTTTCATCGTCAATAAGATGGTCGAAGGTATACAGTAAACTTGAAGTGAAGCATCGGAATCTAAAACTGGACTCACAGGAGCGATTCAAATCATAGAAAGTTAGAGCGCCAGTCCTCTTGTACTTAAGTCGGCATTGTGCCTTTTGAGTATAATTCCGATGCAATTTTTGTGCTACATCGTCAATAAGAAGGTCCATGGTATACAGTAAACCTGAAGTGTAGCATCGGCATCTAAAACTGGACCCACAGGAGAGGTTCAAATCATAGAAAGTTAGAGTGTCAGTCCTCTTGTACTTAAGTCGGCATTGTGCCATTTGTATTAAATTCGGATGCAAATGCTGTGTATCACCGTCAATATGAAGGTCCAAGGGTTTCAGTTAAACTGAAGTGAAGCATAGGAATCTAAAACTGGACTCACAGGAGATGTTCAAATCATAGAAAGTTAGAATGTCAGTTTTCTTGTACTTAAGTCGGCATTGTGCATTTTATATTCAATTCGGATGCAATTTCTATGTTTCATCGTCAATAAGAAGGTCCAAGGTATACAGTAAACCTGAAGTGAAGCATCGGAAAGTAAAACTGGAGTCACAGAAGAGGTTCAAATCATAGAAAGTGAGAGTGTCATTCCTCTTCTTCTTAAGTCGGCATTTTGCCTTTTGTATTAAATTCGGATGCAATTTCTGTGTTTCATCGTCAATAAGAAGGTCCAAGGTATACAGTAAACCTGAAGTGAAGAATCGGAATTTGAAACTGGACTCACAGGAGAGTTTAAAATCATAAAAAATTTAGAGTGTCAGTTCTCTTGGACTTAAGTCGGCATTGAGTCTTTTGAATTTAATTCCGATGCAATTTCAGTGTTTTTATCGTCAATAACATGTTCCAAGGTATACTGTAAACCTGAAGTGATGCACCGGAATCTAAAACTGGACTCACAGGAGAGGTTCAAATCATAGAAAGTTAGGGTGTCAGTCCTCTTGTACTTATGTCGGCATTGTGCCTTTAGTATTAAATTCGGATGCAATTTCTGTGTTTCATCGTCAGTAAGAAGGTCCAAGGGATACAGTTAACCTGAAGTGAAGCATCGGAATCTAAAATTGGACTCACAGGAGAGGTACAAATCATAGAAAGTTAGAGTGTCAGTCCTCTTGTACGTAAGTTGGCATTGTGCCTCTTGTATTAAATTCGGTTGCAATTTCTGTGTTTATTCGTCAATAAGAAGGTCCAAGGGTTACAGTAAACCTGAAGTGAGGCATCGGAATCTAAAACTGGACTCACAGGAGAGGTTCAAATCATAGAAAGTTAGAGTGTCAGTCCGCCTGTACTTAAGTTGGCATTATGCCTTTTGTCTTACATACGGATGCAATTTCTGTGTTTCATCGTCAATAAGAAGGTCCTAAGGTATAGAGTAAACCTGAAGTGAAGCATCGGAATGTAAAACTGGACTCACAGGAGAGGTTCAAAGCATAGAAAGATAGAGTGTCAGTCCTATGTACTTAAGTCGGCATTGTGCCTCTTGTATTAAATTCGGATGCAATTTCTGTGTTTCATCGTCAATATGAAGTTCCAAGGGATACAGTAAACCTGAAGTGAAGCATCGGAATCTAAAACGTGACTCACAGGAGCAGTTCAAATCATAGAGAGTTAGAGAGTCAGTCCTCTTGTACTTAATTCGGCATTGTGCCTTTGCATTTCATTCCGAAGCAATTTCTGTGCTTCATCGTCAATAAGAAGGTCCATGGTATACAGCAGACCTGAATTGTAGCATCGGAATCTAAACCTGGACTCACAGGAGAGGATCAAATCATAGAAAGTTAGAGTGTCCGTCCTCTTGTACTTATGTCGGCATTGTGCCTTTTGAAATTAATTACGATGCAATTTCTGTGTTTCATCGTCAATAAGAAGGTCGAAGGCATACAGTAAACGTGAAGTGAAGCATCTGAATCTAAATCTGGACTCACAGGAGTGATTCAAATCATACAAAGTTAGAGCACCAGTCCTCTTGTACTTAAGTCGGCATTGTGCCTTTTAAATTTAATTCCGATGCAATTTTTGTGCTGCATCGACAATAAGAAGGTCCATGGTATACAGTAAACCTGAATTGTAGCATCGGAATCTAATCCTGGACTCAAAGGAGAGGTTGAAATCATAGAAAGTTAGAGTGTCCGTCCTCTTGTACTTATGACGGCATTGTGCCTTTTGAAATTAATTCGGATGCAATTTCTGTGTTTCATCGTCAATAAGAAGGTCCAAGGGATACAGTAAACCTGAAGTGAAGCATCGGAATCTAAAACTGGAATCACAGGAGAGGTTCAAATCATAGAAAGTTAGAGTGTCAGTCCTATGTACGTAAGTCGGCATTGTGCCTCTCGTATTTAATTCCGATGCAATTTCTGTGTTTCATCGTCATTAACAAGTTCCAAGGAATACAGTAAATCTGAAGTGAAGCACTGGAATCTAAAACTGGACACACAGGACAGTTTCAATTCATTGAGAGTTGGAGTGTCAGTCCTCTTGTACTTAAAACGGCATTGTGCCTTTTGTATTAAATTCGGATGCAATTTCTGTGTTTCATCGTCAATAAGAAGTTCCAAGGTATACATTAAACCTAAAGAGAAGCATCGGAATCTAAAACTGGACTAACAGGAGAGGTTCAAATCATAGAAAGTTAGAGTGTCAGTCCTCTTGTACTCAAGTCGGCATTGTGCCTCTTGTATTTAATTCGGATGCAATTTCTGTGTTTCATCGTCAATATGAAGGTTCAAGGGATACAGTAAACCTGAACTGAGGCATCGGATTCAAAAACAGGACTCACAGGAGAGGTTCAAATCTGGGAAAGTTAGAGTGTCAGTCCTCTTGTACTGAAGTCGGCATTGTGCATTTTGTATTAAATTCGGATGCAATTTCTGTGTTACATCGTCAACAAGAAGGTCCAAGGTATACAGTAAACCTGAAGTGAAGCATCGGAGTCTAAAACTGGACTCACAGAAGAGGTTCAAATCATAGAAAGTGAGAGTGTCATTCCTCTTCTACTTAAGTCGACATTGTGCCTTTTGTATTAAATTCGGTTGCAATTTCTGTGTTTCATCGCCAATAACAAGGTCCAAAGGCTACAGTACACCTGAAGTAAAGCATCGGAATCTTAAACTGGACTCACAGGAGAGGTTCAAATAATAGAAAGTGAGAGTGTCAGTCCTCTTGTTTTTAAGTAGGTATTGTGACTTTTGTATTAAATTCGGATACAATTTCTGTGTTTCATCGTCCGTAAGAACGTCCAAGGGATACAGTAAACCTGAAGTGAAGCATCGGAATTTAAAACTGTACTCACAGGAGAGTTTCATATCATATAAATTTAGAGTGTCAGTCCTCTTGGACATAAGTCGGCATTGTGTCTTTTGAATTTAATTCCGATGCAATTTCTGTGTTTCTTCGTCAATAACAAGTTCCAAGGTATACAGTAAACCTGAAGTGAAGCACCGGAATGTAAAACTGGACTCACAGGAGAGGTTCAAACCATACAAAGTTAGAGTGTCAGTCCTCTTGTACTTAAGTCGGCATTGTGCCTTTTGTATTAAGTTCGGATGCAATTTCTGTGTTTCATCGTCAGTAAGAAGGTCCAAGGTATACAGTTAACCTGAAGTGAAGCATTGGAATCTAAAACTGCACTCACAGGAGAGGTTCAAATCATAGAAATTTAGAGTGTCAGTCCTCTCGTACGGAAGTCGGGATTGTGCCTCTTGTATTAAATTCGGTTGCAATTTCTGTGTTTCATCGTCAATAAGAAGGTCCTAGGGATACAGTAAACCTGAAGTGCGGCATCGGAATCTAAAACTGGACTCACAGGAGAGGTTCAAATCATAGAAAGTTAGAGTGTCAGTCCTCTTGTACTTAAGTCGGCATTGTGCCTTTTGTCTTACATACGGACGCAATTTCTGTGTTTCATATTCAATAAGAAGGTCCAAGGTATACAGTAAACCTGAAGTGAAGCATCGGAATGTAAAACTGGACTCACAGGAGAGGTTCAAATCATAGAAAGATAGAGTGTCAGTCCTATGTACTTAAGTCGGAATTGTGCTTCGTGTATTAAATTCGGATGCAATTTGTGTGTTTCATCGTCAATAAGATGTTCCAAGGGATACAGTAAACCTGAAGTGAAGCATCGGAATCTTTAACGTGACTCACCGGAGAGGTTCAAATCATAGAAAGTTAGAGTATCCGTCCTCTTGTACTTATGTCGGCATTGTGCCTTTTGAAATTAATTCCGATGCAATTTCTGTGTTTCATCGTCAATAAGATGGTCGAAGGTATACAGTAAACTTGAAGTGAAGCATCGGAATCTAAAACTGGACTCACAGGAGCGATTCAAATCATAGAAAGTTAGAGCGCCAGTCCTCTTGTACTTAAGTCGGCATTGTGCCTTTTGAGTATAATTCCGATGCAATTTTTGTGCTACATCGTCAATAAGAAGGTCCATGGTATACAGTAAACCTGAAGTGTAGCATCGGCATCTAAAACTGGACCCACAGGAGAGGTTCAAATCATAGAAAGTTAGAGTGTCAGTCCTCTTGTACTTAAGTCGGCATTGTGCCATTTGTATTAAATTCGGATGCAAATGCTGTGTATCACCGTCAATATGAAGGTCCAAGGGTTTCAGTTAAACTGAAGTGAAGCATAGGAATCTAAAACTGGACTCACAGGAGATGTTCAAATCATAGAAAGTTAGAATGTCAGTTTTCTTGTACTTAAGTCGGCATTGTGCATTTTATATTCAATTCGGATGCAATTTCTATGTTTCATCGTCAATAAGAAGGTCCAAGGTATACAGTAAACCTGAAGTGAAGCATCGGAAAGTAAAACTGGAGTCACAGAAGAGGTTCAAATCATAGAAAGTGAGAGTGTCATTCCTCTTCTTCTTAAGTCGGCATTTTGCCTTTTGTATTAAATTCGGATGCAATTTCTGTGTTTCATCGTCAATAAGAAGGTCCAAGGTATACAGTAAACCTGAAGTGAAGAATCGGAATTTGAAACTGGACTCACAGGAGAGTTTAAAATCATAAAAAATTTAGAGTGTCAGTTCTCTTGGACTTAAGTCGGCATTGAGTCTTTTGAATTTAATTCCGATGCAATTTCAGTGTTTTTATCGTCAATAACATGTTCCAAGGTATACTGTAAACCTGAAGTGATGCACCGGAATCTAAAACTGGACTCACAGGAGAGGTTCAAATCATAGAAAGTTAGGGTGTCAGTCCTCTTGTACTTATGTCGGCATTGTGCCTTTAGTATTAAATTCGGATGCAATTTCTGTGTTTCATCGTCAGTAAGAAGGTCCAAGGGATACAGTTAACCTGAAGTGAAGCATCGGAATCTAAAATTGGACTCACAGGAGAGGTACAAATCATAGAAAGTTAGAGTGTCAGTCCTCTTGTACGTAAGTTGGCATTGTGCCTCTTGTATTAAATTCGGTTGCAATTTCTGTGTTTATTCGTCAATAAGAAGGTCCAAGGGTTACAGTAAACCTGAAGTGAGGCATCGGAATCTAAAACTGGACTCACAGGAGAGGTTCAAATCATAGAAAGTTAGAGTGTCAGTCCGCCTGTACTTAAGTTGGCATTATGCCTTTTGTCTTACATACGGATGCAATTTCTGTGTTTCATCGTCAATAAGAAGGTCCTAAGGTATAGAGTAAACCTGAAGTGAAGCATCGGAATGTAAAACTGGACTCACAGGAGAGGTTCAAAGCATAGAAAGATAGAGTGTCAGTCCTATGTACTTAAGTCGGCATTGTGCCTCTTGTATTAAATTCGGATGCAATTTCTGTGTTTCATCGTCAATATGAAGTTCCAAGGGATACAGTAAACCTGAAGTGAAGCATCGGAATCTAAAACGTGACTCACAGGAGCAGTTCAAATCATAGAGAGTTAGAGAGTCAGTCCTCTTGTACTTAATTCGGCATTGTGCCTTTGCATTTCATTCCGAAGCAATTTCTGTGCTTCATCGTCAATAAGAAGGTCCATGGTATACAGCAGACCTGAATTGTAGCATCGGAATCTAAACCTGGACTCACAGGAGAGGATCAAATCATAGAAAGTTAGAGTGTCCGTCCTCTTGTACTTATGTCGGCATTGTGCCTTTTGAAATTAATTACGATGCAATTTCTGTGTTTCATCGTCAATAAGAAGGTCGAAGGCATACAGTAAACGTGAAGTGAAGCATCTGAATCTAAATCTGGACTCACAGGAGTGATTCAAATCATACAAAGTTAGAGCACCAGTCCTCTTGTACTTAAGTCGGCATTGTGCCTTTTAAATTTAATTCCGATGCAATTTTTGTGCTGCATCGACAATAAGAAGGTCCATGGTATACAGTAAACCTGAATTGTAGCATCGGAATCTAATCCTGGACTCAAAGGAGAGGTTGAAATCATAGAAAGTTAGAGTGTCCGTCCTCTTGTACTTATGACGGCATTGTGCCTTTTGAAATTAATTCGGATGCAATTTCTGTGTTTCATCGTCAATAAGAAGGTCCAAGGGATACAGTAAACCTGAAGTGAAGCATCGGAATCTAAAACTGGAATCACAGGAGAGGTTCAAATCATAGAAAGTTAGAGTGTCAGTCCTATGTACGTAAGTCGGCATTGTGCCTCTCGTATTTAATTCCGATGCAATTTCTGTGTTTCATCGTCATTAACAAGTTCCAAGGAATACAGTAAATCTGAAGTGAAGCACTGGAATCTAAAACTGGACACACAGGACAGTTTCAATTCATTGAGAGTTGGAGTGTCAGTCCTCTTGTACTTAAAACGGCATTGTGCCTTTTGTATTAAATTCGGATGCAATTTCTGTGTTTCATCGTCAATAAGAAGTTCCAAGGTATACATTAAACCTAAAGAGAAGCATCGGAATCTAAAACTGGACTAACAGGAGAGGTTCAAATCATAGAAAGTTAGAGTGTCAGTCCTCTTGTACTCAAGTCGGCATTGTGCCTCTTGTATTTAATTCGGATGCAATTTCTGTGTTTCATCGTCAATATGAAGGTTCAAGGGATACAGTAAACCTGAACTGAGGCATCGGATTCAAAAACAGGACTCACAGGAGAGGTTCAAATCTGGGAAAGTTAGAGTGTCAGTCCTCTTGTACTGAAGTCGGCATTGTGCATTTTGTATTAAATTCGGATGCAATTTCTGTGTTACATCGTCAACAAGAAGGTCCAAGGTATACAGTAAACCTGAAGTGAAGCATCGGAGTCAAAAACTGGACTCACAGAAGAGGTTCAAATCATAGAAAGTGAGAGTGTCATTCCTCTTCTTCTTAAGTCGACATTGTGCCTTTTGTATTAAATTCGGATGCAATTTCTGTGTTTTATCGCCAATAACAAGGTCCAAAGGCTACAGTACACCTGAAGTAAAGCATTGGAATCTTAAACTGGACTCACAGGAGAGGTTCAAATAATAGAAAGTGAGAGTGTCAGTCCTCTTGTACTTAAGTCGGCATTGTGACTTTTGTATTAAATTCGGATACAATTTCTGTGTTTCATCGTCCGTAACAAGGTCCAAGGGATACAGTAAACCTGAAGTGAAGCATCGGAATTTAAAACTGTACTCACAGGAGAGTTTCATATCATAGAAATTTAGAGAGTCAGTCCTCTTGGACATAAGTCGGCATTGTGTCTTTTGAATTTAATTCCGATGCAATTTCTGTGTTTCTTCGTCAATAACAAGTTCCAAGGTATACAGTAATCCTGAAGTGAAGCACCGGAATCTAAAACTGGACTCACAGGAGAGGTTCAAACCATAGAAAGTTTGAGTATCAGTCCTCTTGTACTTAAGTCCGCATTGTGCCTTTTGTATTAAGTTCGGATGCAATTTCTGTGTTTCATCGTCAGTAAGAAGGTCCAAGGTATACAGTTAACCTGAAGTGAAGTTTTGGAATCTAAAACTGGACTCACAGGAGAGGTTCAAATCATAGAAATTTAGAGTGTCTGTCCTCTCGTACGGAAGTCGGGATTGTGCCTCTTGTATTAAATTCGGTTGCAATTTCTGTGTTTCATCGTCAATAAGATGGTCGAAGGTATACAGTAAAATTGAAGTGAAGCATCGGAATCTAAAACTGGACTCACAGGAGCGATTCAAATCATAGAAAGTTAGAGCGCCAGTCCTCTTGTACTTAAGTCGGCATTGTGCCTTTTGAATATAATTCCGATGCAACTTTTGTGCTACATCGTCAATAAGAAGGTCCATGGTATAGAGTGAACCTGAAGTGTAGCATCGGCATCTAAAACTGGACCCACAGGAGAGGTTCAAATCATAGAAAGTTAGAGTGTCAGTCCTCTTGTACTTAAGTCGGCATTGTGCCTTTTGTATTAAATTCGAATGCAATTGCTGTGTATCATCGTCAATAAGAAGGTCCAAGGTATACAGTAAACCTGAAGTGAAGCATCGGAAAGTAAAACTGGAGTCACAGAAGAGGTTCAAATCATAGATAGTGAGAGTGTCATTCCTCTTCTTCTTAAGTCGGCATTGTGCCTTTTGTATTAAATTCGGATGCAATTTCTGTGATTCATCGTCAATAACAAGGTCCAAAGGCTACAGTAAACCTGTAGTAAAGCATCGGAATCTTAAACTGGACTCACAGGAGAGGTTCAAATAATAGAAAGTGAGAGTGACAGTCCTCTTGTACTTAAGTCGGCATTGTGACTTTTGTATTAAATTCGGATACAATTTCTGTGTTTCATCGTCAGTAAGAAGGTCCAAGGGATACAGAAAACCTGAAGTGAAGAATCGGAATTTAAAACTGGACTCACAGGAGTGGTTCAATTCATAGAAAGTTAGAGTGTCAGTCCTCTCGTACGTAAGTTGGCATTGTGCCTCTTGTATTAAATTCGGTTGCAATTTCTGTGTTTATTCGTCAATAAGAAGGTCCAAGGTATACTGTAAACCTGAAGTGATGCACCGGAATCTAAAACTGGACTCACAGGAGAGGTTCAAATCATAGAAAGTTAGAGTGTCAGTCCACTTGTACTTATGTCGGCATTGTGCCTTTTGTATTAAATTCGGATGCAATTTCTGTGTTTCATCGTCAGTAAGAAGGTCCAAGGGATACAGTTAACCTGAAGTGAAGCATCGGAATCTAAAATTGGACTCACAGGAGAGGTTCAAATCATAGAAAGTTAGAGTGTCAGTCCTCTCGTCCGTAAGTTGGCATTGTGCCTCTTGTATTAAATTCGGTTGCAATTTCTGTGTTTATTCGTCAATAAGAAGGTCCAAGGGATACAGTAAACATGAAGTGAGGCATCGGAATCTAAAACTGGACTCACAGGAGAGGTTCAAATCATAGAAAGTTAGAGTGTCAGTCCGCTTGTACTTAAGTCGGCATTGTGCCTTTTGTCTTAAATACAGATGCAATATCTGTGTTTCATCGTCAATAAGAAGGTCCAAGGTATGCAGTAAACCTGAAGTGAAGCATCGGAAAGTAAAACTGGACTCACAGGAGAGGTTCAAATCATAGAAAGATAGAGTGTCAGTCCTATGTACTTAAGTCGGCATTGTGCCTCTTGTATTTAATTCCGATGCAATTTCTGTGTTTCATCGTCAATAACAAGTTCCAAGGTGTACAGTAAACCTGAAGTGAAGCAACGGAATCTAAAACCGGACTCACTGGACAGCTTCAAATCATAGAAAGTGAGCGTATCAGTCCTCTTGTACTTAAGTCGGCATTGTGCCTTTCGTATTAAATTCGGATGCAATTTCTGTGTTTCATCGTCAATAAGAAGGTCCAAGGGATACAGTAAACCTGAAGTGAAGCATCGGAATCTACAACTGGACTCACAGGAGAGGTTCAAATCATAGAAAGTTAGAGTGTCCGTCCTCTTGTACTTAAGTCGGCATTGTGCCTTTTGTATTAAATTCGGATGCAATTTCTGTGTTTCATCGTCAATATGAAGGTCCAAGGGATTCAGTAAAACTGAAGTGAAGCATAGGAATCTGAAACTGGGCTCACAGGAGAGGTTCAAATCATAGAAAGTTAGAGTGTCAGTTTTCAAGTACTTAAGTCGGCATTGTGCCTTTTGAATTTAATTCCGATGCAATTTCTGTGTATCATCGTCAATATGAAGTTCCAAGGTATACAGTAAACCTGAAGTGAAGCATCGGAATCTAAAACTGGACTCAAAGGAGAGGTTCAAATCATAGAAAGTTAGAGAGTCAGTCCTCTTGTACTGAAGTCCGCATTGTGCCTCTTGTATTTAATTCGGATGCAATTTCTGTGTTTCATCGTCAATAAGAAGGTCCAAGGGATACAGTAAACGTGAAGTGAGGCATCGGAATCGAAAACAGGACTCACAGGAGAGGTTCAAATCTTAGAAATTTTGTGTGTCAGTCCTCTTGTACTTAAGTCCGCATTGTGCCTTTTGTATTAAATTCGGATGCAATTTCTCTGTTTCATCGTCAGTAAGAAGGTCCAAGGTATACAGTAAACCAGAAGTGAAGCACTGGAATCTGAAACTGGACTCACAGGAGAGGTTCAAATCATAGAAAATTACAGTGTCAGTCCTCTCGTACGTAAGTCGGCATTGTGCATCTTGTATTAAATTCGGTTGCAATTTCTGTGTTTCTTCGTCAATAAGAAGGTCCAAGTGATACAGTAAACCTGAAGTGAGGCATCGGAAACTAAACTGGACTCACAGAACAGGTTCAAATCATAGAAAGTGAGAGTGTCATTCTTCTTCTTCTTAAGTCAGCATTGTCCCTTTTGCATTAAATTCGGATGCAATTTCTGTGTTTCATCGTCAATAACAAGTCCAAAGGCTACACTAAACCTGTAGTAAAGCATCGGAATCTTAAACTGGACTCACAGGAGAGGTTCAAATAATAGAAAGTGAGAGTGTCAGTCCTCTTGTACTTAAGTCGGCATTGTGACTTTTGTATTAAATTCGGATACAATTTCTGTGTTTCATCGTACGTAAGAAGGTCCAAGGGATACAGTAAACCTGAAGTGAAGCATCGGAATTTAAAACTGTACTCACAGGAGAGTTTCATATCATAGAAATTTAGAGTGTCAGTCCTCTTGTACTTATGTCGGCATTGTGCCTTTTGAAATTAATTCCGATGCAATTTCTGTGTTTCATCGTCAATACGATGGTCGAAGGTATACAGTAAACTTGAAGTGAAGCATCGGAATCTAAAACTGGACTCACAGGAGCGAATCAAATCATAGAAAGTTAGAGCGCCTGTCCTCTTGTACTTAAGTCGGCATTGTGCCTTTTGAATATAATTCCGATGCAATTTATGTGCTAAATCGTCAATAAGAAGGTCCATGGTATAGAGTAAACCTGAAGTGTAGCATCGGCATCTAAAACTGGACCCACAGGAGAGGTTCAAATCATAGAAAGTTAGAGTGTCAGTCCTCTTCTACTTATGTCGGCATTGTGCCTTTTGTATTAAATTCGGATGCAATTGCTGTGTATCATCGTCAATATGAAGGTCCAAGGGATTCAGTAAAACTGAAGTGAAGCATAGGAATCTAAAACTGGACTCACAGGAGATGTTCAAATCATAGAAAAGTTAGAGTGTCAGTTTTCTTGTACTTAAGTCGGCATTGTGCCTTTTATATTCAATTCGGATGCATTTTCTGTGTTTCATCGTCAATAAGAAGTCCAAGGTATACAGTAAACCTGAAGTGAAACATCGGAAAGTAAAACTGGAGTCACAGAAGAGGTTCAAATGATAGAAAGTGAGAGTGTCATTCCTCTTCTTCTTAAGTCGGCATTGTGCCTTTTGTATTAATTTCGGATGCAATTTCTGTGTTTCATCGTCAATAACAAGGTCCAAAGGCAACAGTAAACCTGTAGTAAAGCATCGGAATCTTAAACTGGACTCACAGGAGAGGTTCAAATAATAGAAAGTGAGAGTGACAGTCCTCTTGTACTTGAGTCGGCATTGTGACTTTTGTATTAAATTCGGATACAATTTCTGAGTTTCATCGTCAGTAAGAAGGTCCAAGGGATACAGTAAACCTGAAGTGAAGAATCGGAATTTAAAACTGGACTCACAGGAGAGTTTCAAATCATAGAAATTTAGAGTGTCAGTTCTCTTGGACTTAAGTCGGCATTGTGTCTTTTGAATTTAATTCCGATGGAATTTCTGTGTTTCATCGTCAATAACATGTTCCAAGGTATCGGTAAACCTGAAGTGAAGCACCGGAATCTAAAACTGGACTCACAGGAGAGGTTCAAATCATAGAAAGTTAGAGTGTCAGTCCTCATGTACTTAAGTCGGCATTGTGCCTTTTGTATTAAATTCGGATGCAATTTCTGTGTTTCATCGTCCGTAAGAAGGTCCATGGGATACAGTTAACTTGAAGAGAAGCATCGGAATCTAAAATTGGACTCACAGGAGAGGTTCAAATCATTGAAATTTAGAGTGTCAGTTCTCTTGGACTTAAGTCGGCATTGTGTCTTTTGAATTTAATACCGATGCAATTTCTGTGTTTCATCGTCAATAACATGTTCCAAGGTATACTGTAAACCTGAAGTGAAGCACCGGAATCTAAAACTGGACTCACAGGAGAGGTTCAAATCATAGAAATTAAGAGTGTCAGTCCTCTTGTACACAAGTCGGCATTGTGCCTCTTGTATTCAATTCGGATGCAATTTCTGTGTTTCATCGTCAATATGAAGGTCCAAGGGATACAGTAAACTTGAAGTGAGGCATCGGAATCGAAAACAGGACTCACAGGAGAGGTTCAAATCTTAGAAATTTAGTGTGTCTGTCCTCTTGTACTTAAGTCGGCATTGTGTCTTTTGCATTAAATTCGGATGCAATTTCTGTGTTTCATCGTCAGTAAGAAGGTCCAAGGTATACAGTAAACCTGAAGTGAAGCACCGGAATTTAAAACTGGTCTCACAGAAGAGGTTCAAATCATAGAAAGTGAGAGTGTCATTCCTCTTCTTCTTAAGTCGGCATTGTGCCTTTTGTATTAAATTCGGATGCAATTTCTGTGTTTCATCATGAATAAGAAGGTCCCAGGGATACAGTTAACCTGAAGTGAAGCATCGGAATCTTAAACTGGACTCACAGGAGAGGTTCACATGATACAAAGTTAGAGTGTCAGGCCTCTTGTACTTAAGTCGGCATTGTGCCTTTTGAATTTAATTCCGATGCAATTTCTGTGTTTCATCTTCTATAAGAAGGTCCAAGTTATACAGTAAACCTGAAGTGAAGCATCGGAATCTAAAACTGGACTCACAGGAGAGGTCCAAATCATAGAAAGTTTGAGTGTCAGTCCTCTTGTACTTAAGTCGGCATTGTGCCTTTTGTATTATTTTCGGATGCAATTTCTGTGTTTCATCGTCAATAAGAACGTCCAAAGGATAGAGTAAACCTGAAGTGAAGCATAGGAATCTAAAACTGGACTCACAGGAGAGGTTCAAATCATAGAAAGTAAGAGTTTCAGTCCTCTTGTACTTAAGTCGGCATTGTGCCTTTTGTATTAAATTCGGATGCAATTTCTTTGTTTCAACGTCAATACGAAGGTCCAAGTTATACAGTAAACCTGAAGTGAAGCATCGGAATCTAAAATTGGATTCACAGGAGAGGATCAAATCATAGAAAGTTAGAGTGTCAGTTCTCTCGTACGTAAGTCGGCATTGTGCCTCTTGTATTAAATTCGGTTGCAATTTCTGTGTTTCATCGTCAATAAGAAGTTCCAGGGGATACAGTCAACCTGAAGTGAAGTATCGGAATCTAAAACTGCACTCACAGGAGAGGTTCAAATCATAGAAAGTAAGAGTGTCAGTCCTCTTGTACTTTAGTCGGCATTGTGCCTTTGTAATTAATTCGGATGCAATTTCCGTGTTTCATCGTCAATAAGAAGGTCCAAGCGATACAGTAAACCTGAAGTGAAGCATCGGAATCTAAAACTTGACTCACAGGAGAGGTTCAAATCATAGAAAGTTAGAGTGTCAGTCCTCTTGTACTTAAGTCGGAATTGTGCCTTTTCAATTTAATTCCAATCCAATTTCTGTGTTTCATCGTCAATAAGAAAGTCTAAGCTATACAGTAATTCTGAAGTGAAGCATCGGAATCTGAAACTGGACTCACAGGAGAGGTTCAAATCGTAGAAAGTTTAATTGTCAGTCCTCTTGTACTTAAGTCGGCATTGTGCCTTTTGTATTAAATTCGGATGCAATTTCTGTGTTTCATTGTCAATAAGAAGGTCCAAGGGATACGGTAAACCTGAAGTGAAGCATCGGAATCCAAAACTGGACTCACAGGAAAGGTTCAAATCATAGAAAGTTAGAGTGTCAGTCCTCTTGTACTTAAGTCGGCATTGTGCCTTTTGTATTAAATTCGGATGCAATTTCTGTGTTTCATCGTCAATAAGAAGGTCCAAGGGATACAGTAAACCTGAAGTGAAGCATAGGAATCTAAAACTGGACTCACAGGAGAGGTTCTAATCATAGAAAGTTAGAGTGTCAGTCCTCTTGTACTTAAGTCTGCATTGTGCCTTTTGAATTTAATTCCGATGCAATTTCTGTGTTTCATCGTCGAGAAGAAGTTCCAAGGTATACAATAATCCTGAGGTGAAGCATCGGAATCTAAAACTGGACTCACAGGAGAAGTTCAAATCATAGAAAATTACAGTGTCAGTCCTCTTCTACTTAAGTCGTTATTGTGCCTCTTCTATTTAATACGGATGCAATATCTGTGTTTCATCGTCAATAAGAAGGTCCAAGTGATACAGTAAACCTGAATTGAGACATCGGAATCGAAAACAGGACTCACAGGAGTGGTTCAAATCTTAGAAAGTTAGAGTGTCAGTCCTCTTGTACTTAAGTCGGCAAATTGCCTTTTGTATTAATATCGGATGCAATTTCTGTGTTTCATCGTCAATAAGAAGGTCCAAGGTATACAGTAAACCTGAAGTGAATCATCGGAATCTAAAACTGGACTCACAGAAGAGGTTCAAATCATAGAAAGTTAGAGTTTCAGTCCTCTTTTACTTAAGTCGGCATTGTGCATTTTGTATTGAATTCGGATGCAATTACTGTGTTTCATCATCAATAAGAAGGTCCAAGGGATACAGTAACCCTGAACTGAGGCATCGGAATCTATAACTGGACTCACAGGAGAAGTTCAAATGATAGTAAGTTAGAGATACAGTCCTCTTTTTCTTAATTCGGCATTGTGCCTTTTGAATTTCATTCAGATGCAATTTCTCTGCTTCATCGTCAGTAAGAATGTCCATGGTATACAGTAAACCTGAATTCTAGCTTCGGAATCTAAACCTGGACTCACAGGGGAGGTTCAAATCATAGAAAGTGAGAGTGTCAGTCCTCTTGTACTTATGTCATCATTGTGCCTTTTGCATTAAATTCGGTTGCAATTTTGTGTTTCATCGTCAATAAGAAGGTACAAGGTATACAGTAAACCTGAAGTGAAGCATCGGAATCTAAAACTGGACTCACAGAAGAGGTTCCAATTATAGAAAGTGAGAGTGTCAGTCCTCTTGTACTTAAGTCGGCATTGTGCCTTTCGTATTAAATTCGGATACAATTTCTGTGTTTCATCGTCAGTAAGAAGGTCCATGGTATACAGTAAACCTGAAGTGAAGCACCGGAATCTAAAACTGGTCTCACAGAAGAGGTTCAAATCATAGAAAGTGAGAGTGTGATTCCTCTTCTTCTTAAGTCGGCATTGTGCCTTTTGTATTAAATTCGGATGCTATTTCTGTGTTTCATCGTCAATAAGAAGGTCCAAGTTATACAGTAAACCTGAAGTGAAACATCGGAATCTAAAATTGGATTCACAGGAGAGGTTCAAATCATTGAAAGTTAGAGTGTCAGTTCTCTCGTACGTAAGTCGGCATTGTGCCTCTTGTATTAAATTCGGTTGCAATTTCTGTGTTTCATCGTCAATAAGAAGGTCCAGGGGATACAGTCAACCTGAAATGAAGTATCGGAATCTAAAACTGCACTCACAGGAGAGGTTCAAATCATAGAAAGTTAGAGTGCTCGTCCTCTTGTACTTAAGTCGGAATTGTGCCTTTTCAATTTAATTCCAATCCAATTTCTGTGTTTCATCGTCAATAGAAAGTCTAAGCTATACAGTAATTCTGAAGTGAAGCATCGGAATCTAAAATTGGACTCACAGGAGAGGTTCAAATCATAGAAAGTTAGAGTGTCAGTCCTCTTGTACTTAAGTCTGCATTGTGCCTTTTGAATTTAATTCCGATGCAATTTCTGTATTTCATCGTCAATAAGAAGTTCCAAGGTATACAATAATCCTGAGGTGAAGCATCTGAATATAAAACTGGACTCACAGGAGAGGTTCAAATCATAGTAAGTTAGAGATACAGTCCTCTTTTTCTTAATTCGGCATTGTGCCTTTTGAATTTCATTCACATGCAATTTCTGTGCTTCATCGTCAGTACGAAGGTCCATGGTATACAGTAAACCTGAATACTAGCTTCGGAATCACAACCTGGACTCACAGGGGAGGTTCAAATCATAGAAAGTGAGAGTGTCAGTCCTCTTGTACTTAAGTCGGCATTGTGACTTTTGTATTAAATTCGGATACAATTTCTGTGTTTCATCGTACGTAAGAAGGTCCAAGGGATACAGTAAACCTGAAGTGAAGCATCGGAATTTAAAACTGTACTCACAGGAGAGTTTCATATCATAGAAATTTAGAGTGTCAGTCCTCTTGTACTTATGTCGGCATAGTGCCTTTTGAAATTAATTCCGATGCAATTTCTGTGTTTCATCGTCAATACGATGGTCGAAGGTATACAGTAAACTTGAAGTGAAGCATCGGAATCTAAAACTGGACTCACAGGAGCGAATCAAATCATAGAAAGTTAGAGCGCCTGTCCTCTTGTACTTAAGTCGGCATTGTGCCTTTTGAATATAATTCCGATGCAATTTATGTGCTAAATCGTCAATAAGAAGGTCCATGGTATAGAGTAAACCTGAAGTGTAGCATCGGCATCTAAAACTGGACCCACAGGAGAGGTTCAAATCATAGAAAGTTAGAGTGTCAGTCCTCTTCTACTTATGTCGGCATTGTGCCTTTTGTATTAAATTCGGATGCAATTGCTGTGTATCATCGTCAATATGAAGGTCCAAGGGATTCAGTAAAACTGAAGTGAAGCATAGGAATCTAAAACTGGACTCACAGGAGATGTTCAAATCATAGAAAAGTTAGAGTGTCAGTTTTCTTGTACTTAAGTCGGCATTGTGCCTTTTATATTCAATTCGGATGCATTTTCTGTGTTTCATCGTCAATAAGAAGTCCAAGGTATACAGTAAACCTGAAGTGAAACATCGGAAAGTAAAACTGGAGTCACAGAAGAGGTTCAAATGATAGAAAGTGAGAGTGTCATTCCTCTTCTTCTTAAGTCGGCATTGTGCCTTTTGTATTAATTTCGGATGCAATTTCTGTGTTTCATCGTCAATAACAAGGTCCAAAGGCAACAGTAAACCTGTAGTAAAGCATCGGAATCTTAAACTGGACTCACAGGAGAGGTTCAAATAATAGAAAGTGAGAGTGACAGTCCTCTTGTACTTGAGTCGGCATTGTGACTTTTGTATTAAATTCGGATACAATTTCTGAGTTTCATCGTCAGTAAGAAGGTCCAAGGGATACAGTAAACCTGAAGTGAAGAATCGGAATTTAAAACTGGACTCACAGGAGAGTTTCAAATCATAGAAATTTAGAATGTCAGTTCTCTTGGACTTAAGTCGGCATTGTGTCTTTTGAATTTAATTCCGATGGAATTTCTGTGTTTCATCGTCAATAACATGTTCCAAGGTATCGGTAAACCTGAAGTGAAGCACCGGAATCTAAAACTGGACTCACAGGAGAGGTTCAAATCATAGAAAGTTAGAGTGTCAGTGCTCATGTACTTAAGTCGGCATTGTGCCTTTTGTATTAAATTCGGATGCAATTTCTGTGTTTCATCGTCCGTAAGAAGGTCCATGGGATACAGTTAACTTGAAGAGAAGCATCGGAATCTAAAATTGGACTCACAGGAGAGGTTCAAATCATTGAAATTTAGAGTGTCAGTTCTCTTGGACTTAAGTCGGCATTGTGTCTTTTGAATTTAATACCGATGCAATTTCTGTGTTTCATCGTCAATAACATGTTCCAAGGTATACTGTAAACCTGAAGTGAAGCACCGGAATCTAAAACTGGACTCACAGGAGAGGTTCAAATCATAGAAATTAAGAGTGTCAGTCCTCTTGTACACAAGTCGGCATTGTGCCTCTTGTATTCAATTCGGATGCAATTTCTGTGTTTCATCGTCAATATGAAGGTCCAAGGGATACAGTAAACTTGAAGTGAGGCATCGGAATCGAAAACAGGACTCACAGGAGAGGTTCAAATCTTAGAAATTTAGTGTGTCTGTCCTCTTGTACTTAAGTCGGCATTGTGTCTTTTGCATTAAATTCGGATGCAATTTCTGTGTTTCATCGTCAGTAAGAAGGTCCAAGGTATACAGTAAACCTGAAGTGAAGCACCGGAATTTAAAACTGGTCTCACAGAAGAGGTTCAAATCATAGAAAGTGAGAGTGTCATTCCTCTTCTTCTTAAGTCGGCATTGTGCCTTTTGTATTAAATTCGGATGCAATTTCTGTGTTTCATCATGAATAAGAAGGTCCCAGGGATACAGTTAACCTGAAGTGAAGCATCGGAATCTTAAACTGGACTCACAGGAGAGGTTCACATGATACAAAGTTAGAGTGTCAGGCCTCTTGTACTTAAGTCGGCATTGTGCCTTTTGAATTTAATTCCGATGCAATTTCTGTGTTTCATCTTCTATAAGAAGGTCCAAGTTATACAGTAAACCTGAAGAGAAGCATCGGAATCTAAAACTGGACTCACAGGAGAGGTCCAAATCATAGAAAGTTTGAGTGTCAGTCCTCTTGTACTTAAGTCGGCATTGTGCCTTTTGTATTATTTTCGGATGCAATTTCTGTGTTTCATCGTCAATAAGAACGTCCAAAGGATAGAGTAAACCTGAAGTGAAGCATAGGAATCTAAAACTGGACTCACAGGAGAGGTTCAAATCATAGAAAGTTAGAGTTTCAGTCCTCTTGTACTTAAGTCGGCATTGTGCCTTTTGTATTAAATTCGGATGCAATTTCTTTGTTTCAACGTCAATACGAAGGTCCAAGTTATACAGTAAACCTGAAGTGAAGCATCGGAATCTAAAATTGGATTCACAGGAGAGGATCAAATCATAGAAAGTTAGAGTGTCAGTTCTCTCGTACGTAAGTCGGCATTGTGCCTCTTGTATTAAATTCGGTTGCAATTTCTGTGTTTCATCGTCAATAAGAAGTTCCAGGGGATACAGTCAACCTGAAGTGAAGTATCGGAATCTAAAACTGCACTCACAGGAGAGGTTCAAATCATAGAAAGTAAGAGTGTCAGTCCTCTTGTACTTTAGTCGGCATTGTGCCTTTGTAATTAATTCGGATGCAATTTCCGTGTTTCATCGTCAATAAGAAGGTCCAAGCGATACAGTAAACCTGAAGTGAAGCATCGGAATCTAAAACTTGACTCACAGGAGAGGTTCAAATCATAGAAAGTTAGAGTGTCAGTCCTCTTGTACTTAAGTCGGAATTGTGCCTTTTCAATTTAATTCCAATCCAATTTCTGTGTTTCATCGTCAATAAGAAAGTCTAAGCTATACAGTAATTCTGAAGTGAAGCATCGGAATCTGAAACTGGACTCACAGGAGAGGTTCAAATCATAGAAAGTTTAATTGTCAGTCCTCTTGTACTTAAGTCGGCATTGTGCCTTTTGTATTAAATTCGGATGCAATTTCTGTGTTTCATTGTCAATAAGAAGGTCCAAGGGATACGGTAAACCTGAAGTGAAGCATCGGAATCCAAAACTGGACTCACAAGAAAGGTTCAAATCATAGAAAGTTAGAGTGTCAGTCCTCTTGTACTTAAGTCGGCATTGTGCCTTTTGTATTAAATTCGGATGCAATTTCTGTGTTTCATCGTCAATAAGAAGGTCCAAGGGATACAGTAAACCTGAAGTGAAGCATAGGAATCTAAAACTGGACTCACAGGAGAGGTTCTAATCATAGAAAGTTAGAGTGTCAGTCCTCTTGTACTTAAGTCTGCATTGTGCCTTTTGAATTTAATTCCGATGCAATTTCTGTGTTTCATCGTCGAGAAGAAGTTCCAAGGTATACAATAATCCTGAGGTGAAGCATCGGAATCTAAAACTGGACTCACAGGAGAAGTTCAAATCATAGAAAATTACAGTGTCAGTCCTCTTCTACTTAAGTCGTTATTGTGCCTCTTCTATTTAATACGGATGCAATATCTGTGTTTCATCGTCAATAAGAAGGTCCAAGTGATACAGTAAACCTGAATTGAGACATCGGAATCGAAAACAGGACTCACAGGAGTGGTTCAAATCTTAGAAAGTTAGAGTGTCAGTCCTCTTGTACTTAAGTCGGCAAATTGCCTTTTGTATTAAAATCGGATGCAATTTCTGTGTTTCATCGTCAATAAGAAGGTCCAAGGTATACAGTAAACCTGAAGTGAATCATCGGAATCTAAAACTGGACTCACAGAAGAGGTTCAAATCATAGAAAGTTAGAGTTTCAGTCCTCTTTTACTTAAGTCGGCATTGTGCATTTTGTATTGAATTCGGATGCAATTTCTGTGTTTCATCATCAATAAGAAGGTCCAAGGGATACAGTAACCCTGAACTGAGGCATCGGAATCTATAACTGGACTCACAGGAGAAGTTCAAATGATAGTAAGTTAGAGATACAGTCCTCTTTTTCTTAATTCGGCATTGTGCCTTTTGAATTTCATTCAGATGCAATTTCTCTGCTTCATCGTCAGTAAGAATGTCCATGGTATACAGTAAACCTGAATTCTAGCTTCGGAATCTAAACCTGGACTCACAGGGGAGGTTCAAATCATAGAAAGTGAGAGTGTCAGTCCTCTTGTACTTATGTCATCATTGTGCCTTTTGCATTAAATTCGGTTGCAATTTTGTGTTTCATCGTCAATAAGAAGGTACAAGGTATACAGTAAACCTGAAGTGAAGCATCGGAATCTAAAACTGGACTCACAGAAGAGGTTCCAATTATAGAAAGTGAGAGTGTCAGTCCTCTTGTACTTAAGTCGGCATTGTGCCTTTCGTATTAAATTCGGATACAATTTCTGTGTTTCATCGTCAGTAAGAAGGTCCATGGTATACAGTAAACCTGAAGTGAAGCACCGGAATCTAAAACTGGTCTCACAGAAGAGGTTCAAATCATAGAAAGTGAGAGTGTGATTCCTCTTCTTCTTAAGTCGGCATTGTGCCTTTTGTATTAAATTCGGATGCTATTTCTGTGTTTCATCGTCAATAAGAAGGTCCAAGTTATACAGTAAACCTGAAGTGAAACATCGGAATCTAAAATTGGATTCACAGGAGAGGTTCAAATCATTGAAAGTTAGAGTGTCAGTTCTCTCGTACGTAAGTCGGCATTGTGCCTCTTGTATTAAATTCGGTTGCAATTTCTGTGTTTCATCGTCAATAAGAAGGTCCAGGGGATACAGTCAACCTGAAATGAAGTATCGGAATCTAAAACTGCACTCACAGGAGAGGTTCAAATCATAGAAAGTTAGAGTGCTCGTCCTCTTGTACTTAAGTCGGAATTGTGCCTTTTCAATTTAATTCCAATCCAATTTCTGTGTTTCATCGTCAATAGAAAGTCTAAGCTATACAGTAATTCTGAAGTGAAGCATCGGAATCTAAAATTGGACTCACAGGAGAGGTTCAAATCATAGAAAGTTAGAGTGTCAGTCCTCTTGTACTTAAGTCTGCATTGTGCCTTTTGAATTTAATTCCGATGCAATTTCTGTATTTCATCGTCAATAAGAAGTTCCAAGGTATACAATAATCCTGAGGTGAAGCATCTGAATATAAAACTGGACTCACAGGAGAGGTTCAAATCATAGTAAGTTAGAGATACAGTCCTCTTTTTCTTAATTCGGCATTGTGCCTTTTGAATTTCATTCACATGCAATTTCTGTGCTTCATCGTCAGTACGAAGGTCCATGGTATACAGTAAACCTGAATACTAGCTTCGGAATCACAACCTGGACTCACAGGGGAGGTTCAAATCATAGAAAGTGAGAGTGTCAGTCATCTTGTACTTAAGTCGGCATTGTGACTTTTGTATTAAATTCGGATACAATTTCTGTGTTTCGTCGTCAGTAAGAAGGCCAAGGGATACAGTAAACCTGAAGTGAAGCATCGGAATCTAAAACTGGACTCACAGGAGAGTTTCAAATCATAGAAATTTATAGTGTCAGTCCTCTTGTACTTAAGTCGGCATTGTGCATTTTAATTTAATTAAGATGCAATTTCTGTGTTTCATCGTCAATAAGAAGTTCCAAGGTATATAGTAAACCTGAAGTGAAGCATCGGAAACTAAAACTGGACTCACAGGAGAGGTTAAAATCATAGAAAGTTAGAGTGTCAGTCCTCTTGTACTTATGTCATCATTGTGCCTTTTGCATTAAACTCGGTTGCAATTTCTGTGTTTCATCGTCAATAAGAAGGTCCAAGGTATACAGTAAACCTGAAGTGAAGCATCGGAATCTAAAACAGGACTCACAGAAGAGGTTCCAATCATAGCAAGTGAGAGTGTCAGTCCTCTTGTACTTAAGTCGGCATTGTGCCTTTCGTATTAAATTCGGATGCAATTTCTGTGTTTCATCGTCAATAAGATGGTCCAAGGGATACAGTAAACCTGAAGTGAAGCATCGGAATCTTAAACCGGACTCACAGGAGAGGTTCAAATCATAGAAAGTGAGAGTGTCAGTCCTCTTCTCCTTAAGTCGGCATTGTGACTTTTGTATTAAATTCGGATACAATTTCTGTGTTTCGTCGTCAGGAGGAAGGTCCAAGGGATACAGTAAACCTGAAGTGAAGCATCGGAATCTAAAACTGGACTCACAGGAGAGTTTCAAATCATAGAAATTTATAGTGTCAGTCCTCTTGTACTTAAGTCGGCATTGTGCCTTTTGAATTTAATGCCGATGTAATTTCTGTGTTTCATCGTCAATAACAAGTTCCAAGGTGTACAGTAAACCTGAAGTGAAGCACCAGAATCTAAAACTGGATATACAGGACAGGTTCAATTCATAGAAAGTTAGAATGTCAGTCCTCTTGTACTTAAATCGGCATTGTGCCTTTTGTATTACATTCGGATGCAATTTCTGTGTTTCATCGTCAATAAGAAGGTCCAAGGGATACAGTAAACCTGAAGTGAAGCATCGGAATCTAAAACTGGACTCACAGGAGAGGTACAAATCATAGAAAGTTAGAGCATCAGTCCTCTTGTACTTAAGTCGGCATGGTGCCTTTGGATTTTATTTCCGATGCAATCTCTGTGTTTCATCGTCAATAAGAAGTTTAAAGGTAAACAGTGAACCTGAAGTGAAGCATCGGAATCTAAAACTGGACTCACAGGAGAGGTTCGAATCATAGAAAGTTAGAGTGTCAGTCCTCTTTCACTTAAGTCGGCATTGTGCCTTTTGTATTAAATTCGAATGATATTTCTGTGTTTCATCGTCAATAAGAAGGTCCAAGGGATACAGTAAAGCTGAAGTGAAGAATCGGAATCTAAAACTGGACTCACAGGAGAGGTTCAAATCATAGAAAGTTAGAGTGTCAGTCCTCTTGTACTTAAGTCTTCATTGTGCCTTTTGCATTAAATTCGGTTGCAATTTCTGTGTTTCATCGTCAATAAGGAGGTCCAAGGTATACAGTAAACCTGAAGTGAAGCATCGGAATCTAAAACAGGACTCACAGAAGAGGTTCCAATCATAGCAAGTGAGAGTGTCAGTCCTCTTGTACTTAAGTCGGCATTGTGCCTTTCGTATTAAATTCGGATGCAATTTCTGTGTTTCATCGTCAATAAGATGGTCCAAGGGATACAGTAAACCTGAAGTGAAGCATCGGAATCTTAAACCGGACTCACAGGAGAGGTTCAAATCATAGAAAGTGAGAGTGTCAGTCCTCTTGTCCTTAAGTCGGCATTGTGACTTTTGTATTAAATTCGGATACAATTTCTGTGTTTCGTCGTCAGGAGGAAGGTCCAAGGGATACAGTAAACCTGAAGTGAAGCATCGGAATCTAAAACTGGACTCACAGGAGAGTTTCAAATCATAGAAATTTATAGTGTCAGTCCTCTTGTACTTAAGTCGGCATTGTGCCTTTTGAATTTAATGCCGATGTAATTTCTGTGTTTCATCGTCAATAACAAGTTCCAAGGTGTACAGTAAACCTGAAGTGAAGCACCAGAATCTAAAACTGGATTTACAGGACAGGTTCAATTCATAGAAAGTTAGAATGTCAGTCCTCTGGTACTTAAATCGGCATTGTGCCTTTTGTATTACATTCGGATGCAATTTCTGTGTTTCATCGTCAATAAGAAGGTCCAAGGGATACAGTAAACCTGAAGTGAAGCATCGGAATCTAAAACTGGACTCACAGGAGAGGTACAAATCATAGAAAGTTAGAGCATCAGGCCTCTTGTACTTAAGTCGGCATGGTGCCTTTGGAATTTATTTCCGATGCAATCTCTGTGTTTCATCGTCAATAAGAAGTTTAAAGGTAAACAGTGAACCTGAAGTGAAGCATCGGAATCTAAAACTGGACTCACAGGAGAGGTTCGAATCATAGAAAGTTAGAGTGTCAGTCCTCTTTTACTTAAGTCGGCATTGTGCCTTTTGTATTAAATTCGAATGATATTTCTGTGTTTCATCGTCAATAAGAAGGTCCAAGGGATATAGTAAAGCTGAAGTGAAGAATCGGAATCTAAAACTGGACTCACAGGAGAGGTTCAAATCATAGAAAGTTAGAGTGTCAGTCCTCTTGTACTTAAGTCTTCATTGTGCCTTTTGTATTAAATTCGGATGCAATTTCTGTGTTTCATCGTCAGTAAGAAGGTCCACGGGCTACAGTAAACCTGAAGTGAAGCATCGGAATCTAAAACTGGACTCACAGGAGAGGTTCAAATCAAAGAAAGTTAGAGTGTTAGTCCTCTTGTACTTATGTCGGCATTGTGCCTTTTGAATTTGATTCCGTTGCAATTTCTCTGCTTCATCGTCAAAAAGAAAGTCCAGGGGATACAGTAAACCTGAAGTGAAACATCGGAATCAAAAACTGGACTCACGGGAGAAGTTCAAATCATAGAAAGTTAGAGTGTCAGTCCTCTTCTACTTAAGTCGGCATTGTGCCTTTTGTATTAAATTCGGATGCAATTTCTGTGTTTCATCGTCAGTAAGAAGGTACAAGGGATTCAGTAAACTTGAAGTGAATCATCGGAATCAAAAACTGGACTCACAGGTGAGGTTCAAATCATTGATAGTTAGAGTGTCATTCCTCTTGTACTTAAGTCGGCATTGTGCCTTTTAAATTTAATTCCGTTGAAATTTCTGTGTTTCATCGTCAATAAGAAGTTCCAATTTATATAGTAAACTTGAAGTGAAGCATCGGAATCTAAAACTGGACTCACAGGAGAGGTGCAAATCCTAGAAAGATAGAATGTCCGTCCTCTTGTACTTATGTCGGCATTGTGCTTTTGTATTAAATTCGGATGCAATTTCTGTGTTTCATCGTCAATAAGAATGTCCAAGGGATACAGTAAACCTGAAGTGAAGCATCGGAATCTAAAACTGGACTCACAGGAGAGGTTCAAATCATAGAACGTGAGAGTTTCAGTCCTCTTGTTCTTAAGTCGGCATTGTGCCTTTGTATTAAATTCGGATGTAATTTCTGTGTTTCATCGTCAATAAGAAGGTCCAAGGGATACAGTAAACCTGAAGTGAAGCATCGGATTCTAAAACTGGACTCACAGGAAAGGTGCAAATCATTGAAAGTTAGAGTGTCAGCCGTCTGGTACTTAAGTCGGCATTGTGCTTTTTGTATTAACTTCGGGTGCTATTTCTGTGTTTCATCTACAATAAGCAGGTCCAAGTTATACAGTAAACCTGAAGTGAAGAAACGGAATCTAAAACTGGACTCACAGTAGAGGTTCAAATCATTGATACTTAGATTGTCAGTCCTCTTGGACTTAAGTCGGCATTGTGCCATTTGAATTTAATTCCGATGAACTTTCTGTGTTTCATCGTCAATAAGAAGTTCCAAGGTATACAGTAAACCTGAAGGGAAGCATCGGAATCCAAAACTGGACTCACAGGAAAGGTTCAAATCATAGAATGTGAGAGTGTCAATCCTCTTGTATTTAAGCCGGCATTGTGACTTTTGCATTAAATTCGGATACAATTTCTGTGTTTCGTCGTCAGTAAGACGGTCCAAGGGATACAGTAAACCTGAAGTGAAGCATCGGAATCTAAAACTGGACTCACAATAGAGGTTCAAATCATAGAAAGTTAGCGTGTCAGTCCTCTTGTACTTAAGTCAGCATTGTGCCTTTTGTATTAAATTCGGATGCAATATCTGTATTTCATCGTGAATAAGAAGCTCGAAGGTATACAGTAAACTTGAAGTGAAGTATCGGAATCTGAAACTGGACTCACAGGAGCGATTCAAATCATAGAAAGTTAGATCGCCAGTACTCTTGTACTTATGTCGGCATTGTGCCTCTTGAATTTATTTCCGATGCAATTTTTGTGCTACATCGTCAATAAGTATGTCCATGGTATACAGTACACCTGAAGTGTAGCATAGGCATCTAAAACTGGACCCACAGGAGAGGTTCAAATCAATGATAGTTAGAGTGTCAGTCCTCTTGTACTTAAAACGGCATTGTGCTTTTTGAATTTCATTCCAATGTAATTTCTATGTTTCATCGTCATTAAGAAAGTCCAAGGTATACAGTAATGCTGAAGTGAAGCATCGGAATCTAAAGCTGGACTCACAGGAGAGGTTCAAATCATAGAAAGTTAGAGTGTCAGTCCTCTTGTACTTAAGTCGGCATTGTGCATTTTGAATTTACTTAAGATGCAATTTATGTGTTTCATCGTCAATACGAAGTTCCAAGGTATATACTAAACCTGGAGTGAAGCATCGGAAACTAAATCTGGACTCACAGGAGAGGTTCAAATCATAGAAAGTTAGAGTGTCAGTCCTCTTGTACTTATGTCGGCATTGTGCCTTTTGCATTAAATTCGGATGCAATTTCTGTGTTTCATCGTCAATAAGAAGGTCCAAGGTATACAGTAAACCTGAAGTGAAGCATCGGAATCTTAAACGGGACTCACAGCAGAGGTTCAAATCATAGAAAGTGAGAGTGTCAGTCCTCTTGTACTTAAGTCGGCATTGTGACTTTTGTATTAAATTCGGATAATATTTCTGTGTTTCGTCGTCAGTAAGAAGGTCCAAGGGATACAGTAAACCTGAAGTGAAGCATCGGAATCTAGAACTGGACTCACAGGAGAGTTTCAAATCATAGAAATTTATAGTGTCAGTCCTCTTGTACTTAAGTCGGCATTGAGCCTTTTGAATTTAATTCCGATGTAATTTCTGTGTTTCATCGTCAATAACAAGTTCCAAAGTGTACAGTAAACCTGCAGTGAAGCACCGGAATCTTAAACTGGATTTACAGGACAGGTTCAATTCATAGAAAGTTAGAATGTCAGTCCTCTTGTACTTAAATCGGCATTGTGCCTTTTGTATTACATTCGGATGCAATTTCTGTGTTTCATCGTCAATAAGAAGGTCCAAGGGATACAGTAAACCTGAAGTGAAGCATCGGAATTTAAAACTGGACTCACAGGAGAGGTTCAAATCATAGACATTAGAGTGTCAGTCCTCTTGTACTTAAGTCGGCATTGTGCCTTTTGAATTTATTTCCGATGCAATTTCTGTGTTCCATCGTCAATAAGAAGTTCCAAGGTAAACAGTAAACAAGAAGTGAAGCATCGGAATCTAAAACTGGACTCACAGGAGAGGTTCGAATCATAGAAAGTTAGAGTGTCAGTCCTCTTGTACATATGTCGGCATTGTGCCTTTTGTAAGAAATTCGAATGATATTTCTGTGTTTCATCGTCAATAAGAAGGTCCAAGGGATACAGTAAACCTGAAGTGAAGAATCGCGATCTAAAACTGGACTCACAGGAGAGGTTCAAATCATAGAAAGTTAGAGTGTCAGTCGTCTGGTACTTAGGTCGGCATTGTGCCTTTTGTATTAAATTCGTATGCTATTTCTGTGTTTCATCGTCAGTAAGAAGGTCCAAGGGATACAGTAAACCTGAAGTGAAGCATCGGAATCTAAAACTGGACTCATAGTAGAGGTTCAAATCGTTCATAGTTAGATTGTCAGTCCTCTTGGACTTAAGTCGGCATTGTTTTGCATTTAATTCCGATGAACTTTCTGTGTTTCATCGTCAATAGGAAGTCTTAAGGTATAAAGTAAACCTGAAGTGAAGCATCGGAATCTAAAACTTTACTCACAGGAGAGGTAAAAATCATAGGAAGTGAGAGTGTCAGTCCTCTTGTACTTAAGTCGGCATTGTGCCTTTTGTATAAAATTCGGATACAATTTCTGTGTTTCGTCGTCAGTAAGAAGGTCCAAGGGATACAGTAAACCTGAAGTGAAGCATCGGAATCTAAAACTGGACTCACAGGAGAGTTTCAAATCATTGATTGTTAGAGAGTCAGTCCTCTTGCACTTAAGTCGGCATTGTGCCTTTTGATATTAATTCCGATGTAATTTCTGTTTTTCATCGTCAATAACAAGTTCCAAGGTATACAGTAAACCTGAAGTGAAGCATCGGAATCTAAAACTGGACCTACAGGGGAGGTTCAAATCATAGAAAGTTAGAGTGTCAGTCCTCTTATACTTAAGTCGGAATTTTGCATTTTGAATTTAATTCCGATGCAATTTCTGTGTTTCATCGTCAATAAGAAGTTCCAAGGTATACAGTAAACCTGAAGTGAAGCATCGGAATCTAAAACTGGACTCACAGGAAAGGTTCAAATCATAGAAAGTGAGAGTGTCCGTCCTCTTGTATTTACGTTGGCATTGTGACTTTTGTATTAAATTCGGATACAATTTCTGTGTTTCGTCGTCAGTAAGAAGGTCCAAGGGATACAGTAAACCTGAAGTGAGGCATCGGAATCTAAAACTGGACTCACAGGAGAATTTCAAGTCATAGAAATTTAGAGTGTCAGTCCTCTTGTTCTTAAGTCGGCATTGTGCCTTTTGAATTTAATTCCGATGAAATTTCTGTGTTTCATCGTCAATAAGAAGTTCCAAGGTAAACAGTAAACCTGAAGTGAAGCATCGGAATCTAAAACTGGACTCACAAGAGAGGTTTGAATCATAGAAAGTTAGAGTATCAGTCCTCTTGTACTTAAGTCGGCATTGGGCCTTTTGTATTATATTCGAATGATATTTCTGTGTTTCATCGTCAATAAGAAGGTCCAAGGGATACAGTAAACCTGAAGTGAAGCATCGGAATCTAAAACTGGACTCATAGTTAAGGTTCAAATCGTTGATAGTTAGATTGTCAGTCCTCTTGGACTTAAGTCGGCATTGTGCCATTTGCATTTAATACCGATGAACTTTCAGTGTTTCATCGTCAATAGGAAGTTTTAAGGTATATAGTAAACCTGAAGTGAAGCATCAGAATCTAAAACTTTACTCACAGGAGAGGTAAAAATCATAGGAAGTGAGAGTGTCAGCCCTCTTGTACTTAAGTCGGCATTGTGCCTTTTGTATTAAATTCGGATACAATTTCTGTGTTTCTTCGTCAGTAAGAAGGTCCAAGGGATACAGTAAACCTGAAGTGAAGCATCGGAATCTAAAACTGGACTCACAGGAAATGTTCAAATCATAGAGAGTGAGAGTGTCAGTCCTCTTGTATTTACGTTGGCATTGTGACTTTTGTATTAAATTCGGATACAATTTCTGTGTTTCGTCGTCAGTAAGAAGGTCCAAGGGATACAGTAAACCTGAAATGAGGCATCGGAATCTAAAATTGGACTCACAGGAGAGTTTCAAATCATAGAAAGTTAAAGTGTCAGTCCTCTTGTACTTAAGTCGGCATTGTGCCATTTGCATTAAATTCGGATGCAATTTCTGTGTTTCATCGTCAATATGAAGGTCCAAGGTATACAGTAAACCTGAAGTGAAGCATTGGAATCTAAAACTGGACTCACAGACGAGGTTCCAATCATAGAAAGTGAGAGTGTCTTTCCTCTTGTACTTAAGTCGGCATTGTGCCTTTCGTATTAAATTCGGATGCAATTTCTGTGTTGCATCGTCAATAAGAAGGTGCAAGGGATACAGTAAACCTGAAGTGAAGCATCGGAATCTTAAACTGGACATACAGGAGAGGTTCAAATCATAGAAAGTGAGAGTGTTAGTCCTCTTGTACTTAAGTCGGCATTGTGACTTTTGTATTAAAATCGTATACAATTTCTGTGTTTCGTCGTCATTAAGAAGGTCCAAGGGATACAGTAAACCTGAAGTGAAGCATCGGAATCTAAAACTGGACTCACAGGAGAGTGTCAAATCATAGAAATTTAGAGTGGCAGTCCTCTTGTACATATGTCGGCACTGTGCCTTTTGAATTTTATTCCGATGTAATTTCTGTGTCTCATCGTTAATAACAAGATCCAAGGTGTACAGTAAACCTGAAGTAAAGCACCGGAATCTAATACTGGACTTACCGGACAGGTTCAATTCATAGAAAGTTAGTGTGTCAGACCTCTCGTACTTAAGTCGGCATTGTGCCTCTTGTATTTAATTCGGTTGCAATTTCTGTGTGTCATCGTCAGTAAGAAGGTCCAAGGGATACAGTAACCCTGAAGTGAAGCATCGGAATCTAAAACTGGACTCACAGTAGAGGTTCAAATCATTGATACTTAGATTGTCAGTCCTCTTGTACTTAAGTCGGCGTTGTGCCTATTGAATTTAATTCCGATGAACTTTCTGTGTTTCATCGTCAATAAGAAGTTCCAAGGTATACAGTAAACCTGAAGAGAAGAATCGGAATCTAAAAGTGGACTCACAGGAGAGGTGCATATCATAGAAAGTTAGAATGTCAGTCCTCTTGTACTGAAGTCGGCATTGTGCCTTTTGTATTAAATTCGGATGCAATTTCTGTGTTTCATCGTCAATAAGAAGGTCCAAGGGATACAGTAAACCTGAAGTGAAGCATCGGAATCTAAAACTGGACTCACAGGAGAGGTTCAAATCATAGAAAGTTAGAGTGTCAGTTCTCTTGTACTAAAGTCGGCATTGTGACTTTTCTATTAAATTCGTATGCAATTTCTGTGTTTCATCGTCAATATGACTGTCCAAGGGATACAGTAAACCTGCAGTGAAGCATCGGAATCTGAAACTGGTCTCACAGGAGAGGTTCAAATCATAGAAAGTTAGAGTGTCAGTCCTCTTGTACTTATGTCGGCATTGTGCCTTTTGAATTTAATTCCGATGCAATTTTTGTGCTACATCGTCAATAAGAATGTCCATGGTATACAGTAAACCTGAAGTGTAGCATCGGCATCTAAAACTGGACTCACAGGAGAGGTTCAAATGATAGAAAGTTAGAGTGTCAGTCCTCTTGTACTTAAGTCGGCATTGTGCCTCTTGTACTCAATTCGGATGCTATTTCTGTGTTTCATCGTCAATAAGAAGGTCCAAGGGATACAGTTAACCTGAAGTGAGGCATCGGAATCGAAAACAGGACTCATAGGAGAGGTTCATATCTTAGAAAGTTAAAGTGTCAGTCCTCTTGTACTTAAGTCGGCATTGTGCCATTTGCATTAAATTCGGATGCAATTTCTGTGTTTCATCGTCAATATGAAGGTCCAAGGTATACAGTAAACCTGAAGTGAAGCATTGGAATCTAAAACTGGACTCACAGACGAGGTTCCAATCATAGAAAGTGAGAGTGTCTTTCCTCTTGTACTTAAGTCGGCATTGTGCCTTTCGTATTAAATTCGGATGCAATTTCTGTGTTGCATCGTCAATAAGAAGGTGCAAGGGATACAGTAAACCTGAAGTGAAGCATCGGAATCTTAAACTGGACATACAGGAGAGGTTCAAATCATAGAAAGTGAGAGTGTTAGTCCTCTTGTACTTAAGTCGGCATTGTGATTTTTGTATTAAAATCGGATACAATTTCTGTGTTTCGTCGTCATTAAGAAGGTCCAAGGGATACAGTAAACCTGAAGTGAAGCATCGGAATCTAAAACTGGACTCACAGGAGAGTGTCAAATCATAGAAATTTAGAGTGGCAGTCCTCTTGTACTTAAGTCGGCACTGTGCCTTTTGAATTTTATTCCGATGTAATTTCTGTGTCTCATCGTTAATAACAAGTTCCAAGGTGTACAGTAAACCTGAAGTAAAGCACCGGAATCTAATACTGGACTTACCGGACAGGTTCAATTCATAGAAAGTTAGAGTGTCAGACCTCTTGTACTTAAATCGGCAATTTGCCTTTTGTATTACATTCGGATGCAATTTCTGTGTTTCATCGTCAATAAGAAGGTCCAAGGGATACTGTAAACCTGAAGTAAAGCATCGGAATCTAAAACTGGACTCACAGGAGAGGTTCAAATCAGAGAAAGTTAGAGTGTCAGTCCTCTTTACATAAGTCAGCATTGTGCCTTTTGAATTTAATTCCGATGCTATTTCTGTGTTTCATCGTCAATAAGAAGGTCGAAGGTATACAGTAAACTTGAAGTGAAGCATCGGAATCTAAAACTGGACTCACCGTAGCGATTCAAATCATAGAAAGTTAGAGTGTCAGTCCTCTTGTACTTAAGTCGGCATTGTGCCTTTTGAATTTAATTCCGATGCTATTTCTGTGTTTCATCGTCAATAAGAAGTTCCAAGGTAAACAGTATACCTGAAGTGAAGCATCGGAACCTAAAACTGGACTCACAGGAGAGGTTCAAAACATAGAAAGTTAGAGTGTCAGTCCTCTTGTACTTAAGTCGGCATTGTGCCTTTTGTGTTAAATTCGGATGCAATTTCTGTGTTTCATCGTCAATAAGAAGGTCCAAGGGATACAGTAAACCTGAAGTGAAGCATCGGAATCTAAAACTGGACTCACAGGAGAGGTTCAAATCATAGAATGTGAGTGTGTCAGTCCTCTTGTACTTAAGTCGGCATTGTGCCTTTTGTGTTAAATTCAGATGCAATTTCTGTGTTTCATCGTCAATAAGAAGGTCCAATGGATGCAGTAAACCTGAAGTGTAGCATCGGAATCTAAAACTGGACTCACAGGAAAGGTGCAAATAATAGAAAGTTAGAGTGTCAGTCGTCTGGTATTTAAGTCGGCATTGTGTCTTTTGTATTAAATTCGGATGCAATTTCTGTGTTTCATCGTCAATAAGCAGGTCCAAGTTATACAGTAAACCTGAAGTGAAGCAACGGAATCTAAAACTGGACCTACAGGAGAGGTTCAAATCATAGAAAGTTAGAGTGTCTGTCCTCTCGTACTTAAGTCGGCATTGTGCCTCTTGTATTTAATTCGGTTGCAATTTCTGTGTTTCATCGTCAGTAAGAAGGTCCAAGGGATACAGTAACCCTTAAGTGAAGCATCGGAATCGAAAACTGGACTCACAGTAGAGGTTCAAATCATTGATACTTAGATTGTCAGTCCTCTTGTACTTAAGTCGGCGTTGTGCCTATTGAATTTAATTCCGATGAACTTTCTGTGTTTCATCGTCAATAAGAAGTTCCAAGGTATACAGTAAACCTGAAGAGAAGAATCGGAATCTAAAAGTGGACTCACAGGAGAGGCGCAAATCATAGAAAGTTAGAATGTCAGTCCTCTTGTACTGAATCGGCATTGTGCCTTTTGTATTAAATTCAGATGCAATTTCTGTGTTTCATCGTCAATAAGAAGGTCCAAGGGATACAGTAAACCTGAAGTGAAGCATCGGAATCTAAAACTGGACTCACAGGAGAGGTTCAAATCATAGAAAGTTAGAGTGTCAGTTCTCTTGTACTAAAGTCGGCATTGTGACTTTTCTATTAAATTCGTATGCAATTTCTGTGTTTCATCGTCAATATGACTGTCCAAGGGATACAGTAAACCTGCAGTGAAGCATCGGAATCTGAAACTGGTCTCACAGGAGAGGTTCAAATCATAGAAAGTTAGAGTGTCTGTCCTCTTGTTCTTAAGTCGGCATTGTGCCTTTTGAATTTAATACCGATGCAATTTCTGTGCTTCATCGTCAATAAGAAGTTCCAAGGTTTACAGTAAACCTGAAGTGAAGCATCGGAATCTAAAATTGGACTCACAGGAGAGGTTCAAATGATAGAAAGTTAGAGTGTCAGTCCTCTTGTACTTAAGTCGGCATTGTGCCTCTTGTATTTAATTCGGATGCTATTTCTGTGTTTCATCGTCAATAAGAAGGTCCAAGGGATACAGTTAACCTGAAGTGAGGCATCGGAATCGAAAACAGGACTCACAGGAGAGGTTCATATCTTAGAAAGTTAAAGTGTCAGTCCTCTTGTACTTAAGTCGGCATTGTGCCATTTGCATTAAATTCGGATGCAATTTCTGTGTTTCATCGTCAATATGAAGGTCCAAGGTATACAGTAAACCTGAAGTGAAGCATTGGAATCTAAAACTGGACTCACAGACGAGGTTCCAATCATAGAAAGTGAGAGTGTCTTTCCTCTTGTACTTATGTCGGCATTGTGCCTTTCGTATTAAATTCGGATGCAATTACTGTGTTGCATCGTCAATAAGAAGGTGCAAGGGATACAGTAAACCTGAAGTGAAGCATCGGAATCTTAAACTGGACATACAGGAGAGGTTCAAATCATAGAAAGTGAGAGTGTTAGTCCTCTTGTACTTAAGTCGGCATTGTGACTTTTGTATTAAAATCGGATTCAATTTCTGTGTTTCGTCGTCATTAAGAAGGTCCAAGGGCTACAGTAAACCGGAAGTGAAACATCGGAATCTAAAACTGGACTCACAGGAGAGTGTCAAATCACAGAAATTTAGAGTGTCAGTCCTCTTGTACTTAAGTCGGCACTGTGCCTTTTGAATTTTATTCCGATGTAATATCTGTGTCTCATCGTTAATAACAAGTTCCAAGGTGTACAGTAAACCTGAAGTGAAGCACCGGAATCTAATACTGGACTTACCGGACAGGTTCAATTCATAGAAAGTTAGAGCGTCAGACCTCTTGTACTTAAATCGGCAATTTGCCTTTTGTATTACATTCGGATGCAATTTCTGTGTTTCATCGTCAATAAGAAGGTCCAAGGGATACTGTAAACCTGAAGTAAAGCATCGGAATCTAAAACTGGACTCACAGGAGAGGTTCAAATCAGAGAAAGTTAGAGTGTCAGTCCTCTTGTACATAAGTCGGCATTGTGCCTTTTGAATTTAATTTCGATGCTATTTCTGTGTTTCATCGTCAATAAGAAGGTCGAAGGTATACAGTAAACTTGAAGTGAAGCATCGGAATCTAAAACTGGACTCACCGTAGCGATTCAAATCATAGAAAGTTAGAGTGTCAGTCCTCTTGTACTTAAGTCGGCATTGTGCCTTTTGAATTTAATTCCGATGCTATTTCTGTGTTTCATCGTAAATAAGATGTTCCAAGGTAAACAGTATACCTGAAGTGAAGCATCGGAATCTAAAACTGGACTCACAGGAGAGGTTCAAAACATAGAAAGTTAGAGTGTCAGTCCTCTTGTACTTAAGTCGGCATTGTGCCTTTTGTGTTAAATTCGGATGCAATTTCTGTGTTTCATCGTCAATAAGAAGGTCCAAGGAATACAGTAAACCTGAAGTGAAGCATCGGAATCTAAAACTGGACTCACAGGAGAGGTTCAAATCATAGAATGTGAGAGTGTCAGTCCTCTTGTACTTAATTCGGCATTGTGCCTTTTGTGTTAAATTCAGATGCAATTTCTGTGTTTCATCGTCAATAAGAAGGTCCAATGGATGCAGTAAACCTGAAGTGAAGCATCGGAATCTAAAACTGGACTCACAGGAAAAATGCAAATAATAGAAAGTTAGAGTGTCAGTCGTCTGGTACTTAAGTCGGCATTGTGTCTTTTGTATTAAATTCGGATGCAATTTCTGTGTTTCATCGTCAATAAGCAGGTCCAAGTTATACAGTAAACCTGAAGTGAAGCAACGGAATCTAAAACTGGACTTACAGGAGAGGTTCAAATCATAGAAAGTTAGAGTGTCAGTCCTCTCGTACTTAAGTCGGCATTGTGCCTCTTGTATTTAATTCGGTTGCAATTTCTGTGTTTCATCGTCAGTAAGAAGGTCCAAGGGATACAGTAACCCTGAAGTGAAGCATCGGAATCTAAAACTGGACTCACAGTATGGGTTCAAATCATTGATACTTAGATTGTCAGTCCTCTTGTACTTAAGTCGGCGTTGTGCCTATTGAATTTAATTCCGATGAACTTTCTGTGTTTCATCGTCAATAAGAAGTTCCAAGGTATACAGTAAACCTGAAGAGAAGAATCGGAATCTAAAAGTGGACTCACAGGAGAGGTGCAAATCATAGAAAGTTAGAATGTCAGTCCTCTTGTACTGAAGTCGGCATTGTGCTTTTTGTATTAAAATCGGATGCAATTTCTGTGTTTCATCGTCAATAAGAAGGTCCAAGGGATACAGTAAACCTGAAGTGAAGCATCGGAATCTAGAACTGGACTCACAGGAGAGGTTCAAATCATAGAAAGTTAGAGTGTCAGTTCTCTTGTACTACAGTCGGCATTGTGACTTTTCTATTAAATTCGTATGCAATTTCTGTGTTTCATCGTCAATATGACTGTCCAAGGGATACAAGAAACCTGCAGTGAAGCATCGGGATCTGAAACTGGTCTCACAGGAGAGGTTCAAATCATAGAAAGTTAGAGTTTCAGTCCTCTTGTACTTAAGTCGGCATTGTGTCTTTTGAATTTAATTCCGATGCTATTTCTGTGTTTCATCGTCAATAAGAAGTTCCAAGGTAAACAGTATACCTGAAGTGAAGCATCGGAATCTAAAAGTGGACTCACAGGAGATGTTCGAATCATAGAAAGTTAGAGTGTCAGTCCTCTTGTACTTAAGTCGGCATTGTGCCTTTTGTATTAAATTCGGATGCAATTTCTGTGTTGCATCGTCAATAAGAAGGTCCAAGGGCTACAGTAAACCTGAAGTGAAGCATCGGAATCAAAAACTGGACTCACAGGAGAGGTGCAAATCATAGAAAGTTAGAATGTCAGTCCTCTTGTACTGAAGTCGGCATTGTGCCTTTTGTATTAAATTCGGATGCAATTTCTGTGTTTCATCGTCAATAAGAAGGTCCAAGGGATACAGTAAACCTGAAGTGAAGCATCGGAATCTAAAACTGGACTCACAGGAGAGGTTCAAATCATAGAATGTGAGAGTGTCAGTCCTCTTGTACTTAAGTCGGCGTTGTGCCTTTTGTGTTAAATTCAGATGCAATTTCTGTGTTTCATCGTCAATAAGAAGGTCCAATGGATACAGTAAACCTGAAGTGAAGCATCGGAATCTAAAACTGGACTCACAGGAAAGGTGCAAATAATAGAAACTTAGAGTGTCAGTCGTCTGGTACTTAAGTCGGCATTGTGTCTTTTGTATTAAATTCGGATGCAATTTCTGTGTTTCATCGTCAATATGCAGGTCCAAGTTATACAGTAAACCTGAATTGAAGCAACGGAATCTAAAACTGGACTTACAGGAGAGGTTCAAATCATAGAAAGTTAGAGTGTCAGTCCTCTCGTACTTAAGTCGGCATTGTGCCTCTTGTATTTAATTCGGTTGCAATTTCTGTGTCTCATCGTCAGTAAGAAGGTCCAAGGGATGCAGTAACCCTGAAGTGAAGCATCGGAATCTAAAACTGGACTCACAGTAGAGGTTCAAATCATTGATACTTAGATTGTCAGTCCTCTTGTACTTAAGTCGGCGTTGTGCCTATTGAATTTAATTCCGATGAACTTTCTGCGTTTCATCGTCAATAAGAAGTTCCAAGGTATACAGTAAACCTGAAGTGAAGAATCGGAATCTATAAGTGGACTCACAGGAGAGGTACAAATCATAGAAAGTTAGAATGACATTCCTCTTGTACTTAAGTCGGCATTGTGCATTTGTATTAAATTCGGATGCAATTTCTGTGTTTCATCGTCAATAAGAAGGTCCAAGGGATACAGTAAACCTGGATTGAAGCATCGGAATCTAAAACTTTACTCACAGCAGAGGTAAAAATCATAGAAGGTGAGAGTGTCAGTCCTCTTGTACTTAAGTCGGCATTGTGCATTTTGTATTAAATTCGGATGCAATTTCTGTGCTTCATCGTCAATAAGAAGGTCCAAGGGATACTGTAAACCTGAAGTGAAGCATCGGAATCTAAAACTGGACTCACAGGACAGTTTCAAATCATTGAAAGTTAGAGTGTCAGTCCTCTCGTACTTAAGTCGGTATTGTGCGTCTTCTATTAAATTCGAATGATATTTCTGTGTTTCATCGTCAATAAGAAGGTCCAAGGCATACAGTAAACCTGAAGTGAAGAATCGGAATCTAAAACTGGACTCACAGGAGAGGTTCAAATCAGAGAAAGTTAGAGTGTCAGTCCTCTTGTACATAAGTCAGCATTGTGCCTTTTGAATTTAATTCCGATGCTATTTCTGTGTTTCATCGTCAATAAGAAGGTCGAAGGTATACAGTAAACTTGAAGTGAAGCATCGGAATCTAAAACTGGACTCACCGTAGCGATTCAAATCATAGAAAGTTAGAGTGTCAGTCCTCTTGTACTTAAGTCGGCATTGTGCCTTTTGAATTTAATTCCGATGAACTTTCTGTGTTTCATCGTCAATAAGAAGTTCCAAGGTATACAGTAAACCTGAAGAGAAGAATCGGAATCTAAAAGTGGACCCACAGGAGAGGTGCAAATCATAGAAAGTTAGAATGTCAGTCCTCTTGTACTGAAGTCGGCATTGTGCCTTTTGTATTAAATTCGGATGGAATTTCTGTGTTTCATCGTCAATAAGAAGGTCCAAGGGATACAGTAAACCTGAAGTGAAGCATCGGAATCTAAAACTGGACTCACAGGAGAGGTTCAAATCATAGAAAGTTAGAGTGTCAGTCCTCTCGTACTTAAGTCGGCATTGTGCCTCTTGTATTTAATTCGGTTGCAATTGCTGTGTGTCATCGTCAGTAAGAAGGTCCAAGGGATACAGTAACCCTGAAGTGAAGCATCGGAATCTAAAACCGGACTCACAGTAGAGGTTCAAATCATTGATACTTAGATTGTCAGTCCTCTTGTACTTAAGTCGGCGTTGTGCCTATTGAATTTAATTCCGATGAACTTTCTGTGTTTCATCGTCAATAAGAAGTTCCAAGGTATACAGTAAACCTGAAGAGAAGAATCGGAATCTAAAAGTGGACTCACAGGAGAGGTGCATATCATAGAAAGTTAGAATGTCAGTCCTCTTGTACTGAAGTCGGCATTGTGCCTTTTGTATTAAATTCGGATGCAATTTCTGTGTTTCATCGTCAATAAGAAGGTCCAAGGGATACAGTAAACCTGAAGTGAAGCATCGGAATCTAAAACTGGACTCACAGGAGAGGTTCAAATCATAGAAAGTTAGAGTGTCAGTTCTCTTGTACTAAAGTCGGCATTGTGACTTTTCTATTAAATTCGTATGCAATTTCTGTGTTTCATCGTCAATATGACTGTCCAAGGGATACAGTAAACCTGCAGTGAAGCATCGGAATCTGAAACTGGTCTCACAGGAGAGGTTCAAATCATAGAAAGTTAGAGTGTCAGTCCTCTTGTACTTATGTCGGCATTGTGCCTTTTGAATTTAATTCCGATGCAATTTTTGTGCTACATCGTCAATAAGAATGTCCATGGTATACAGTAAACCTGAAGTGTAGCATCGGCATCTAAAACTGGACTCACAGGAGAGGTTCAAAAGATAGAAAGTTAGAGTGTCAGTCCTCTTGTACTTAAGTCGGCATTGTGCCTCTTGTACTCAATTCGGATGCTATTTCTGTGTTTCATCGTCAATAAGAAGGTCCAAGGGATACAGTTAACCTGAAGTGAGGCACCGGAATCGAAAACAGGACTCATAGGAGAGGTTCATATCTTAGAAAGTTAAAGTGTCAGTCCTCTTGTACTTAAGTCGGCATTGTGCCATTTGCATTAAATTCGGATGCAATTTCTGTGTTTCATCGTCAATATGAAGGTCCAAGGTATACAGTAAACCTGAAGTGAAGCATTGGAATCTAAAACTGGACTCACAGACGAGGTTCCAATCATAGAAAGTGAGAGTGTCTTTCCTCTTGTACTTAAGTCGGCATTGTGCCTTTCGTATTAAATTCGGATGCAATTTCTGTGTTGCATCGTCAATAAGAAGGTGCAAGGGATACAGTAAACCTGAAGTGAAGCATCGGAATCTTAAACTGGACATACAGGAGAGGTTCAAATCATAGAAAGTGAGAGTGTTAGTCCTCTTGTACTTAAGTCGGCATTGTGATTTTTGTATTAAAATCGGATACAATTTCTGTGTTTCGTCGTCATTAAGAAGGTCCAAGGGATACAGTAAACCTGAAGTGAAGCATCGGAATCTAAAACTGGACTCACAGGAGAGTGTCAAATCATAGAAATTTAGAGTGGCAGTCCTCTTGTACTTAAGTCGGCACTGTGCCTTTTGAATTTTATTCCGATGTAATTTCTGTGTCTCATCGTTAATAACAAGTTCCAAGGTGTACAGTAAACCTGAAGCAAAGCACCGGAATCTAATACTGGACTTACCGGACAGGTTCAATTCATAGAAAGTTAGAGTGTCAGACCTCTTGTACTTAAATCGGCAATTTGCCTTTTGTATTACATTCGGATGCAATTTCTGTGTTTCATCGTCAATAAGAAGGTCCAAGGGATACTGTAAACCTGAAGTAAAGCATCGGAATCTAAAACTGGACTCACAGGAGAGGTTCAAATCAGAGAAAGTTAGAGTGTCAGTCCTCTTTACATAAGTCAGCATTGTGCCTTTTGAATTTAATTCCGATGCTATTTCTGTGTTTCATCGTCAATAAGAAGGTCGAAGGTATACAGTAAACTTGAAGTGAAGCATCGGAATCTAAAACTGGACTCACCGTAGCGATTCAAATCATAGAAAGTTAGAGTGTCAGTCCTCTTGTACTTAAGTCGGCATTGTGCCTTTTGAATTTAATTCCGATGCTATTTCTGTGTTTCATCGTCAATAAGAAGTTCCAAGGTAAACAGTATACCTGAAGTGAAGCATCGGAATCTAAAACTGGACTCACAGGAGAGGTTCAAAACATAGAAAGTTAGAGTGTCAGTCCTCTTGTACTTAAGTCGGCATTGTGCCTTTTGTGTTAAATTCGGATGCAATTTCTGTGTTTCATCGTCAATAAGAAGGTCCAAGGGATACAGTAAACCTGAAGTGAAGCATCGGACTCTAAAACTGGACTCACAGGAGAGGTTCAAATCATAGAATGTGAGTGTGTCAGTCCTCTTGTACTTAAGTCGGCATTGTGCCTTTTGTGTTAAATTCAGATGCAATTTCTGTGTTTCATCGTCAATAAGAAGGTCCAATGGATGCAGTAAACCTGAAGTGAAGCATCGGAATCTAAAACTGGACTCACAGGAAAGGTGCAAATAATAGAAAGTTAGAGTGTCAGTCGTCTGGTACTTAAGTCGGCATTGTGTCTTTTGTATTAAATTCGGATGCAATTTCTGTGTTTCATCGTCAATAAGCAGGTCCAAGTTATACAGTAAACCTGAAGTGAAGCAACGGAATCTAAAACTGGACCTACAGGAGAGGTTCAAATCAAAGAGAGTTAGAGTGTCAGTCCTCTCGTACTTAAGTCGGCATTGTGCCTCTTGTATTTAATTCGGTTGCAATTTCTGTGTTTCATCGTCAGTAAGAAGGTCCAAGGGATACAGTAACCCTGAAGTGAAGCATCGGAATCTGAAACTGGACTCACAGTAGAGGTTCAAATCATTGATACTTAGATTGTCAGTCCTCTTGTACTTAAGTCGGCGTTGTGCCTATTGAATTTAATTCCGATGAACTTTCTGTGTTTCATCGTCAATAAGAAGTTCCAAGGTATACAGTAAACCTGAAGAGAAGATTCGGAATCTAAAAGTGGACTCACAGGAGAGGCGCAAATCATAGAAAGTTAGAATGTCAGTCCTCTTGTACTGAATCGGCATTGTGCCTTTTGTATTAAATTCGGATGCAATTTCTGTGTTTCATCGTCAATAAGAAGGTCCAAGGGATACAGTAAACCTGAAGTGAAGCATCGGAATCTAAAACTGGACTCACAGGAGAGGTTCAAATCATAGATAGTTAGAGTGTCAGTTCTCTTGTACTAAAGTCGGCATTGTGACTTTTCTATTAAATTCGTATGCAATTTCTGTGTTTCATCGTCAATATGACTGTCCAAGGGATACAGTAAACCTGCAGTGAAGCATCGGAATCTAAAACTGGTCTCACAGGAGAGGTTCAAATCATAGAAAGTTAGAGTGTCTGTCCTCTTGTTCTTAAGTCGGCATTGTGCCTTTTGAATTTAATACCGATGCAATTTCTGTGCTTCATCGTCAATAAGAAGTTCCAAGGTTTACAGTAAACCTGCAGTGAAGCATCGGAATCTAAAATTGTACTCACAGGAGAGGTTCAAATGATAGAAAGTTAGAGTGTCAGTCCTCTTGTACTTAAGTCGGCATTGTGCCTCTTGTATTTAATTCGGATGCTATTTCTGTGTTTCATCGTCAATAAGAAGGTCCAAGGGATACAGTTAACCTGAAGTGAGGCATCGGAATCGAAAACAGGACTCACAGGAGAGATTCATATCTTAGAAAGTTAAAGTGTCAGTCCTCTTGTACTTAAGTCGGCATTGTGCCATTTGCATTAAATTCGGATGCAATTTCTGTGTTTCATCGTCAATATGAAGGTCCAAGGTATACAGTAAACCTGAAGTGAAGCATTGGAATCTAAAACTGGACTCACAGACGAGGTTCCAATCATAGAAAGTGAGAGTGTCTTTCCTCTTGTACTTATGTCGGCATTGTGCCTTTCGTTTTAAATTCGGATGCAATTTCTGTGTTGCATCGTCAATAAGAAGGTGCAAGGGATACAGTAAACCTGAAGTGAAGCATCGGAATCTTAAACTGGACATACAGGAGAGGTTCAAATCATAGAAAGTGAGAGTGTTAGTCCTCTTGTACTTAAGTCGGCATTGTGACTTTTGTATTAAAATCGGATTCAATTTCTGTGTTTCGTCGTCATTAAGAAGGTCCAAGGGCTACAGTAAACCGGAAGTGAAACATCGGAATCTAAAACTGGACTCACAGGAGAGTGTCAAATCACAGAAATTTAGAGTGTCAGTCCTCTTGTACTTAAGTCGGCACTGTGCCTTTTGAATTTTATTCCGATGTAATTTCTGTGTCTCATCGTTAATAACAAGTTCCAAGGTGTACAGTAAACCTGAAGTGAAGCACCGGAATCTAATACTGGACTTACCGGACAGGTTCAATTCATAGAAAGTTAGAGTTTCAGACCTCTTGTACTTAAATCGGCAATTTGCCTTTTGTATTACATTCGGATGCAATTTCTGTGTTTCATCGTCAATAAGAAGGTCCAAGGGATACTGTAAACCTGAAGTAAAGCATCGGAATCTAAAACTGGACTCACAGGAGAGGTTCAAATCAGAGAAAGTTAGAGTGTCAGTCCTCTTGTACATAAGTCGGCATTGTGCCTTTTGAATTTAATTTCGATGCTATTTCTGTGTTTCATCGTCAATAAGAAGGTCGAAGGTATACAGTAAACTTGAAGTGAAGCATCGGAATCTAAAACTGGACTCACCGTAGCGATTCAAATCATAGAAAGTTAGAGTGTCAGTCCTCTTGTACTTAAGTCGGCATTGTGCCTTTTGAATTTAATTCCGATGCTATTTCTGTGTTACATCGTCAATTAGAAGTTCCAAGGTAAACAGTATACCTGAAGTGAAGCATCGGAATCTAAAACTGGACTCACAGGAGAGGTTCAAAACATAGAAAGTTAGAGTGTCAGTCCTCTTGTACTTAAGTCGGCACTGTGCCTTTTGAATTTTATTCCGATGTAATTTCTGTGTCTCATCGTTAATAACAAGTTCCAAGGTGTACAGTAAACCTGAAGTGAAGCACCGGAATCTAATACTGGACTTACCGGACAGGTTCAATTCATAGAAAGTTAGAGTTTCAGACCTCTTGTACTTAAATCGGCAATTTGCCTTTTGTATTACATTCGGATGCAATTTCTGTGTTTCATCGTCAATAAGAAGGTCCAATGGATGCAGTAAACCTGAAGTGAAGCATCGGAATCTAAAACTGGACTCACAGGAAAGGTGCAAATAATAGAAAGTTAGAGTGTCAGTCGTCTAATACTTAAGTCGGCATTGTGTTTTTTGTATTAAATTCGGATGCAATTTCTGTGTTTCATCGTCAATAAGCAGGTCCAAGTTATACAGTAAACCTGAAGTGAAGCAACGGAATCTAAAACTGGACTTACAGGAGAGGTTCAAATCATAGAAAGTTAGAGTGTCAGTCCTCTCGTACTTAAGTCGGCATTGTGCCTCTTGTATTTAATTCGGTTGCAATTTCTGTGTTTCATCGTCAGTAAGAAGGTCCAAGGGATACAGTAACCCTGAAGTGAAGCATCGGAATCTAAAACTGGACTCACATTATGGGTTCAAATCATTGATACTTAGATTGTCAGTCCTCTTGTACTTAAGTCGGCGTTGTGCCTATTGAATTTAATTCCGATGAACTTTCTGTGTTTCATCGTCAATAAGAAGTTCCAAGGTATACAGTAAACCTGAAGAGAAGAATCGGAATCTAAAAGTGGACTCACAGGAGAGGTGCAAATCATAGAAAGTTAGAATGTCAGTCCTCTTGTACTGAAGTCGGCATTGTGCCTTTTGTATTAAATTCGGATGCAATTTCTGTGTTTCATCGTCAATAAGAAGGTCCAAGGGATACAGTAAACCTGAAGTGAAGCATCGGAATCTAAAACTGGACTCACAGGAGAGGTTCAAATCATAGAAACTTAGAGTGTCAGTTCTCTTGTACTAAAGTCGGCATTGTGACTTTTCTATTAAATTCGTATGCAATTTCTGTGTTTCATCGTCAATATGACTGTCCAAGGGATACTGTAAACCTGCAGTGAAGCATCGGGATCTGAAACTGGTCTCACAGGAGAGGTTCAAATCATAGAAAGTTAGAGTGTCAGTCCTCTTGTACTTAAGTCGGCATTGTGCCTTTTGAATTTAATTCCGATGCTATTTCTGTGTTTCATCGTCAATAAGAAGTTCCAAGGTAAACAGTATACCTGAAGTGAAGCATCGGAATCTAAAACTTTACTCACAGGAGATGTTCGAATCATAGACAGTTAGAGTGTCAGTCCTCTTGTACTTAAGTCGGCATTGTGCCTTTTGTATTAAATTCGGATGCAATTTCTGTGTTGCATCGTCAATAAGAAGGTCCAAGGGCTACAGTAAACCTGAAGTGAAGCATCGGAATCTAAAACTGGACTCACAGGAGAGGTGCAAATCATAGAAAGTTAGAATGTCAGTCCTCTTGTACTGAAGTCGGCATTGTGCCTTTTGTATTAAATTCGGATGCAATTTCTGTGTTTCATCGTCAATAAGAAGGTCCAAGGGATACAGTAAACCTGAAGTGAAGCATCGGAATCTAAAACTGGACTCACAGGAGAGGTTCAAATCATAGAATGTGAGAGTGTCAGTCCTCTTGTACTTAAGTCGGCGTTGTGCCTTTTGTGTTAAATTCAGATGCAATTTCTGTGTTTCATCGTCAATAAGAAGGTCCAATGGATACAGTAAACCTGAAGTGAAGCATCGGAATCTAAAACTGGACTCACAGGAAAGGTGCAAATAATAGAAACTTAGAGTGTCAGTCGTCTGGTACTTAAGTCGGCATTGTGTCTTTTGTATTAAATTCGGATGCAATTTCTGTGTTTCATCGTCAATATGCAGGTCCAAGTTATACAGTAAACCTGAATTGAAGCAACGTAATCTAAAACTGGACTTACAGGAGAGGTTCAAATCATAGAAAGTTAGAGTGTCAGTCCTCTCGTACTTAAGTCGGCATTGTGCCTCTTGTATTTAATTCGGTTGCAATTTCTGTGTTTCATCGTCAGTAAGAAGGTCCAAGGGATGCAGTAACCCTGAAGTGAAGCATCGGAATCTAAAACTGGACTCACAGTAGAGGTTCAAATCATTGATACTTAGATTGTCAGTCCTCTTGTACTTAAGTCGGCGTTGTGCCTATTGAATTTAATTCCGATGAACTTTCTGTGTTTCATCGTCAATAAGAAGTTCCAAGGTATACAGTAAACCTGAAGTGAAGAATCGGAATCTATAAGTGGACTCACAGGAAAGGTACAAATCATAGAAAGTTAGAATGACATTCCTCTTGTACTTAAGTCGGCATTGTGCATTTGTATTAAATTCGGATGCAATTTCTGTGTTTCATCGTCAATAAGAAGGTCCAAGGGATACAGTAAACCTGGATTGAAGCATCGGAATCTAAAACTTTACTCACAGCAGAGGTAAAAATCATAGAAAGTGAGAGTGTCAGTCCTCTTGTACTTAAGTCGGCATTGTGCATTTTGTATTAAATTCGGATGTAATTTCTGTGTTTCATCGTCAGTAAGAAGGTCCTAGGGATACAGTAAACCTGAAGTGAAGCATCGGACTCAAAAACTGGACTCACAGGAGAGGTTCAAATTATTGATAGTTAGAGTGTCATTACTCTTGTACTTAAGTCGGCATTGTGCCTTTTAAATTTCATTCCGATAAAATTTCTGTGTTACATCGTCAATAAGAAGTTCCAAGGTATATAGTAAACCTGAAGTGAAGCATCGGAATCTATAACTGGACTCACAGAAGAAGTGCAAATCATAGAAAGTTAGAATGTCAGTCCTCTTGTACTTAAGCCGGCATTGTGCCTTTTGTATTAAATTCGGATGCAATTTCTGTGTTTCATCGTCAATAAGACGATCCAAGGGATACAGTAAACCTGAAGTGAAGCATCGGAATCTAAAACTGGACTCACAGTAGAGGTTCAAATCATTGATACTTAGATTGTCAGTCCTCTTGTACTTAAGTCGGCGTTGTGCCTATTGAATTTAATTCCGATGAACTTTCTGTGTTTCATCGTCAATAAGAAGTTCCAAGGTATACAGTAAACCTGAAGAGAAGATTCGGAATCTAAAAGTGGACTCACAGGAGAGGCGCAAATCATAGAAAGTTAGAATGTCAGTCCTCTTGTACTGAATCGGCATTGTGCCTTTTGTATTAAATTCGGATGCAATTTCTGTGTTTCATCGTCAATAAGAAGGTCCAAGGGATACAGTAAACCTGAAGTGAAGCATCGGAATCTAAAACTGGACTCACAGGAGAGGTTCAAATCATAGAAAGTTAGAGTGTCAGTTCTCTTGTACTAAAGTCGGCATTGTGACTTTTCTATTAAATTCGTATGCAATTTCTGTGTTTCATCGTCAATATGACTGTCCAAGGGATACAGTAAACCTGCAGTGAAGCATCGCAATCTAAAACTGGTCTCACAGGAGAGGTTCAAATCATAGAAAGTTAGAGTGTCTGTCCTCTTGTTCTTAAGTCGGCATTGTGCCTTTTGAATTTAATACCGATGCAATTTCTGTGCTTCATCGTCAATAAGAAGTTCCAAGGTTTACAGTAAACCTGAAGTGAAGCATCGGAATCTAAAATTGTACTCACAGGAGAGGTTCAAATGATAGAAAGTTAGAGTGTCAGTCCTCTTGTACTTAAGTCGGCATTGTGCCTCTTGTATTTAATTCGGATGCTATTTCTGTGTTTCATCGTCAATAAGAAGGTCCAAGGGATACAGTTAACCTGAAGTGAGGCATCGGAATCGAAAACAGGACTCACAGGAGAGATTCATATCTTAGAAAGTTAAAGTGTCAGTCCTCTTGTACTTAAGTCGGCATTGTGCCATTTGCATTAAATTCGGATGCAATTTCTGTGTTTCATCGTCAATATGAAGGTCCAAGGTATACAGTAAACCTGAAGTGAAGCATTGGAATCTAAAACTGGACTCACAGACGAGGTTCCAATCATAGAAAGTGAGAGTGTCTTTCCTCTTGTACTTATGTCGGCATTGTGCCTTTCGTTTTAAATTCGGATGCAATTTCTGTGTTGCATCGTCAATAAGAAGGTGCAAGGGATACAGTAAACCTGAAGTGAAGCATCGGAATCTTAAACTGGACATACAGGAGAGGTTCAAATCATAGAAAGTGAGAGTGTTAGTCCTCTTGTACTTAAGTCGGCATTGTGACTTTTGTATTAAAATCGGATTCAATTTCTGTGTTTCGTCGTCATTAAGAAGGTCCAAGGGCTACAGTAAACCGGAAGTGAAACATCGGAATCTAAAACTGGACTCACAGGAGAGTGTCAAATCACAGAAATTTAGAGTGTCAGTCCTCTTGTACTTAAGTCGGCTCTGTGCCTTTTGAATTTTATTCCGATGTAATTTCTGTGTCTCATCGTTAATAACAAGTTCCAAGGTGTACAGTAAACCTGAAGTGAAGCACCGGAATCTAATACTGGACTTACCGGACAGGTTCAATTCATAGAAAGTTAGAGTTTCAGACCTCTTGTACTTAAATCGGCAATTTGCCTTTTGTATTACATTCGGATGCAATTTCTGTGTTTCATCGTCAATAAGAAGGTCCAAGGGATACTGTAAACCTGAAGTAAAGCATCGGAATCTAAAACTGGACTCACAGGAGAGGTTCAAATCAGAGAAAGTTAGAGTGTCAGTCCTCTTGTACATAAGTCGGCATTGTGCCTTTTGAATTTAATTCCGATGCTATTTCTGTGTTTCATCGTCAATAAGAAGGTCGAAGGTATACAGTAAACTTGAAGTGAAGCATCGGAATCTAAAACTGGACTCACCGTAGCGATTCAAATCATAGAAAGTTAGAGTGTCAGTCCTCTTGTACTTAAGTCGGCATTGTGCCTTTTGAATTTAATTCCGATGCTATTTCTGTGTTACATCGTCAATTAGAAGTTCCAAGGTAAACAGTATACCTGAAGTGAAGCATCGGAATCTAAAACTGGACTCACAGGAGAGGTTCAAAACATAGAAAGTTAGAGTGTCAGTCCTCTTGTACTTAAGTCGGCACTGTGCCTTTTGAATTTTATTCCGATGTAATTTCTGTGTCTCATCGTTAATAACAAGTTCCAAGGTGTACAGTAAACCTGAAGTGAAGCACCGGAATCTAATACTGGACTTACCGGACAGGTTCAATTCATAGAAAGTTAGAGTTTCAGACCTCTTGTACTTAAATCGGCAATTTGCCTTTTGTATTACATTCGGATGCAATTTCTGTGTTTCATCGTCAATAAGAAGGTCCAATGGATGCAGTAAACCTGAAGTGAAGCATCGGAATCTAAAACTGGACTCACAGGAAAGGTGCAAATAATAGAAAGTTAGAGTGTCAGTCGTCTAATACTTAAGTCGGCATTGTGTTTTTTGTATTAAATTCGGATGCAATTTCTGTGTTTCATCGTCAATAAGCAGGTACAAGTTATACAGTAAACCTGAAGTGAAGCAACGGAATCTAAAACTGGACTTACAGGAGAGGTTCAAATCATAGAAAGTTAGAGTGTCAGTCCTCTCGTACTTAAGTCGGCATTGTGCCTCTTGTATTTAATTCGGTTGCAATTTCTGTGTTTCATCGTCAGTAAGAAGGTCCAAGGGATACAGTAACCCTGAAGTGAAGCATCGGAATCTAAAACTGGACTCACATTATGGGTTCAAATCATTGATACTTAGATTGTCAGTCCTCTTGTACTTAAGTCGGCGTTGTGCCTATTGAATTTAATTCCGATGAACTTTCTGTGTTTCATCGTCAATAAGAAGTTCCAAGGTATACAGTAAACCTGAAGAGAAGAATCGGAATCTAAAAGTGGACTCACAGGAGAGGTGCAAATCATAGAAAGTTAGAATGTCAGTCCTCTTGTACTGAAGTCGGCATTGTGCCTTTTGTATTAAATTCGGATGCAATTTCTGTGTTTCATCGTCAATAAGAAGGTCCAAGGGATACAGTAAACCTGAAGTGAAGCATCGGAATCTAAAACTGGACTCACAGGAGAGGTTCAAATCATAGAAAGTTAGAGTGTCAGTTCTCTTGTACTAAAGTCGGCATTGTGACTTTTCTATTAAATTCGTATGCAATTTCTGTGTTTCATCGTCAATATGACTGTCCAAGGGATACTGTAAACCTGCAGTGAAGCATCGGGATCTGAAACTGGTCTCACAGGAGAGGTTCAAATCATAGAAAGTTAGAGTGTCAGTCCTCTTGTACTTAAGTCGGCATTGTGCCTTTTGAATTTAATTCCGATGCTATTTCTGTGTTTCATCGTCAATAAGAAGTTCCAAGGTAAACAGTATACCTGAAGTGAAGCATCGGAATCTAAAACTTTACTCACAGGAGATGTTCGAATCATAGACAGTTAGAGTGTCAGTCCTCTTGTACTTAAGTCGGCATTGTGCCTTTTGTATTAAATTCGGATGCAATTTCTGTGTTGCATCGTCAATAAGAAGGTCCAAGGGCTACAGTAAACCTGAAGTGAAGCATCGGAATCTAAAACTGGACTCACAGGAGAGGTGCAAATCATAGAAAGTTAGAATGTCAGTCCTCTTGTACTGAAGTCGGCATTGTGCCTTTTGTATTAAATTCGGATGCAATTTCTGTGTTTCATCGTCAATAAGAAGGTCCAAGGGATACAGTAAACCTGAAGTGAAGCATCGGAATCTAAAACTGGACTCACAGGAGAGGTTCAAATCATAGAATGTGAGAGTGTCAGTCCTCTTGTACTTAAGTCGGCGTTGTGCCTTTTGTGTTAAATTCAGATGCAATTTCTGTGTTTCATCGTCAATAAGAAGGTCCAATGGATACAGTAAACCTGAAGTGAAGCATCGGAATCTAAAACTGGACTCACAGGAAAGGTGCAAATAATAGAAACTTAGAGTGTCAGTCGTCTGGTACTTAAGTCGGCATTGTGTCTTTTGTATTAAATTCGGATGCAATTTCTGTGTTTCATCGTCAATATGCAGGTCCAAGTTATACAGTAAACCTGAATTGAAGCATCGGAATCTAAAACTGGACTCACAGCAGAGGTAAAAATCATAGAAAGTGAGAGTGTCAGTCCTCTTGTACTTAAGTCGGCATTGTGCATTTTGTATTAAATTCGGATGTAATTTCTGTGTTTCATCGTCAATAAGAAAGTCCAAGATCTACAGTAAACCTGAAGTGAAGCATCGGAATCTAAAACTGGACTCACTGGAGAGGTTCAAATCATAGAAAGTTAGTGTGTCAGTCCTCTTGTACATATGTCGGCATTGTGCCTTTTGTATTAAATTCGGATGCAATTTCTGTGTTTCATCGTCAGTAAGAAGGTCCTAGGGATACAGTAAACCTGAAGCGAAGCATCGGACTCAAAAACTGGACTCACAGGAGAGGTTCAAATTATTGATAGTTAGAGTGTCATTACTCTTGTACTTAAGTCGGCATTGTGCCTTTTAAATTTCATTCCGATAAAATTTCTGTGTTACATCGTCAATAAGAAGTTCCAAGGTATATAGTAAACCTGAAGTGAAGCATCGGAATCTATAACTGGACTCACAGAAGAAGTGCAAATCATAGAAAGTTAGAATGTCAGTCCTCTTGTACTTAAGCCGGCATTGTGCCTTTTGTATTAAATTCGGATGCAATTTCTGTGTTTCATCGTCAATAAGACGATCCAAGGGATACAGTAAACCTGAAGTGAAGCATCGGAATCAAAAACTGCACTCACTGAAGAGGATCAAATTATAGAAAGTGAGAGTGTCAGTCCTCTTGTACTTAAGTCGGCATTGTGCCTTTTGTATTAAATTCGGATGCAATTTCTGTGTTTCATCGTCAATAAGAAGGTCCAAGGGATACCGTAAACCTGAAGTGAAGCATAGGAATCTAAAACTGGACTCACAGGGAAGGTGCAAATCATAGAAATTTAGAGTGTCAGATGTCTGTTACTTAAGTCGGCATTGTGCCTTTTGTATTAAATTCGGATGCAATTTCAGTGTTCCATCGTCAATAAGAAAGTCCAAGAGATACAGTTAACCTGAAGTGAAGCATCGGAATCTAAAACTGAACTCACAGGAAAGGTGCAAATCATAGAAAGTTAGAGTGTCAGTCGTCTGGTACTTAAGTCGGCATTGTGCCTTTTGTATTAAATTCGGATGCAATTTCTGTGTTTCATCGTCAATAAGCAGGTCCAAGTTATACAGTAAACCTGAAGTGAAGCAACGGAATCTAAAACTGGACTCACAGGAGAGGTTCAAATCATAGAAAGTAAGAGTGTCAGTCCTCTCGCACTTAAGTCGGCATTGTGCCTCTTGTATTTAATTCGGTTGCAATTTCTGTATTTCATCGTCAGTAAGAAGGTCCAAGGGATACAGTAAACCTGAAGTGAAGCATCGGAATCTAAAACTGGGCTCACAGTAGGGGTTCAAATCATTGATAGTTAGATTGTCAGTCCTCTTGTACTTAAGTCGGCATTGTGCCTATTGAATTTAATTCCGATGAACGTTCTGTGTTTCATCGGCAATAAGAAGTTCAAAGGAATACAGTAAACCTGAAGTGAAGAATCGGAATCTAAAACTGGACTCACAGGAGAGGTTCAAATAATAGAAAGTTAGAATGTCATTCCTCTTGTACTTAAGTCGGCATTGTGCCTTTTGTATTAAATTCGGATGCAATTTCTGTGTTTCATCGTCAATAAGAAGGTCCAAGTGATACAGTAAACCTGGATTGAAGCATCGGAATCTAAAACTTTACTCACAGGAGAGGTAAAAATCATAGAAAGTTAGAGTGTCATTCCTCTTGTACTTAAGTCGGCATTGTGCATTTTGTATTAAATTCGGATGCAATTTCTGTGCTTCATCGTCAATAAGAAGGTCCAAGGGATACAGTAAACCTGACGTGAAGCATCGGAATCTAAAACTGGACTCACAGGACAGTTTCAAATCATTGAAAGTTAGAGTGTCAGTCCTCTCGTACTTAAGTCGGTATGGTGCGTCTTGTATTGAATTCGAAAGATATTTCTGTGTTTCATCGTCAATAAGAAGGTCCAAGGGATACAGTAAACCTGAAGTGAAGAATCGGAATCTAAAACTGACCCACAGGAGAGGTTCAAATCATAGAAAGTTAGTGTGTCAGTCCTCTTGTACTTCAGTCGGCATTGTGCCTTTTGTATTAAATTCGTATGCAATTTCTGTGTTTCATCGTCAATAAGAAGGTCCAAGGGATACAGTAAACCTGAAGTGAAGCATCGGAATCTAAAACTGGACTCACAGGAGAGGTTCAAATCATAGAATGTGAGAGTGTCAGTCCTCTTGTACTTAAGTCGGCGTTGTGCCTTTTGTGTTAAATTCAGATGCAATTTCTGTGTTTCATCGTCAATAAGAAGGTCCAATGGATACAGTAAACCTGAAGTGAAGCATCGGAATCTAAAACTGGACTCACAGGAAAGGTGCAAATAATAGAAACTTAGAGTGTCAGTCGTCTGGTACTTAAGTCGGCATTGTGTCTTTTGTATTAAATTCGGATGCAATTTCTGTGTTCCATCGTCAATATGCAGGTCCAAGTTATACAGTAAACCTGAATTGAAGCAACGGAATCTAAAACTGGACTTACAGGAGAGGTTCAAATCATAGAAAGTTAGAGTGTCAGTCCTCTCGTACTTAAGTCGGCATTGTGCCTCTTGTATTTAATTCGGTTGCAATTTCTGTGTTTCATCGTCAGTAAGAAGGTCCAAGGGATGCAGTAACCCTGAAGTGAAGCATCGGAATCTAAAACTGGACTCACAGTAGAGGTTCAAATCATTGATACTTAGATTGTCAGTCCTCTTGTACTTAAGTCGGCGTTGTGCCTATTGAATTTAATTCCGATGAACTTTCTGTGTTTCATCGTCAATAAGAAGTTCCAAGGTATACAGTAAACCTGAAGTGAAGAATCGGAATCTATAAGTGGACTCACAGGAAAGGTACAAATCATAGAAAGTTAGAATGACATTCCTCTTGTACTTAAGTCGGCATTGTGCATTTGTATTAAATTCGGATGCAATTTCTGTGTTTCATCGTCAATAAGAAGGTCCAAGGGATACAGTAAACCTGGATTGAAGCATCGGAATCTAAAACTTTACTCACAGCAGAGGTAAAAATCATAGAAAGTGAGAGTGTCAGTCCTCTTGTACTTAAGTCGGCATTGTGCATTTTGTATTAAATTCGGATGCAATTTCTGTGCTTCATCGTCAATAAGAAGGTCCAAGGGATACTGTAAACCCGAAGTGAAGCATCTGAATCTAAAACTGGACTCACAGGACAGTTTCAAATCATTGAAAGTTAGAGTGTCAGTCCTCTCGTACTTAAGTCGGTATTGTGCGTCTTCTATTAAATTCGAATGATATTTCTGTGTTTCATCGTCAATAAGAAGGTCCAAGGCATACAGTAAACCTGAAGTGAAGAATGGGAATCTAAAACTGGACTCACAGGAGAGGTTCAAATCATAGAAAGTTAGAGTGTCAGTCCTCTTGTACCTAAGTCGGCATTGTGCCTTTTGTATTAAATTCGGATGTAATTTCTGTGTTTCATCGTCAATAAGAAGGTCCAAGATCTACAGTAAACCTGAAGTGAAGCATCGGAATCTAAAACTGGACTCACTGGAGAGGTTCAAATCATAGAAAGTTAGTGTGTCAGTCCTCTTGTACATAAGTCGGCATTGTGCCTTTTGTATTAAATTCGGATGCAATTTCTGTGTTTCATCGTCAGTAAGAAGGTCCTAGGGATACAGTAAACCTGAAGTGAAGCATCGGACTCAAAAACTGGACTCACAGGAGAGGTTCAAATTATTGATAGTTACAGTGTCATTACTCTTGTACTTAAGTCGGCATTGTCCCTTTTAAATTTCATTCCGATAAAATTTCTGTGTTACATCGTCAATAAGAAGTTCCAAGGTATATAGTAAACCTGAAGTGAAGCATCGGAATCTATAACTGGACTCACAGAAGAAGTGCAAATCATAGAAAGTTAGAATGTCAGTCCTCTTGTACTTAAGCCGGCATTGTGCCTTTTGTATTAAATTCGGATACAATTTCTGTGTTTCATCGTCAATAAGACGGTCCAAGGGATACAGTAAACCTGAAGTGAAGCATCGGAATCAAAAACTGGACTCACTGAAGAGGATCAAATTATAGAAAGTGAGAGTGTCAGTCCTCTTGTACTTAAGTCGGCATTGTGCCTTTTGTATTAAATTCGGATGCAATTTCTGTGTTTCATCGTCAATAAGAAGGTCCAAGGGATACCGTAAACCTGAAGTGAAGCATAGGAATCTAAAACTGGACTCACAGGGAAGGTGCAAATCATAGAAATTTAGAGTGTCAGACGTCTGTTACTTAAGTCGGCATTGTGCCTTTTGTATTAAATTCGGATGCAATTTCAGTGTTCCATCGTCAATAAGAAAGTCCAAGAGATACAGTTAACCTGAAGTGAAGCATCGGAATCTAAAACTGAACTCACAGGAAAGGTGCAAATCATAGAAAGTTAGAGTGTCAGTCGTCTGGTACTTAAGTCGGCATTGTGCCTTTTGTATTAAATTCGGATGCAATTTCTGTGTTTCATCGTCAATAAGCAGGTCCAAGTTATACAGTAAACCTGAAGTGAAGCAACGGAATCTAAAACTGGACTCACAGGAGAGGTTCAAATCATAGAAAGTAAGAGTGTCAGTCCTCTCGCACTTAAGTCGGCATTGTGCCTCTTGTATTTAATTCGGTTGCAATTTCTGTATTTCATCGTCAGTAAGAAGGTCCAAGGGATACAGTAAACCTGAAGTGAAGCATCGGAATCTAAAACTGGGCTCACAGTAGGGGTTCAAATCATTGATAGTTAGATTGTCAGTCCTCTTGTACTTAAGTCGGCATTGTGCCTATTGAATTTAATTCCGATGAACGTTCTGTGTTTCATCGGCAATAAGAAGTTCGAAGGAATACAGTAAACCTGAAGTGAAGAATCGGAATCTAAAACTGGACTCACAGGAGAGGTTCAAATAATAGAAAGTTAGAATGTCATTCCTCTTGTACTTAAGTCGGCATTGTGCCTTTTGTATTAAATTCGGATGCAATTTCTGTGTTTCATCGTCAATAAGAAGGTCCAAGTGATACAGTAAACCTGGATTGAAGCATCGGAATCTAAAACTTTACTCACAGGAGAGGTAAAAATCATAGAAAGTTAGAGTGTCATTCCTCTTGTACTTAAGTCGGCATTGTGCATTTTGTATTAAATTCGGATGCAATTTCTGTGCTTCATCGTCAATAAGAAGGTCCAAGGGATACAGTAAACCTGACGTGAAGCATCGGAATCTAAAACTGGACTCACAGGACAGTTTCAAATCATTGAAAGTTAGAGTGTCAGTCCTCTCGTACTTAAGTCGGTATGGTGCGTCTTGTATTGAATTCGAATGATATTTCTGTGTTTCATCGTCAATAAGAAGGTCCGAGGGATACAGTAAACCTGAAGTGAAGAATCGGAATCTAAAACTGACTCACAGGAGAGGTTCAAATCATAGAAAGTTAGTGTGTCAGTCCTCTTGTACTTCAGTCGGCATTGTGCCTTTTGTATTAAATTCGGATGCAATTTCTGTGTTTCATCGTCAATAAGAAGGTCCAAGGGCTGCAGTAAACCTGAAGTGAAGCATCGCAATCTAAAACTGGACTCACAGGAGAGGTTCATATCATAGAAAGTTAGAGTGTCAGTCCTCTTGTACTTAAGTCGGCATTGTGCCTTTTGTATTAAATTCGGATGCAATTTCTGTGTTTCATTATCAGTAAGAAGGTCCAAGGGATACAGTAAACCTGAAGTGAAGCATCGGACTCAAAAACTGGACTCAAAGGAGAGGTTCAAATCATTGATAGTTAGAGTGTCATTACTCTTGTACTTAAGTCGGCATTGTGCCTTTTAAATTTAATTCCGATGTAATTTCTGTGTTCCATCGTCAATAAGAAGTTCCAAGGTATATAGTGAACCTGAAGTGAAGCATCGGAATCTATAACTGGACTCACAGGAGAGGTGCAAATCATAGAAAGTTAGAATGTCAGTCCTCTTGTACTTAAGCCGGCATTGTGCCTTTTGTATTAAATTCGGAAGCAATTTCTGTGTTTCGTCGTCAATAAGAAGGTCCAAGGGATACAGTAAACCTGATGTGAAGCATCGGAATCTAAAACTGGACTCACAGAAGAGGATCAAATCATAGAAAATGAGAGTGTCAGCCCTCTTGTACTTAAGTCGGCATTGTGCCTATTGTATTAAATTCGGAAGCAATTTCTGTGTTTCATCATCAATAAGAACGTCCAAGGGATAAAGTAAACCTGATGTGAAGCATAGGAATCTAAAACTGGACTCACAGGAAAGGTGCAAATCATAGAAAGTTAGAGTCTCAGTCGTCTGGTACTTAAATCGGCATTGTGCCTTTTGTATTAAATTCGGATGCAATTTCTGTATTTCATCGTCAATAAGAAAGTCCAACGGATACAGTTAACCTGAAGTGAAGCATCGGAATCTAAAACTGGACTCACAGGAAAGGTGCAAATCATAGAAAGTTAGAGTGTCAGTCGTCTGGTACTTAAGTCGGCATTGTGCCTTTTGTATTAAATTCGGATGTAATTTCTGTGTTTTATCGTCAATAAGCAGGTCCAAGTTACACAGTAAACCTGAAGTGAAGCAACGGAATCTAAAACTGGACTCACAGGAGAGGTTCATATCATAGAAAGTTAGAGTGTCAGTCCTCTCGTACTTAAGTCGGCATTGTGCCTCTTGTATTTAATTCGTTTGCAATTTCTGTGTTTCATCGTCAGTAAGAAGGTCCAAGGGATACAGTAAACCTGAAGTGAAGCATCGGAATCTAAAACTAGACTCACAGATGAGGATCAAATCATAGAATGTGAGAGGGTCAGTCCTCTTGTACTTAAGTCGGCATTGTGCCTTTTGTATTAAATTCAGATGCAATTTCTGTTTTTCATCGTCAATAAGAAGGTCCAAGGGATACAGTAAACCTGCAGTGAAGCATAGTAATCTAAAACTGGACTCACAGGAAAGGTGCAAATCATAGAAAGTTAGAGTGTCAGTCGTCTGGTACTTAAGTCGGCATTGTGCCTTTTGTATTAAATTCGGATGCAATTTCTGTGTTTCATCGTCAATAAGCAGGTCCAAGTTATACAGTAAACCTGAAGTGAAGCAACGGAATCTAAAACTGGACTCACAGGAGAGGTTCAAATCATAGAAAGTAAGAGTGTCAGTCCTCTCGCACTTAAGTCGGCATTGTGCCTTTTGTATTAAATTCGGATGCAATTTCAGTGTTCCATCGTCAATAAGAAAGTCCAAGAGATACAGTTAACCTGAAGTGAAGCATCGAAATCTAAAACTGAACTCACAGGAAAGGTGCAAATCATAGAAAGTTAGAGTGTCAGTCGTCTGGTACTTAAGTCGGCATTGTGCCTTTTGTATTAAATTCGGATGCAATTTCTGTGTTTCATCGTCAATAAGCACGTCCAAGTTATACAGTAAACCTGAAGTGAAGCAACGGAATCTAAAACTGGACTCACAGGAGAGGTTCAAATCATAGAAAGTAAGAGTGTCAGTCCTCTCGCACTTAAGTCGGCATTGTGCCTCTTGTATTTAATTCGGTTGCAATTTCTGTATTTCATCGTCAGTAAGAAGGTCCAAGGGATGCAGTAAACCTGAAGTGAAGTATCGGAATCTAAAACTGGGCTCACAGTAGAGGTTCAAATCAATGATAGTTAGATTGTCAGTCCTCTTGTACTTAAGTCGGCATTGTGCCTATTGAATTTAATTCCGATGAACTATCTGTGTTTCATCGGCAATAAGAAGTTCGAAGGAATACAGTAAACCTGAAGTGAAGAATCGGAATCTAAAACTGGACTCACAGGAGAGGTTCAAATAATAGAAAGTTAGAATGTCATTCCTCTTGTACTTAAGTCGGCATTGTGCCTTTTGTATTAAATTCGGATGCAATTTCTGTGTTTCATCGTCAATAAGAAGGTCCAAGTGATACAGTAAACCTGGATTGAAGCATCGGAATCTAAAACTTTACTCACAGGAGAGGTAAAAATCATAGAAAGTTAGAGTGTCATTCCTCTTGTACTTAAGTCGGCATTGTGCATTTTGTATTAAATTCGGATGCAATTTCTGTGCTTCATCGTCAATAAGAAGGTCCAAGGGATACAGTAAACCTGACGTGAAGCATCGGAATCTAAAACTGGACTCACAGGACAGTTTCAAATCATTGAAAGTTAGAGTGTGAGTCCTCTCGTACTTAAGTCGGTATGGTGCGTCTTGTATTGAATTCGAATGATATTTCTGTGTTTCATCGTCAATAAGAAGGTCCAAGGGATACAGTAAACCTGAAGTGAAGAATCGGAATCTAAAACTGACTCACAGGAGAGGTTCAAATCATAGAAAGTTAGTGTGTCAGTCCTCTTGTACTTCAGTCGGCATTGTGCCTTTTGTATTAAATTCGGATGCAATTTCTGTGTTTCATCGTCAATAAGAAGGTCCAAGGGCTGCAGTAAACCTGAAGTGAAGCATCGCAATCTAAAACTGGACTCACAGGAGAGGTTCAAATCATAGAAAGTTAGAGTGTCAGTCCTCTTGTACTTAAGTCGGCATTGTGCCTTTTGTATTAAATTCGGATGCAATTTCTGTGTTTCATTATCAGTAAGAAGGTCCAAGGGATACAGTAAACCTGAAGTGAAGCATCGGACTCAAAAACTGGACTCAAAGGAGAGGTTCAAATCATTGATAGTTAGAGTGTCATTACTCTTGTACTTAAGTCGGCATTGTGCCTTTTAAATTTAATTCCGATGTAATTTCTGTGTTCCATCGTCAATAAGAAGTTCCAAGGTATATAGTGAACCTGAAGTGAAGCATCGGAATCTATAACTGGACTCACAGGAGAGGTGCAAATCATAGAAAGTTAGAATGTCAGTCCTCTTGTACTTAAGCCGGCATTGTGCCTTTTGTATTAAATTCGGATGCAATTTCTGTGTTTCGTCGTCAATAAGAAGGTCCAAGGGATACAGTAAACCTGATGTGAAGCATCGGAATCTAAAACTGGACTCACAGAAGAGGATCAAATCATAGAAAATGAGAGTGTCAGCCCTCTTGTACTTAAGTCGGCATTGTGCCTATTGTATTAAATTCGGAAGCAATTTCTGTGTTTCATCATCAATAAGAACGTCCAAGGGATACAGTAAACCTGATGTGAAGCATAGGAATCTAAAACTGGACTCACAGGAAAGGTGCAAATCATAGAAAGTTAGAGTCTCAGTCGTCTGGTACTTAAGTCGGCATTGTGCCTTTTGTATTAAATTCGGATGCAATTTCTGTATTTCATCGTCAATAAGAAAGTCCAACGGATACAGTTACCCTGAAGTGAAGCATCGGAATCTAAAACTGGACTCACAGGAAAGGTGCAAATCATAGAAAGTTAGAGTGTCAGTCGTCTGGTACTTAAGTCGGCATTGTGCCTTTTGTATTAAATTCGGATGTAATTTCTGTGTTTTATCGTCAATAAGCAGGTCCAAGTTATACAGTAAACCTGAAGTGAAGCAACGGAATCTAAAAATGGACTCACAGGAGAGGTTCATATCATAGAAAGTTAGAGTGTCAGTCCTCTCGTACTTAAGTCGGCATTGTGCCTCTTGTATTTAATTCGTTTGCAATTTCTGTGTTTCATCGTCAGTAAGAAGGTCCAAGGGATACAGTAAACCTGAAGTGAAGCATCGGAATCTAAAACTAGACTCACAGAAGAGGATCAAATCATAGAATGTGAGAGTGTCAGTCCTCTTGTACTTAAGTCGGCATTGTGCCTTTTGTATTAAATTCAGATGCAATTTCTGTTTTTCATCGTCAATAAGAAGGTCCAAGGGATACAGTTAACCTGCAGTGAAGCATAGTGATCTAAAACTGGACTCACAGGAAAGGTGCAAATCATAGAAAGTTAGAGTGTCAGTCGTCAGGTACTTAAGTCGGCATTGTGCCTTTTGTATTAAATTCGGATGCAATTTCTGTGTTTCATCGTCAATAAGCAGGTCCAAGTTATACAGTAAACCTGAAGTGAAGCAACGGAATCTAAAACTGGACTCACAGGAGAGGTTCAAATCATAGAAAGTAAGAGTGTCAGTCCTCTCGCACTTAAGTCGGCATTGTGCCTCTTGTATTTAATTCGGTTGCAATTTCTGTATTTCATCGTCAGTAAGAAGATCCAAGTGATACAGTAAACCTGAAGTGAAGCATCGGAATCTAAAACTGGGCTCACAGTAGAGGTTCAAATCATTGATAGTTAGATTGTCAGTCCTCTTGTACTTAAGTCGGCATTGTGCCTATTGAATTTAATTCCGATGAACTTTCTGTGTTTCATCGGCAAGAAGAAGTTCGAAGGAATACAGAAAACCTGAAGTGAAGAATCGGAATCTAATACTGGACTCACAGGAGAGGTTCAAATAATAGAAAGTTAGAATGTCATTCCTCTTGTACTTAAGTCGGCATTGTGCCTTTTGCATTAAATTCGGATGCAATTTCTGTGTTTCATCGTCAATAAGAAGGTCCAAGTGATACAGTAAACCTGGATTGAAGCATCGGAATCTAAAACTTTACTCACAGGAGAGGTAAAAATCATAGAAAGTTAGAGTGTCATTCCTCTTGTACTTAAGTCGGCATTGTGCATTTTGTATTAAATTCGGATGCAATTTCTGTGCTTCATCGTCAATAAGAAGGTCCAAGGGATACAGTAAACCTGACTTGAAGCATCGGAATCTAAAACTGGACTCACAGGACAGTTTCAAATCATTGAAAGTTAGAGTGTCAGTCCTCTCGTACTTAAGTCGGTATGGTGCGTCTTGTATTGAATTCGAATGATATTTCTGTGTTTCATCGTCAATAAGAAGGTCCAAGGGATACAGTAAACCTGAAGTGAAGAATCGGAATCTAAAACTGACTCACAGGAGAGGTTCAAGTCATAGAAAGTTAGTGTGTCAGTCCTCTTGTACTTCAGTCGGCATTGTGCCTTTTGTATTAAATTCGGATGCAATTTCTGTGTTTCATCGTCAATAAGAAGGTCCAAGGGCTGCAGTAAACCTGAAGTGAAGCATCGCAATCTAAAACTGGACTCACAGGAGAGGTTCAAATCATAGAAAGTTAGAGTGTCAGTCCTCTTGTACTTAAGTCGGCATTGTGCCTTTTGTATTAAATTCGGATGCAATTTCTGTGTTTCATTATCAGTAAGAAGGTCCAAGGGATACAGTAAACCTGAAGTGAAGCATCGGACCCAAAAACTGGACTCAAAGGAGAGGTTCAAATCATTGATAGTTAGAGTGTCATTACTCTTGTACTTAAGTCGGCATTGTGCCTTTTAAATTTAATTCCGATGTAATTTCTGTGTTCCATCGTCAATAAGAAGTTCCAAGGTATATTGTGAACCTGTAGTGAAGCATCGGAATCTATAACTGGACTCACAGGAGAGGTGCAAATCATAGAAAGTTAGAATGTCAGTCCTCTTGTACTTAAGCCGGCATTGTGCCTTTTGTATTAAATTCGGATGCAATTTCTGTGTTTCGTCGTCAATAAGAAGGTCCAAGGGATACAGTAAACCTGATGTGAAGCATCGGAATCTAAAACTGGACTCACAGAAGAGGATCAAATCATAGAAAATGAGAGTGTCAGCCCTCTTGTACTTAAGTCGGCATTGTGCCTATTGTATTAAATTCGGAAGCAATTTCTGTGTTTCATCATCAATAAGAACGTCCAAGGGATACAGTAAACCTGATGTGAAGCATAGGAATCTAAAACTGGACTCACAGGAAAGGTGCGAATCATAGAAAGTTAGAGTCTCAGTCGTCTGGTACTTAAGTCGGCATTGTGCCTTTTGTATTAAATTCGGATGCAATTTCTGTATTTCATCGTCAATAAGAAAGTCCAACGGATACAGTTAACCTGAAGTGAAGCATCGGAATCTAAAACTGGACTCACAGGAAAGGTGCAAATCATAGAAAGTTAGAGTGTCAGTCGTCTGGTACTTAAGTCGGCATTGTGCCTTTTGTATTAAATTCGGATGTAATTTCTGTGTTTTATCGTCAATAAGCAGGTCCAAGTTATACAGTAAACCTGAAGTGAAGCAACGGAATCTAAAACTGGACTCACAGGAGAGGTTCATATCATAGAAAGTTAGAGTGTCAGTCCTCTCGTACTTAAGTCGGCATTGTGCCTCTTGTATTTAATTCGTTTGCAATTTCTGTGTTTCATCGTCAGTAAGAAGGTCCAAGGGATACAGTAAACCTGAAGTGAAGCATCGGAATCTAAAACTAGACTCACAGAAGAGGATCAAATCATAGAATGTGAGAGTGTCAGTCCTCTTGTACTTAAGTCGGCATTGTGCCTTTTGTATTAAATTCAGATGCAATTTCTGTTTCTCATCGTCAATAAGAAGGTCCAAGGGATACAGTAAACCTGCAGTGAAGCATAGTAATCTAAAACTGGACTCACAGGAAAGGTGCAAATCATAGAAAGTTAGAGTGTCAGTCGTCTGGTTCTTAAGTCGGCATTGTGCCTTTTGTATTAAATTCGGATGCAATTTCTGTGTTTCATCGTCAATAAGCAGGTCCAAGTTATAGAGTAAACCTGAAGTGAAGCATCGGAATCTAAAACTGGGCTCACAGTAGAGGTTCAAATCATTCATAGTTAGATTGTCAGTCCTCTTGTACTTAAGTCGGCATTGTGCCTATTGAATTTAATTCCGATGAACTTTCTGTGTTTCATCGGCAATAAGAAGTTCGAAGGAATACAGTAAACCTGAAGTGAAGAATCGGAATCTAAAACTGGACTCACAGGAGAGGTTCAAATAATAGAAAGTTAGAATGTCATTCCTCTTGTACTTAAGTCGGCATTGTGCCTTTTGTATTAAATTCGGATGCAATTTCTGTGTTTCATCGTCAATAAGAAGGTCCAAGTGATACAGTAAACCTGGATTGAAGCATCGGAATCTAAAACTTTACTCACAGGAGAGGTAAAAATCATAGAAAGTTAGAGTGTCATTCCTCTTGTACTTAAGTCGGCATTGTGCATTTTGTATTAAATTCGGATGCAATTTCTGTGCTTCATCGTCAATAAGAAGGTCCAAGGGATACAGTAAACCTGACGTGAAGCAACGGAATCTAAAACAGGACTCACAGGTGAGGTTCAAATCATAGAAAGTTAGAGTGTCAGTCCTCTCGTACATAAGTCGGCATTGTTATTCTTGTATTTAATTCGGTTGCAATTTCTGTGTTTCATCGTCTGTAAGAACGTCCAAGGGATACAGTAAACCTGAAGTGAAGCATCGGATTCTAAAACTGGACTCACAGTAGAGGTTCAAAGCATTAATAGTTAGATTGTCAGTCCCCTTGTACTTATGTCGGCATTGTGCCTATTGAATTTAATTCTGATGAACTTTCTGTGTTTCATCGTCAATAAGAAGTTCGAAGGAATACAGTAAACCTGAAGTGAAGAATCGGAATCTAAAACTGGACTCACAGGAGAGGTTCAAATCATAGAAAATTAGAATGTCATTCATCTTGTACTTAAGTCGGCATTGTGCATTTTGTATTAAATTCGGATGCAATTTCTGTGCTTCATCGTCAATAAGAAGGTCCAATGGATACAGTAAACCTGACGTGAAGCATCGGAATCTTAAACTGGACTCACAGGACAGTTTCAAATCATTGAAAGTTAGAGTGTCAGTCCTCTCTTACTTAAGTCGGTATGGTGCATCTTGTATTGAATTCGAATGATATTTCTGTGTTTCATCGTCAATAAGAAGGTCCAAGGGATACAGTAAACCTGAAGTGAAGAATCGGAATCTAAAACTGACTCACAGGAGAGGTTCAAATCATAGAAAGTTAGAGTGTCAGTCCTCTTGTACTTCAGTCGGCATTGTGCCTTTTGTATTAAATTCGGATGCAATTTCTGTGTTTCATCGTCAATAAGAAGGTCCAAGGGCTGCAGTAAACCTGAAGTGAAGCATCGGAATCTAAAACTGGACTCACAGGAGAGGTTCAAATCATAGAAAGTTAGAGTGTCAGTCCTCTTGTACTTAAGTCGGCATTGTGCCTTTTGTATTAAATTCGGATGCAATTTCTGTGTTTTATTATCAGTAAGAAGGTCCAAGGGATACAGTAAACCTGAAGTGAAGCATCGGACTCAAAGACTGGACTCAAAGGAGAGGTCAAATCATTGATAGTTAGAGTGTCATTACTCTTGTACTTAAGTCGGCATTGTGCCTTTTAAATTTAATTCCGATGTAATTTCTGTGTTCCATCGTCAATAAGAAGTTCCAAGGTATATAGTGAACCTGAAGTGAAGCATCGGAATCTGTAACTGGACTCACAGGAGAGGTGCAAATCATAGAAAGTTAGAATGTCAGTCCTCTTGTACTTAAGCCGGCATTGTGCCTTTTGTATTAAATTCGGATGCAATTTCTGTGTTTCGTCGTCAATAAGAAGGTCCAAGGGATACAGTAAACCTGAAGTGAAGCATCGGAATCTAAAACTGGACTCACAGAAGAGGATCAAATCATAGAAAGTGAGAGTGTCAGTCCTCTTGTACTTAAGTCGGCATTGTGCCTATTGTATTGAATTCGGAAGCAATTTCCGTGTTTCATCATCAATAAGAACGTCCAAGGGATACAGTAAACCTGATGTGAAGCATAGGAATCTAAAACTGGACTCACAGGAAAGGTGCAAATCATAGAAAGTTAGAGTCTCAGTCGTCTGGTACTTAAGTCGGCATTGTGCCTTTTGTATTAAATTCGGATGCAATTTCTGTATTTCATCGTCAATAAGAAAGTCCAACGGATACAGTTAACCTGAAGTGAAGCATCGGAATCTAAAACTGGACTCACAGGAAAGGTGCAAATCATAGAAAGTTAGAGTGTCAGTTGTCTGGTACTTAAGTCGGCATTGTGCCTTTTGTATTAAATTCGGATGTAATTTCTGTGTTTTATCGTCAATAAGCAGGTCCAAGTTATACAGTGAACCTGAAGTGAAGCAACGGAATCTAAAACTGGACTCACAGGAGAGGTTCATATCATAGAAAGTTAGAGTGTCAGTCCTCTCGTACTTAAGTCGGCATTGTGCCTCTTGTATTTAATTCGTTTGCAATTTCTGTGTTTCATCGTCAGTAAGAAGGTCCAAGGGATACAGTAAACCTGAAGTGAAGCATCGGAATCTAAAACTAGACTCACAGAAGAGGATCAAATCATAGAATGTGAGAGTCAGTCCTCTTGTACTTATGTCGGCATTGTGCCTTTTGTATTAAATTCAGATGCAATTTCTGTGTTTCATCGTCAATAAGAAGGTCCAAGGGATACAGTAAACCTGCAGTGAAGCATAGTAATCTAAAACTGGACTCACAGGAAAGGTGCAAATCATTGAAAGTTAGAGTGTCAGTCGTCTGGTACTTAAGTCGGCATTGTGCCTTTTGTATTAAATTCCGATGCAATTTCTGTGTTTCATCGTCAATAAGCAGGTCCATGTTATACAGTAAACCTGAAGTGAAGCATAGGAATCTAAAACTGGACTCACAGGAAAGGTGCAAATCATAGAAAGTTAGAGTCTCAGTCGTCTGGTACTTAAGTCGGCATTGTGCCTTTTGTATTAAATTCGGATGCAATTTCTGTATTTCATCGTCAATAAGAAAGTCCAACGGATACAGTTAACCTGAAGTGAAGCATCGGAATCTAAAACTGGACTCACAGGAAAGGTGCAAATCATAGAAAGTTAGAGTGTCAGTTGTCTGGTACTTAAGTCGGCATTGTGCCTTTTGTATTAAATTCGGATGTAATTTCTGTGTTTTATCGTCAATAAGCAGGTCCAAGTTATACAGTGAACCTGAAGTGAAGCAACGGAATCTAAAACTGGACTCACAGGAGAGGTTCATATCATAGAAAGTTAGAGTGTCAGTCCTCTCGTACTTAAGTCGGCATTGTGCCTCTTGTATTTAATTCGTTTGCAATTTCTGTGTTTCATCGTCAGTAAGAAGGTCCAAGGGATACAGTAAACCTGAAGTGAAGCATCGGAATCTAAAACTAGACTCACAGAAGAGGATCAAATCATAGAATGTGAGAGTGTCAGTCCTCTTGTACTTAAGTCGGCATTGTGCCTTTTGTATTAAATTCAGATGCAATTTCTGTGTTTCATCGTCAATAAGAAGGTCCAAGGGATACAGTAAACCTGCAGTGAAGCATAGTAATCTAAAACTGGACTCACAGGAAAGGTGCAAATCATTGAAAGTTAGAGTGTCAGTCGTCTGGTACTTAAGTCGGCATTGTGCCTTTTGTATTAAATTCCGATGCAATTTCTGTGTTTCATCGTCAATAAGCAGGTCCATGTCATACAGTAAACCTGAAGTGAAGCAACGGAATATAAAACTGGACTCACAGGTGAGGTTCAAATCATAGAAAGTTAGAGTGTCAGTCCTCTCGTACTTAAGTCGGCATTGTGATTCTTGTATTTAATTCGGTTGCAATTTCTGTGTTTCATCGTCTGTAAGAACGTCCAAGGGATACAGTAAACCTGAAGTGAAGCATCGGATTCTAAAACTGGACTCACAGTAGAGGTTCAAAGCATTAATAGTTTGATTGTCAGTCCCCTTGTACTTATGTCGGCATTGTGCCTATTGAATTTAATTCTGATGAACTTTCTGTGTTTCATCGTCAATAAGAAGTTCCAAGCTATACAGTAAACCTGAAGTGAAGAATCGGAATCTAAAACTGGACTCACAGGAGAGGTTCAAATGATAGAAAATTAGAATGTCATTCCTCTTGTACTTAAGTCGGCATTGTGCCTTTTGTATTAAATTTGAATGCAATTTCTGTGTTTCATCGTCAATAAGAAGGTCCAAGGGAAACAGTAAACCTGGATTGTAGCATCGGAATCTAAAACTTTACTCACAGGAGAGGTAAAAATCATAGAAAGTGAGAGTGTCAGTCCTCTTGTACTTAACTCGGCATTGTGCATTTTGTATTAGATTCGGATGCAATTTCTGTGCTTCATCGTCAATAAGAAAGTCCAAGGGATACAGTAAACCTGAAGTGAAGCATCGGAATCTAAAACTGGACTCACAGGACAGTTTCAAATCATTGAAAGTTAGAGTGTCAGTCCTCTCGTACTTAAGTCGGTATTGTGCGTCTTGTATTAAATTCGGTTGCAATTTCTGTGTTTAATCGTCAATAAGAAAGTCCAAGTTACACAGTAAACCTGAAATGAAGCAGCGGAATCTAAAACTGGACTCACAGGCGTGTATCAAAACATAGAAAGTGAGAGTGTCAGTCCTCTTGTATTTAAGTTGGCATTGTGCCTTTTGTATTAAATTCGGATGCAATTTCTGTGTTTCATCGTCAATAGGAAGGTCCTAGGTAAGCAGTAAACCTGAAGTGAAGCATCGGAATCTAAAACTGGACTCACAGGAGATGTGCAAATCATAGAAAGTTAGAGTGTCAGTCCTCTCGTACTTAAGTCGGCATTGTGCGTCTTGCATTAAATTCGGTTGCAATTTCTGTGTTTCATCGTCAATAAGAATGTAAAAGGAATACAGTAAACCTGAAGTGAGTCATCGGAATCTAAAACTGGACTCAAAGGAGAGGTTCAAATCATAGAAAGTTAGAATGTCAGTCCTCTTGTACTTAAGTCGGCATTGTGCCTTTTGTATTAAATTCGGATGCACTTTCTGTGTTTCATCGTCAATAAGAAGGTCCAAGGTATAGAGTAAACCTGAAGTGAAGCATCGGAATCTAAAACTGGACTCACAGGTGAGTTTCAAATCATGGAAAATTAGAATGTCAGTCCTCTTGTACTTAAGTCGGCATTGTGCCTTTTGTATTAAATTCGGATGCAATTTCTTTGTTTCATAGTCAATAAGAAGGTCCAAGGTATACAGTAAACCTGAAGTGAAGCATCGGAATCTAAAACTGGACTCACAGGCGTGTTTCAAATCATAGAAAGTGAGAGTGTCAGTCCTCTTGTACTTAAGTCGGCATTGTGCCTTTTGTATTAAATTCGGATGCAATTGCTGTGTTTCATCGACAATCAGAAGGTCCAAGGGATACAGTAAACATGAAGTGAAGCATCGGAATCTAAAACTGGACTCACAGGAGAGTTTGAAATTATACAAAATTGAAAGTGTCAGTCCTCTTGTACTTAAATGGCATTGTGCCTTTTGTATAAAATTCGGATGCAATTTCTGTGTTTCATCGTCAATAAGAAGGTCCAAGGTATACAGTAAGCCTGAAGTGAAGCATCGGAATCTAAAACTGGACTCACAGGAGAGTTTCAAATCATAAAACGTGAGAGTGTCAGTCCTCTTGTACTTAAGCCGGCATTGTGCCTTTTGTATTAAATTCGGATGCGATTTCTGTGTTTCATCGTCAATAAGAAGGTCCAAGGTATACAGTAAACCTGAAGTGAAGCATCGGAATCTAAACCTGGACTCACAGGAGAGTTTCAAATCATAGAAAGTGAGAGTGTCAGTCCTCTAGTACTTAAGTCGGCATTGTGCCTTATGTATTAAATTCCGATGCAGTTTCTGTGTTTCATCGTCAATAAGAAGGTCCAAGGGATACAGTAAACCTGAAGTGTAGCATCGGAATCTGAAACTGGACTCATAGGAGGGGTTCAAATCATAGAGGGTGAGAGTGTCAGTCCTCTTGTACTTAAGTCGGCATTGTGCCATTTATATTAAATTCGGATGCAATTTGTGTGTTTCATCGTCAATAAGAAGGTACAAGGGATACAGTAAACCTTAAGTGAAGCATCGTAATCTAAAACTGGACTCAAAGGAGATGTTCAAATCATAGAAAGTGAGAGTGTCAGTCCTCTTGTACTTAAGTCGGCATTGTGCCTTTTGTATTAAATTCGAATCCAATTTCTGTGTTTCATCGTCAATAAGAAGGTCCAAGGGATACAGTGAACCTGAAGTGAAGCATAGGAATCTAAAACTGGACTCACAGAAAAGGTGCAAATCATAGAAAAATTAGAGTGTCAGTCGTCTGGTACTTAAGTCGGCATTGTGCCTTTTGTATTCAGTTCCGATGCAATTTCTGTTTTTCATCGTCAATAAGCAGGTCCATGTTATACTGTATACCTCAAGTGAAGCAACGGAATCTAAAACTGGACTCACAGGAGAGGTTCAAATCATAGAAAGTTAGAGTGCCAGTCCTCTCGTACTTAAGTCGGCATTGTGCCTCTTGTATTTAATTCGGTTGCAATTTCTGTGTTTCATCGTCAGTAAGAACGTCCAAGGGATACAGTAAACCTGAAGTGAAGCATCGGATGGTAAAACGGGACTCACAGTAGAGGTTCAAATCATTGAAAGTTAGAATGTCATTCCTCTTGTACGTAAGTCGGCATTGTGCCTTTTGTATAAAATCGGATGCAAATTCTGTGTTTCATCGTCAATAAGAAGGTCCAAGGGATACAGTAAACCTGGATTGAAGCATCCGAATCTAAAACTTTACTCACAGGAGAGGTAAAAATCATAGAAAGTGAGTGTGTCAGTCCTCTTGTACTTAAGTCGGCATTGTTCATTTTGTATTAATTTCGGATGCCATTTCTGTGTTTCATCGTCAATAAGAAGGTCCAAGGGATACAGTAAACCTGAAGTGAAGCATCGGAATCTAAAACTGGACTCACAGGAGAGGTTCAAATCATAGCAAGTTAGAGTGTCAGTCCTCTCGTACTTAAGTCGGCATTGTGCGTCTTGTATTAAATTCGGTTTCAATTTCTGTGTTTCAACGTCAATAAGAACGTAAAAGGAATTCAGTAAACCTGAAGTGAGTCATCGGAATCTAAAACTGGACTCACAGGAGAGGGTCAAATCATAGAAAGTTAGAATGTCAGTCCTCTTGTACTTAAGTCGGCATTGTGCCTTTTGTATTAAATTCGGATGCAATTTCTGTTTTTCATCGTCAATAAGAAGGTCCAAGGGATATAGTAAACCTGAAGTGAAGCATCGGAATCTAAAACTTTACTCACAGGAGAGGTAAAAATCATAGAAAGTGAGAGTGTCTGTCCTCTTGTACTTAAGTCCGCATTGTGCCTTTTGTAATAAATGCGGATGCAATTTCTGTGTTTCATCGTCAATAAGAAGGTCCAAGGGATACAGTAATCCTGAAGTGAAGAATCGGAATCCAAAACTGGTCTCACAGGAGAGGTTCAAATCATAGAAAGTGAGACTGTCAGTCCTCTTGTACTTATGTCGGCACTGTGCCTTTTGTATTAAATTCGGATGTAATTTCTGTGTTTCATCGTCAATAAGAAGGTCCAAGGGATACAGTAAACTTGAATTGAAGCATCGGAATGTAAAACTTACCTAACAGGAGTGGTTCAAATCACAGAAAGTTAGAGTGTCAGTCCTCTTGTACGTCAGTCGGCATTGTGCCTTTTGTTTTAAGTTAGGATGCACTTTCTGTGTTTCTTCGTCAATAAGAAGGTCCAAGGTATAGAGTAAACCTGAAGTGAAGCATCGGAATCTAATACTTGGCTCACAGGAGCGTTTCAAATCATGGAAAATTAGAATGTCAGTCCTCTTGTACTTAAGTCGGCATTGTGCCTTTTTTATTAAATTCGGATGCAATTTGTTTGTTTCATCGTCAATAAGTTGGTCCAAGGTATACAGTAAAACTGAAGTAAAGCATCGGAATCTAAAACTGGACTCACAGGCGTGTTTCAAATCATAGAAAGTGAGAGTGTCAGTCCTCTTGTGCTTAAGTCGGCATTGTGCCTTTTGTATTAAATTCGGATGCAATATTAAATTCGGATGTAATTTCTGTGTTTCATCGTCAATAAGAAGGTCCAAGGGATACAGTAAACATGAAGTGAAGCATCGGAATCTAAAACTGGACTCATAGGAGAGTTTAAAATTATACAAAATTGAAAGTGTCAGTCCTCTTGTACTTAAGTCGGCATTGTGCCTTTTGTATAAAATTCGGATGCAATTTCTGTGTTTCATCGTCAATAAGAAGGTCCAAGGTATACAGTAAGCCTGAAGTGAAGCATCGGAATCTAAAACTGGACTCACAGGAGAGTTTCAAATCATAGAAAGTGAGAGTGTCAGTCCTCTTGACTTAAGTCGGCATTGTGCGTTTTGAATTTAATTCCGATGCAATTTCTGTATTTCATCGTCAATAAGAAGTTCCAAGGTATACAGTAAACCTGAAGTGAAGTATCGGATTCTAAAACTGGAGTCACAGGACAGGTTCAAATCATAGAAAGTTAGAGTGTCAGTCTTCTTGAACTGAAATCGGCATTGTGCCTTTTGTATTAAATTCGGATGCAATATCTGTGTTTCGTCTTCAATAAGAAGGTCCAAGGGATACAGTACACCTGAAGTGATTCATCGGAATCGAAAACTGGACTCACACGAGAGGTTCAAATCATAGAAAGTTAGAATGTCAGTCCTCTTGTACTTATGTCGGCATTGTGCCTTTTGTATTAAATTCGGATGCAATTTCTGTTTTTCATCGTCAATAAGAATGTCCAAGGGATATAGTAAACCTGAAGTGAAGCATCGGAATCTAAAACTTTACTCACAGGAGAGGTAAAAATCGTAGAAAGTGAGAGTGTCAGTCCTATTGTACTTAAGTCCGCATTGTGCGTTTTGTAATAAATTCGGATGCACTTTCTGTGTTTCATCGTCAATAAGAAGGTCCAAGGTATAGAGTAAAACTGAAGTGAAGCATCGGAATCTAGAACTTTACTCACAGGAGAGTTTCAAATCATGGAAAATTAGAATGTCAGTCCTCTTGTACTTAAGTCGGCATTGTGCCTTTTTTATTAAATTCGGATGCAATTTCTTTGTTTCATCGTCAATAAGATGGTCCAAGGAATACAGTAAACCTGAAGTAAAGCATCGTAATCTAAAACTGGACTCACAGGCGTGTTTCAAATCATAGAAAGTGAGAGTGTCAGTCCTCTTGTACTTAAGTCGGCATTGTGCCTTTTGTATTAAATTCGGATGCAATTTCTGTGTTTCATCGTCAATAAGAAGGTCCAAGGTATACAGTAAACCTGAAGTGAAGCATCGGAATCTATATTTGGACTCACAGGAGAGTTTAAAATCATAGAAAGTGAGAGTGTAAGTCCGCTTGTACTTATCTCGGCATTGTGCCTTATGTATTAAATTCGGATGCCGTTTCTGTGTTTCATCGTCAATAAGAAGGTCCAAGGGATACAGTAAACCTGAAGTGAAGCATCGGAATCTAAAACTGGACTCATAGGAGGGGTTCAAATCATAGAGGGTGAGAGTGTCAGTCATCTTGTACTTAAATCGGCATTGTGCCTTTTGTATTAAATTCGAATGCAATTTCTGTGTTTCATCGTCAATAAGAAGGTCCAAGGTATACAGTAAACCTGAAGTGAAGCTTCGGAATCTAACACTGGACTCACAGGAGAAGTTCAAATCATAGAAAGTGAGAGTGTCAGTCCTCTTGTACTTAAGTCGGCATTGCGCCTTTTGTATTAAATTCGGATGCAATATCTGTGTTTCATCTCCAATAAGAAGGTCCAAGGGATACAGTAAACCTGAAGTGAAGCATCAGAATTGAAAAAACTGGACTCACAGGAGAGGTTCAAATCATAGAAAGTTAGAATGTCAGTCCTCTTGTACTTATGTCGGCATTGTGCCTTTCGTATTAAATTCGGATGCAATTTCTGTGTTTCATCGTCAATAAGAAGGTCCAAGGGATACAGTAAACCTGAAGTGAAGCAACGGAATCTGAAACCGGACTCCAGGAGAGGTTCAAATCATAGAAAGTGAGAGAGTCAGTCCTCTTGTACTTAAGTCGGCCATGTGCCTTTGGTATTAATTTCGGATACAATTTCTGTGTTTCATCGTCAATAAGAAGGTCCAAGGGATACAGTAAACCTGAAGTGAAGGATCGGAATCTAAAACTGGACTCACAGGATACGTTCAAATCATAGAAAGTTAGAGTGGCAGTCCTTTTGTGCATAAGTCGGCATTGTGCCTTTTGTATTAAATTTGGATGCAATATCTGTATTTCATCGTCAATAAGAAGGTCCAACGGATACAGTATACCTGAAGTGAAGCATCGGAATCTAAAACTGAACTCACAGGAGAGTTTCAAATCATAGAAAGTTAGAGTGTCAGTCCTCTTGTACTTAAGACGGCATTGTGCCTTTTGTATTAAATTAGGATGCAGTTTCTGTGTTTCATCGTCAATAAGAAAGTCCAAGGGATACAGTAAACCTGAGGTGAAGCATCGGAATCTAAAACTGGGCTCACAGGAGAGTTTCAAATCATAGAAAGTCAGTCCTCTTGTACTTAAGTCGGCATTGTGCCTTTTGTATTAAATTCGGATGCAATTTCTAAGTATTATCATCAATAAGAAGGTCGAAGGTATACAGTAAACCTGAAGTGAAGCATCGGAATATAAACCGGGACTCACAGGAGAGTATCAAATCATAGAAAGTTAAAGTGTCAGTCCTCTTGTACTTAAGTCGGCATTGTGCGTTTTGAATTTAATTCCGATGCAATTTCTGTGTTTCATCGTCAATAAGGAGGTCCAAGGGGGACAGTATACCTGAAGTGAAGCATTGGAATCTAAAACTGGACTCACAGGAGAGGATCAAATCATAGAAATTTAGAGTGTTAGTCCTCTTGTACTTAACCCGGCATTGCACCTTTTGAATTTAATTCCGATGCAATTTTCTGTGTTCCATCGTCATTAAGAACTTCCAAGTTATACAGTAAACCTGAAGTGAAGCTTCAGAATCTAAAACTGGACTCACAGGAGAGGTTCAAATCATTGAAAGTTAAATAGTCAGTCCTCTTGTACTTAAGTCGGCATTGTGCCTTTTGAATTTAATTCCGATGCAATTTCTGCGTTTCATCGTCAATAAGAAGTTCCAAAGTATAGAGTAAACCTGAAGTGAAGCATCGGAATCTAAAACTGGACTCACAGGAGAGTATCAAATCATAGTAAGTTAGAGTGTCAGTCCTCTTGTACTTAAGTCGGCATTGTGCCTTTTGAATTAAATTCCGACGCAATTTCTGTTTTTCATCGACAATAAGAAGTTCCAAGGTATACAGTAAACCTGAAGTGAAGCATCGGAATCAAAAACTGGACTCACAGGAGACGTTCAAATCATAGAAAGTTAGAGTGGCAGTCCTCTTGTGCATAAGTCGGCATTGTGCCTTTTGTATTAAATTTGGATGCAATATCTGTGTTTATTCGTCAATTATAAGGTCCAAGGTATACAGTAAACCTGAAGTGAAGCCTAAGAATCGAAAACTGGACTCACAGGAGAGGTTCGAATCATAGAAAGTGAGAGTGTCAGTCCTCTTGTACTTAAGTCGTCATTGTATCTTTTGTAACTAATTCGGATGTATTTTCTGTGTTTTATCGTCAATAAGACGGTCCAAGGGATACAGTAAACCTGAAGTGAAGCATCGGAATCTAAAACAGTACTCACAGGAGAAGTTCAAATCATAGAAAGTTAGACTGCCAGTCCTATTGTACTTAAGTCGGCATTGTGCCTTTTGTATTAAATTCGGATGCAAATTCTGTGTTTTCGTCTATAAGAAGGTCCAAGGGATACAGTAAACCTGAAGTGAAGCATCGGAATCTAAAACTGAACTCACAGGAGAGTTTCAAATGATAGAAAGTTAGAGTGTCAGTCCTCTTGTACTTATGACGGCATTGTGCCTTATGTATTAAATTCGGATGGAATTTCTGAGTTTCATCGTCAATAAGAAGGTCCAAGGAATACAGCAAACCTGAGGTGAAGCATGGGAATCTAAAACTGGACTCACAGGAGAGTTTCAAATCATAGTAATTTAGAGTGTCAGTCCTCTTGTACTTAAGTCGGCATTGTGACTTTTGTATTAAATTCGGATGCAATTTCTAAGTATTATCGTCAATAAGAAGGTCGAAGGTATACAGTAAAGTTGAAGTGAAGCATCGGAATCTAAAACGGGACTCACAGGAGAGTTTCAAATCATAGAAAGTTAAAGTGACAGTCCTCTTGTACTTAAGTCGGCATTGTGCGTTTTGAATTTAATACCGATGCAATTTCTGTGTTTCATCGTCAATAAGGAGGTCCAAGGGGGACAGTATACCTGAAGTGAAGCATTGGAATCTAAAACTGGACTCACAGGAGAGGATCAAATCTTAGAAATTTAGAGTGTCAGTCCTCTTGTACTTAACCCGGCATTGCACCTTTTGAATATAATTCCGATGCAATTTTCTGTGTTCCATCGTCATTAAGAAGTTAAAAGTTATACAGTAAACCTGAAGTGAAGCATCGGAATCTAAAACTATACTCACAGGAGAGGTTCAAATCATTGAAAGTTAGATAGTCAGGCCTCTTGTACTTAAGTCGGCCATGTGTCTTTTGTATTAAATTCGGATGTAATTTCTGTGTTTCATCGTCAATAAGAAGGTCCAACGGATACAGTAAACCTGAGGTGAAGCTTCGGAATCTAAAACTGAACTCGCAGGATAGTTTCAAATCATAGAATGTTAGAGTGTCAGTCCTCTTGTACTTAAGACGGCATTGTGCCTTTTGTTTTGAATTCGGATGCAATGGCTGTGTTTCATCGTGAATAAGAAGGTCCATGGGATACAGTAAACCTGAAGTGAATCATCGGAATCTAAAACTGGACTCACAGGACAGGTTCAAATCAAATAAAGTTAGAGTGTCACTCCTCTTAACTAAAATCGGCATTGTGCCTTTTTTATTAAATTGGGATGCAATTTCTGTGTTTCATCGTCAATAAGAAGGTCCAAGGGATACAGTAAACCTGAAGAGAAGCATCGGAATCTAAAACTGAACTCACAGGAGAGTGACAATGATAGAAAGTTAGAGTGTCAGTCCTCTTGTACTTAAGACGGCATTGTGCCTTTTGTATTAAATTAGGATGCAATTTCTGTGTTTCATCGTCAATAAGAAAGTCCAAGGGACACAGTAAACCTGAGGTGAAGCATCAGAATCTAAAACTGGGCTCACAGGAGAGTTTCAAAGTTAGAGTGTCAGTCCTCTTGTACTTAAGTCGGCATTGTGCCTTTTGTATTAAATTCGGATGCAATTTCTAAGTATTATCGTCAATAAGAAGGTCGAAGGTATACAGTAAACCTGAAGTGAAGCATCGGAATCTAAACCGGGACTCACAGGAGAGTTTCAAATCATAGAAAGTTAAAGTGTCAGTCCTCTTGTACTTACGTCGGCATTGTGCGTTTTGAATTTAATTCCGATGCAATTTCTGTGTTTCATCGTCAATAAGGAGGTCCAAGGGGGACAGTATACCTGAAGTGAAGCATTGGAATCTAAAACTGGACTCACAGGACAGGATCAAATCATAGAAATTTAGAGTGTCAGTCCTCTTGTACTTAACCCGGCATTGCACCTTTTGAATTTAATTCCGATGCAATTTTCTGTGTTCCATCGTCATTAAGAAGTTCCAAGTTATGCAGTAAACCTGAAGTGAAGCTTCAGAATCTAAAACTGGACTCACAGGAGAGGTTCAAATCATTGAAAGTTAGAGGGTCAGTCCTCTTGTACTTATGTCGGCATTTTGCCTTTTGAATTTAATTCCGATGCAATTTCTGTTTTTCATCGACAATAAGAAGTTCCAAGGTATACAGTAAACCTGAAGTGAAGCATCGGAATCAAAAACTGGACTCACAGGAGACGTTCAAATCATAGAAATTTAGAGTGGCAGTCCTCTTGTGCATAAGTCGGCATTGTGCCTTTTGTATTAAATTTGGATGCAATATCTGTGTTTCTTCGTCAATAAGAAGGTCCAAGGGATACAGTAAACCTGAAGTGAAGCATCGGAATCGAAAACTGGACTCACAGGAGAGGTTCAAATCATAGAAAGTGAGAGTGTCAGTCCTCTTGTACTTAAGTCGTCATTGTATCTTTTGTAATTAATTCGGATGTATTTTCTGTGTTTTATCGTCAATAAGACGGTCCAAGGGATACAGTAAACCTGAAGTGAAGCATCGGAATCTAAAACTGTACTCACAGGAGAAGTTCAAATCATAGAAAGTTAGACTGCCAGTCCTATTGTACTTAAGTCGGCATTGTGCCTTTTGTATGAAATTCGGATGCAAATTCTGTGTTTTCGTCTATAAGAAGGTCCAAGGGATACAGTAAACTTGAAGTGAAGCATCGGAATCTAAAACTGAACTCACAGGAGAGTTTCAAATGATAGAGAGTTAGAGTGTCAGTCCTCTTGTACTTATGACGGCATTGTGCCTTTTGTATTAAATTCGGATGGAATTTCTGTGTTTCATCGTCAATAAGAAGGTCCAAGGAATACAGTAAACGTGAGGTGAAGCATGGGAATCTAAACCGGGACTCACAGGAGAGTTTCAAATCATAGAAAGTTAGAATGTCAGTCCTCTTGTACTTAAGTCGGCATTGTGCCTTTTGTATTAAATTCGGATGCAATTTCTAAGTATTATCGTCAATAAGGAGGTCGAAGGTATACAGTAAACCTGAAGTGAAGCATCGGAATCTAAACCGGGACTCACAGGAGAGATTCAAATCATAGGAAGTTAAAGTGTCAGTCCTCTTGTACTTAAGTCGGCATTGTGCGTTTTGAATTCAATTCCGATGCAACTTCTGTGTTTCATCGTCAATAAGGAGGTCCAAGGGGGTCAGTATACCTGAAGTGAAGCATTGGAATCTAAAACTGGACTCACGGGAGAGTATCAAATCATAGAAAGTTAGAGTGTCAGTCCTCTTGTACTTAAGTCGGCATTGTGCATTTTGTATTAAATTCGGATGCAATTTCTGTGTTCCATCGTCAATAAGAAGGTCCAAGCGATACAGTAAACCTGAAGTAAAGGATCGGAATTCAAAACTGGACTCACAGGAGAGGTTCAAATCATAGAAAGTGAGAGTGTCAGTCCTCTTGTACTTAAGTCGGCATTGTGTCTTTTGAATTTAATTCCGATGCAATTTCTGTGTTTCATCGTCAATAAGAAGTTCCAATGTATACAGTAAACCTGAAGTGAAGCATCGGAATCTAAAAATGGACTCACAGGAGAGGTTCAAATCATAGAAAGTGAGAGTGTCAGTCCTCTTGTGCTTAAGTCGGCATTGTGTCTTTTGAATTTAATTCCGATGCAATTTCTGTGTTTCATCGTCAATAAGAAGTTACAAGGTACACAGTAAACCTGAAGTGAAGCATCGGAATTTGAAACTGGACTTCCAGGACGGGTTCAAATCATAGAAAGTTAGAGTGTCAGTCCTCTTGTACTTAAATCGGCATTGTGCCTTTTGTAATAATTTCGGATGCAATTTCTGTGTTTCATCGTCAATAAAAAGATCCAAGGGATACAGTAAACCTGACACGAAGCATCGGAATCTAAAACTGGACTCACTGGAGAGGTTCAAATCATAGAAAGTTAGAGTGTCAGTCCTCTTGTACTTAAGTCGGCATTGTGCCTTTTGTATTAAATTCGGATGCAAATTCTGTGTTTCATCGTCAATAAGAAGGTCCATGGGATACAGTAAACCTGAAGTGAAGCACCGGAATCTAAAACTGGACTCACAAGACAGGTTCAAATCATAGAAAGTTAGAGTGTCAGTATTACTGTACTTAAATCGGCATTGTGCCTTTTGTAAAAAATTCGGATGCAATTTCTGTGTTTCATCGTCAATAAGAAGGTCCAAGGGATACAGTAAACCTGAAGTGAAGCATCGGAATCTAAAACTGATCTCACAGGAGAGGTTCAAATCATAGAAAGTGAGAGTGTCAGTCCTCTTGTACTTAATCCGGCATTGTGCCTTTTGTATTAAACTCGGATGCAATTTCTGTGTTTTCGTCTATAAGAAGGTCTAAGGGATACAGTAAACCTGAAGTGAAGCATCGGAATCTAAAACTGGACTCACAGGAGAAGTTCAAACCATAGAAAGTGAGAGTGTCAGTCCTCCTGTACTTAAGTCGGCATTGTGCCTTTTGTATTATATTCGGAGGAAATTTCTGTGTTTCATCGTCAATAAGAAGGTCCAAGGGATACAGTAGACCTAAAGTAAAGCTTTGGAATCTATAACTGGACTCACAGGAGGGTTCAAATCATAGAAAGTTAGAGTGTCAGTCCTCTTGTACTTAAGTCGGCATTGTGCGTTTTGAATTTAATTCCTTGCCAATTCCTGTGTTTCATCGTCAATAAGAAGTTCCAAGGCATACAGTCTACCTGAAGTGAAGCATCGGAATCTAAATCTGGACTCACAGGACAGGTTCAAATCATAGAAAGTTAGAGTGTCAGTGCTCTTGAACTAAAATCGGCATTGTGCCTTTTGTATTAAATTGGGATGCAATTTCTGTGTTTCATCGTCAATAAGAAGGTCCAAGGGATACAGTAAACCTGAATTGAAGCATCGGAATCGAAAACTGAACTCACAGGAGAGTTTCAAATGATAGAAAGTTAGAGTGTCAGTCCTCTTGTACTTAAGACGGCATTGTGCCTTTTGTATTAAATTCGGATGCAATTTCTGTGTTTCATCGTCAATAATAAGGTCCAAGGGATACAGTAAACCTGAGGTGAAACATCGGAATCTAAAACTGAACTCACAGGAGAGTTTCAAATGATAGAAAGTTAGAGTGTCAGTCCTCTTGTACTTAAGACGGCATTGTGCCTTTTGTATTAAATTCGGATGCAATTTCTGTGTTACATCGTCAATAAGAAGGTCCAAGTGATACAGTAAACCTGAGGTGAAGCATCGGAATCTACAACTGGACTCACAGGAGAGTTTCAAATCATAGAAAGTTAGAGTGTCAGTCCTCTTGTACTTAAATCGGCATTGTGCCTTTTGTAATAAATTTGGATGCAATTTCTGTGTTTCATCGTCAATAAGAAGGTCCAAGGGATACAGTACACCAGAAGTGAAGCATCGGAATCTAAAACTGGACTCACAGGAGAGGTTCAAATCATCGAAAGTGAGAGTGTCAGTCCTCTTGTTCTTAAGTCGGCATTGTGCCTTTTGTATTAAATTTGGATGCAATTTCTGTGTTTTCGTCTATAAAAAGGTCCAAGGGAAACAGTAAACCTGATATGAATCATCGGAATCTAAAACTGGACTCACAGGAGAAGTTCAAACCATAGAAAGTGAGAGTGTCAGTCCTCTTGTACTTAAGTCGGCATTGTGCCTTTTATATTCAATTCGGAGGAAATTTCTGTGTTTCATCGTCAATAAGAATGTCCAGGGGATACAGTAAACCTGAAGTGAAGCATCGGAATCTAAAACTGGACTCACAGGAGAGGTTCAAATCATAGAAAGTTAGAGTTTCAGTCCTCCTCTATTTAAGACGGCATTGTGTCTTTTGAATTCAATTCCGATGCAATTTCTGTGTTTCATCATCAATAAGAAGTTACAAGGTATACAGTAAACCTGAAGTGAAGCATCGGAATCTAAAACTGGACTCACAGGACAGGTTCAAATCATAGAAAGTTAGAGTGTCAGTCCTCTTGTACTTAAATCGGCATTGTGCCTTTTGTAATTAATTCGGATGCAATTTCTGTGTTTCATCGTCAATAAGAAGGTCCAAGGGATACAGTAAACCTGAAGTGAAGCATCGGAATCTAAAAGTGGACTCACAGGAGAGGTTCAAATCATAGAAAGTGAGCGTGTCAGTCCTCTTGTACTGAAGTCGTCATTGTGCCTTTTGTATTAAATTCGGATGCAATTTCTGTGTTTTCGTCTATAAGAAGGTCCAAGGGATACAGTATACCTGAAGTGAAGCATCGGAATCTAAAACTGGACTCACAGGAGAAGTTCAAACCATAGAAAGTGAGAGTGTCAGTCCTCTTGTACTTAAGTCGGGATAGTGCTTTTTGTATTAAAATCGGAGGAAATTTCTGTGTTTCATCGTCAATAAGAAGTCCAACGGATACAGTCAACCTGAAGTGACGCATCGGAATCTAAAACTGGACTCACAGGACAGGTTCAAATCATAGAAAGTTAGAGTGTCAGTCGTCTTGATCTAAAATCGGCATTGTGCCTTTTGTATTAAATTCGGATGCAATTTCTGTGTTTCATCGTCAATAAGAAGGTCCAAGGGATATAGTAAACCTGAAGTGAAGCATCGGAATCTAAAACTGGACTCCCAGGAGAGGTTCAAATCATAGAAAGTTAGATTGTCTGTCCTCTTGTACTTAAGTCGGCATTGTGCCTTTTGAATTTAATTCCGATGCAATTTCTGTGTTTCATCGTCAATAAGAAGTTCCAAGGTATACAGTAAACCTGAAGTGAAACATCGGAATCTAGAACTGGACTCACAGGAGAGGTTCATATCATAGAAATTTAGAGTGTCAGTCCTCTTGTACTTAAGTCGGCATTGTGCCTCTTGTATCAAATTCGGATGCAATTTTTGTGTTTCATCGTCAATAAGAAGGTCCAAGGGATACAGTAAACCTGAAGTGAAGCATCGGAATCTAAAACTGGACTCACAGGAGAGGTTCAAATCATAGAAAGTTAGAGTGTCAGTCCTCTTGTACTTAAGTCGGCATTGTGCTTTTTGAATTTAATTCCGATGCAATTTCTGTCTTTCATCGTCAATAAGAAGGTCCAAGGTATACATTAAACCTGAAGTGAAGCATCGGAATCTAAAACTGGACTCACAGGAGAGTTTCAAATCATTGAAAGTTAGAGTGTCAGTCCGCTAGTGCTTATGTCGTCATTGTGCCTTTTGTATTAGATTCGGATGCAATTTCTGTGTTTCTTCGTCAATAAGAGGGTTTCAAGGGGATACAGTAAACCTGAAGTGAAGCATCGGAATCTAAAACTGGACTCACAGGAGAGTTTCAAATCATAGAGACTTTGAGTGTCAGTCCTCTTGTACTTAAGTCGGCATTGTGCCTTTTGTATTAATTTCGGATGCAATTTCTGATTATTATCGTCAGTAAGAAGGTCGAAGGTAAACAGTAAACCTGAAGTGAAGCATCGGAATCTAAAACGGGACTCACAGGATAGTTTCAAATCATAGAGAGTTGAAGTGTCAGTCCTCTTGTACTTAAGTCGGCATTGTGCGTTTTGACTTTAATTCCGATGTAATTTCTGTGTTTCATCGACAATAAGAAGGTCGAAGGTATACAGTATACCTGATGTGAAGCATTGGAATCTAAAACTGGACTCACAGGAGAGGTTCAAATCATAGAAATTTAGAGTGTCAGTCCTCTTGTACTTATCCTGGCATTGCGCCTTTTAAATTTATTTCCGATGCAATTTCTGTGTTCCATCGTCATTAAGAAGTTCCAAGGTATACAGTAAACCTGAAGTTAGACATCGGAATGTAAAACTGGACTCACAGGAGAGGTTTAAATCATTGATAGTTAGATAGTCAGTCCTCTTGTACTTAAGTCGGCATTGTGCACTTTGTATTAAATTCGGATGCAATTTCTGTGTTTCATCGTCAATAAGAAGGTCCAAGGGATACGGTAAACATGAAGTGAAGCATCGGAATCTAAAACTGGACTCACAGGAGAGTTTCAAATCGTAGAAAGTTAGAGTGTCAGTCCTCCTCTACTTAAGACGGCATTGTGTCTTTTGAATTCAATTCCGATGCAATTTCTGTGTTTCATCGTCAATAAGAAGTTACAAGGTATACAGTAAACCTGAAGTGAAGCATCGGAATCTAAAACTGGACTCACAGGACGGGTTCAAATCATAGAAAGTGAGCGTGTCAGTCCTCTTGTACTTAAGTCGGCATTGTGCCTTTTCTATTAAATTGGTATGCAATTTTTTGTTATCGTCTATAAGAAGGTCCAAGGGATACAGTAAACCTGAAGTGAAGCATCGGAATCTATAACTGGATTCACAGGAGAGGTTCAAATCATAGAAAGTTAGAGTGTCAGTCCTCTTGTACGTAAGTCGGCATTGTGCCTTTTGAATTTAATTCCTATGCAATTCCTGTGTTTCATCGTCAATAACAAGTTCCAAGTCATACAGTCTACCTTAAGTGAAGCATCGGAATCTAAAACTGGACTCACAGGACAGGTTCAAATCATAGAAAGTTACAAAGTCAGTCCTCTTGAACTAAAATCGGCATTGTGCCTTTTGTATTAAATTCGGATGCAATATCTGTGTTTCATCGTCAATAAGAAGGTCAAGGGATACAGTAAACCTGAAGTGAAGCATCGGAATCTGAAACTGGACTCACAGGAGAGGTTCAAATCATAGAAAGTTAGAGTGACAGTCCTCTTGTACTTAAGTCGGCATTGTGCCTTTTGAGATTAATTCCGATGCAATTTCTGTGTTTCATCGTCAATAAGAAGGTCCAAGGGATACAGTAAACCTGAAGTGAAGCATCGGAATCTAAAACTGGACTCACAGGAGAGTTTCAAATCTAGATAGTTAGAGTGTCAGTCCTCTTGTACTTAAGTCGGCATTATGCCTTTTGAATTTAATTCCAATGCAATTTCTGTGTTTCATCGTCAATAAGAAGTACTGAGGTACACAGTAAACCTGAAGTACAGCATCGGAATCTAAAACTGGACTCACAGGAGAGTTTCAAATCATAGAAAGTTAGAGTGTCAGTCCTCTTGTACTTAAGTCGGCATTGTGCTTTTTGTATTAAATTCGGATGCAATTTCTGAGTTTCTTCGTCAATAAGAAGGTCCAAGGTATACAGGAACCCTGAAGTGAAGCATCGGAATCTAAAACTGGACTCATAGGAGAGGTTCAAATCATAGAAAGTTAGAGTGTCCGTCCTCTTGTACATAAGTCGGCGTTGTGCCCTTTGTATTAAATTCGGAAGCAATTTATGTTTTTCATCGTCAATAAGAAGGTACAAGGGATACAGTAAACCTGAAGTGAAGCATCGGAATCTAAAACTGGACTCACAGGAGAGGTTCAAATCATAGAAAGTGAGTGTGTCAGTCCTCTTGTACTTAATCAGCATTGTGCCTTTTGTATTAAATTCGGATGCAATCTCTGTGTTTCGTCGTCAATAAGAAGGTCCAAGGGATACAGTAAACCTTAAGTGAAGCATCGGAATCTAAAACTGGACTCACAGGAGAGGTTCAAATCATTGAAAGTTAGTGTCAGTCCTCTTGTACTTAAGTCGGCATTGTGCGTTTTGAATTTAATCCCTATGCAATTCCTGTGTTTCGTCGTCAATAAGAAGTTCCAAGGCATACAGTCTACCTGAAGTGATGCATCGGAATCTAAAACTGGACTCACAGGACAGGTTCAAATCATAGAAAGTTAGAGTGTCAGTCCTCTTCTACTTAAGTCGGCATTGTGCCTTTTGAATTTAATTCCGATGCAATTTCTGTGTTTCATCGTCAATAAGAAGGTACAAGGGATACAGTAAACCTGAAGTGAAGCATCGGAATCTAAAACTGGACTCACAGGAGAGTTTCAAATCTAGAAAGTTAGAGTGTCAGTCCTCTTGTACTTAAGTCGGCATTATGCCTTTTGAATTTAATTCCAGTGCAATTTCTGTGTTTCATTGTCAATAAGAAGTACTGAGGTACACAGTAAACCTGAAGTGCAGCATCGGAAACTGAAACTGGACTCACAGGAGAGGTTCAAATCATAGAAAGTTAGAGTGTCAGTCCTCTTGTACTTAAATCGGCATTGTGCCTTTGCTATTAAATTCGGCTGCATTTTCTGTGTTTCATCGTCTATAAGGAGTTCCATGGTACACAGTAAACCTGAAGTGAAGCATGGGAGTCTAAAACTGGACTCCCAGAAGAGGTTCAAATCATTGAAAGTTAGAGTGTCAGTCCGCTTGTGCTTATGTCGGCATTGTGCGTTTTGTATTAGATTCGAATGCAATATCTGTATTTCAACGTCAATAAGAAGGTCCAAGGGATACAGTTAACCTGAAGTGAAGCATCGGAATCTAAAACTGGACTCACAGGAGAGTTTCAAATCATAGAAAGTTAGAGTGTCAGTCCTCTTGTACTTAAGTCGGCATTGTGCCTTTTGTATTAAATTCGGATGCAATTTCTGAGTTTCTTCGTCAATAAGAAGGTCCAAGGTATACAGGAAACCTGAAGTGAAGCATCGGAATCTAAAACTGGACTCACAGGAGAGGTTCAAATCATTGAAAGTTAGTGTCAGTCCTCTTGTACTTAAGTCGGCATTGTGCGTTTTGAATTTAATTCCTATGCAATTCCTGTGTTTCGTCGTCAATAAGAAGTTCCAAGGCATACAGTCTACCTGAAGTGATGCATCGGAATCTAAAACTGGACTCACAGGACAGGTTCAAATCATAGAAAGTTAGAGTGTCAGTCCTCTTCTACTTAAGTCGGCATTGTGCCTTTTGAATTTAATTCCGATGCAATTTCTGTGTTTCATCGTCAATAAGAAGGTACAAGGGATACAGTAAACCTGAAGTGAAGCATCGGAATCTAAAACTGGACTCACAGGAGAGTTTCAAATCTAGAAAGTTAGAGTGTCAGGCCTCTTGTACTTAAGTCGGCATTATGCCTTTTGAATTTAATTCCAATGCAATTTCTGTGTTTCATTGTCTATAAGAAGTACTGAGGTACACAGTAAACCTGAAGTGCAGCATCGGAAACTGAAACTGGACTCACAGGAGAGGTTCAAATCATAGAAAGTTAGAGTGTCAGTCCTCTTGTACATAAGTCGGCGTTGTGCCCTTTGTATTAAATTCGGAAGCAATTTATGTTTTTCATCGTCAATAAGAAGGTACAAGGGATACAGTAAACCTGAAGTGAAGCATCGGAATCTAAAACTGGACTCACAGGAGAGGTTCAAATCATAGAAAGTGAGTGTGTCAGTCCTCTTGTACTTAAGACGGCATTGTGACTTTTGTATTACATTGGGATGCAATTTCTGTGTTTCGTCGTCAATAAGGGGGTCCAAGGGATACAGTAACCTGAAGTGAAGCATCGGAATCTAAAACTGGACTCACAGGAGAGTTTCAAATCATAGGGAGCTAGAGTGTCAGTCCTCTTGTACTTAAGTCGGCATTGTGCCTTTTCTATTAAATACGGATGCAATTTCTGTGTATTATCGTCAATAAGAAGGTCGAAGGTATACAGTAAACCTGAAGTGAAGCATCGGGATCTAAAACGGGACTCACAGGAGAGTTTCAAATCATCGAGAGTTAAAGTGTGTGTCCTCTTGTACTTAAGTCGGCATTGAGCGTTTTGACTTTAATTCCGATGCAATTTCTGTGTTTCATCGACAATAAGAAGTTCGAAGGGATACAGTATACCTGATGTGAAGCATTGGAATCTAAAACTGGACTCACAGGAGAGTTTCAAATCATAGAAATTTAGAGTGTCAGTCCTCTTGTACTTATCCCGGCATTGCGCCTTTTAAATTTAATTCCGATGCAATTTCTGTGTTCCATCGTCATTAAGTAGTTCCACGGTATACAGTAAACCTGAAGTTAAGCATCGAAATGTAAAACTGGACTCTCAGGAGAGGTTTAAATCATTGAAAGTAAGATAGTCAGTCCTCTTGTACTTAAGTCGGCATTGTGCCCTTTGTATTAAATTCGGATGCAATTTCTGTGTTTCATCGTCAATAAGAAGGTCCAAGGGATATGGTAAACATGAAGTGAAGCATCGGAATCTAAAACTGGACTCACAGGAGAGTTTCAAATCGTAGAAAGTTAGAGTGTCTGTCCTCCTCTACTTAAGACGGCATTGTGTCTTTTGAATTCAATTCCGATGCAATTTCTGTGTTTCATCGCAATAAGAAGTTACAAGGTATACAGTAAACCTGAAGTGAAGCATCGGAATCTAAAACTGGACTTACAGGACAGGTTGAAATCATAGAAAGTTAGAGTGTCAGTCCGCTTGTGCTTATGTCGTCATTGTGCCTTTTGTATTAGATTCCGATGCAATTTCTGTGTTTCAACGTCAATAAGAAGGTCCAAGGGATACAGTTAACCTGAAGTGAAGCATCGGAATCTGAAACTGGACTCACAGGAGAGTTTCAAATCATAGAAAGTTAGAGTGTCAGTCCTCTTGTACTTAAGTCGGCATTGTGCCTTTTGTATTAAATTCGGATGCAATTTCTGAGTTTCTTCGTCAATAAGAAGGTCCAAGGTATACAGGAAATCTGAAGTGAAGCATCGGAATCTAAAACTGGACTCACAGGAGAGTTTCAAATCTAGAAAGTTAGAGTGTCAGTCCTCTTGTACTTAAGTCGGCATTATGCCTTTTGAATTTAATTCCAATGCAATTTCTGTGTTTCATTGTCAATAAGAAGTACTGAGGTACACAGTAAACCTGAAGTGCAGCATCGGAAACTGAAACTGGACTCACAGGAGAGGTTCAAATCATAGAAAGTTAGAGTGTCAGTCCTCTTGTACTTAAATCGGCATTGTGCCTTTTCTATTAAATTCGGCTGCATTTTCTGTGTTTCATCGTCTATAAGGAGTTCCATGGTACACAGTAAACCTGAAGTGAAGCATGGGAGTCTAAAACTGGACTCCCAGGAGAGGTTCAAATCATTGAAAGTTATAGTGTCAGTCCGCTTGTGCTTATGTCGACATTGTGCCTTTTGTATTAGATTCGGATGCAATTTCTGTGTTTCAACGTCAATAAGAAGGTCCAAGGGATACAGTTAACCTGAAGTGAAGCATCGGAATCTAAAACTGGACTCACAGGAGAGTTTCAAATCATAGAAAGTTAGAGTGTCAGTCCTCTTGTACTTAAGTCGGCATTGTGCCTTTTGTATTAAATTCGGATGCAATTTCTGAGTTTCTTCGTCAGTAAGAAGGTCCAAGGTATACAGGAAACCTGAAGTGAAGCATCGGAATCTAAAACTGGACTCATAGGAGAGGTTCAAATCTAGATAGTTAGAGTGTCAGTCCTCTTGTACTTAAGTCGGCATTATGCCTTTTGAATTTAATTCCAATGCAATTTGGTGTTTCATCGTCAATAAGAAGTACTGAGGTACACAGTAAACCTGAAGTACAGCATCGGAATCTAAAACTGGACTCACAGGAGAGTTTCAAATCATAGAAAGTTAGAGTGTCAGTCCTCTTGTACTTAAGTCGGCATTGTGCTTTTTGTATTAAATTCGGATGCAATTTCTGTGTTTCATCGTCAATAAGAAGGTCCAAGGGATATGGTAAACATGAAGTGAAGCATCGGAATCTAAAACTGGACTCACAGGAGAGTTTCAAATCGTAGAAAGTTAGAGTGTCTGTCCTCCTCTACTTAAGACGGCATTGTGTCTTTTGAATTCAATTCCGATGCAATTTCTGTGTTTCATCGCAATAAGAAGTTACAAGGAATACAGTAAACCTGAAGTGAAGCATCGGAATCTAAAACTGGACTTACAGGACAGGTTGAAATCATAGAAAGTTAGAGTGTCAGTCCGCTTGTGCTTATGTCGGCATTGTGCCTTTTGTATTAGATTCCGATGCAATTTCTGTGTTTCAACGTCAATAAGAAGGTCCAAGGGATACAGTTAACCTGAAGTGAAGCATCGGAATCTAAAACTGGACTCACAGGAGAGTTTCAAATCATAGAAAGTTAGAGTGTCAGTCCTCTTGTACTTAAGTCGGCATTGTGCCTTTTGTATTAAATTCGGATGCAATTTCTGAGTTTCTTCGTCAATAAGAAGGTCCAAGGTATACAGGAAATCTGAAGTGAAGCATCGGAATCTAAAACTGGACTCACAGGAGAGTTTCAAATCTAGAAAGTTAGAGTGTCAGTCCTCTTGTACTTAAGTCGGCATTATGCCTTTTGAATTTAATTCCAATGCAATTTCTGTGTTTCATTGTCAATAAGAAGTACTGAGGTACACAGTAAACCTGAAGTGCAGCATCGGAAACTCAAACTGGACTCACAGGAGAGGTTCAAATCATAGAAAGTTAGAGTGTCAGTCCTCTTGTACTTAAATCGGCATTGTGCCTTTTCTATTAAATTCGGCTGCATTTTCTGTGTTTCATCGTCTATAAGGAGTTCCATGGTACACAGTAAACCTGAAGTGAAGCATGGGAGTCTAAAACTGGACTCCCAGGAGAGGTTCAAATCATTGAAAGTTAGAGTGTCAGTCCGCTTGTGCTTATGTCGACATTGTGCCTTTTGTATTAGATTCGGATGCAATTTCTGTGTTTCAACGTCAATAAGAAGGTCCAAGGGATACAGTTAACCTGAAGTGAAGCATCGGAATCTAAAACTGGACTCACAGGAGAGTTTCAAATCATAGAAAGTTAGAGTGTCAGTCCTCTTGTACTTAAGTCGGCATTTTGCCTTTTGTATTAAATTCGAATGCAATTTCTGAGTTTCTTCGTCAATAAGAAGGTCCAAGGTATACAGGAAACCTGAAGTGAAGCATCGGAATCTAAAACTGGACTCATAGGAGAGGTTCAAATCTAGATAGTTAGAGTGTCAGTCCTCTTGTACTTAAGTCGGCATTATGCCTTTTGAATTTAATTCCAATGCAATTTCTGTGTTTCATCGTCAATAAGAAGTACTGAGGTACACAGTAAACCTGAAGTACAGCATCGGAATCTAAAACTGGACTCACAGGAGAGTTTCAGATCATAGAAAGTTAGAGTGTCAGTCCTCTTGTACTTAAGTCGGCATTGTGCTTTTTGTATTAAATTCGTATGCAATTTCTGAGTTTCTTCGTCAATAAGAAGGTCCAAGGTATACAGGAACCCTGAAGTGAAGCATCGGAATCTAAAACTGGACTCACAGGAGAGGTTCAAATCATAGAAAGTTAGAGTTTCAGTCCTCCTCTATTTAAGACGGCATTGTGTCTTTTGAATTCAATTCCGATGCAATTTCTGTGTTTCATCATCAATAAGAAGTTACAAGGTATACAGTAAACCTGAAGTGAAGCATCGGAATCTAAAACTGGACTCACAGGACAGGTTCAAATCATAGAAAGTTAGAGTGTCAGTCCTCTTGTACTTAAATCGGCATTGTGCCTTTTGTAATTAATTCGGATGCAATTTCTGTGTTTCTTCGTCAATAAGAAGGTCCAAGGGATACAGTAAACCTGAAGTGAAGCATCGGAATCTAAAACTGGACTCACAGGAGAGGTTCAAATCATAGAAAGTGAGCGTGTCAGTCCTCTTGTACTGAAGTCGTCATTGTGCCTTTTGTATTAAATTCGGATGCAATTTCTGTGTTTTCGTCTATAAGAAGGTCCAAGGGATACAGTATACCTGAAGTGAAGCATCGGAATCTAAAACTGGACTCACAGGAGAAGTTCAAACCATAGAAAGTGAGAGTGTCAGTCCTCTTGTTCTTAAGTCGGGATAGTGCCTTTTGTATTAAAATCGGAGGAAATTTCTGTGTTTCATCGTCAATAAGAAGTCCAACGGATACAGTCAACCTGAAGTGACGCATCGGAATCTAAAACTGGACTCACAGGACTGGTTCAAATCATAGAAAGTTAGAGTGTCAGTCGTCTTGATCTAAAATCGGCATTGTGCCTTTTGTATTAAATTCGGATGCAATTTCTGTGTTTCATCGTCAATAAGAAGGTCCAAGGGATATAGTAAACCTGAAGTGAAGCATCGGAATCTAAAACAGGACTCCCAGGAGAGGTTCAAATCATAGAAAGTTAGATTGTCTGTCCTCTTGTACTTAAGTCGGCATTGTGCCTTTTGAATTTAATTCCGATGCAATTTCTGTGTTTCATCGTCAATAAGAAGTTCCAAGGTATACAGTAAACCTGAAGTGAAACATCGGAATCTAGAACTGGACTCACAGGAGAGGTTCATATCATAGAAATTTAGAGTGTCAGTCCTCTTGTACTTAAGTCGGCATTGTGCCTCTTGTATCAAATTCGGATGCAATTTTTGTGTTTCATCGTCAATAAGAAGGTCCAAGGGATACAGTAAACCTGAAGTGAAGCATCGGAATTGAAAACTGGACTCACAGGAGAGGTTCAAATCATAGAAAGTTAGAGTGTCAGTCCTCTTGTACTTAAGTCGGCATTGTGCCTTTTGAATTTAATTCCGATGCAATTTCTGTCTTTCATCGTCAATAAGAAGGTCAAAGGTATACATTAAACCTGAAGTGAAGCATCGGAATCTAAAACTGGACTCACAGGAGAGTTTCAAATCATTGAAAGTTAGAGTGTCAGTCCGCTAGTGCTTATGTCGTCATTGTGCCTTTTGTATTAGATTCAGATGCAATTTCTGTGTTTCTTCGTCAATAAGAGGGTTTCAAGGGGATACAGTAAACCTGAAGTGAAGCATCGGAATCTAAAACTGGACTCACAGGAGAGTTTCAAATCATAGAGACTTTGAGTGTCAGTCCTCTTGTACTTAAGTCGGCATTGTGCCTTTTGTATTAATTTCGGATGCAATTTCTGATTATTATCGTCAGTAAGAAGGTCGAAGGTATACAGTAAACCTGAAGTGAAGCATCGGAATCTAAAACGGGACTCACAGGATAGTTTCAAATCATAGAGAGTTGAAGTGTCAGTCCTCTTGTACTTAAGTCGGCATTGTGCGTTTTGACTTTAATTCCGATGTAATTTCTGTGTTTCATCGACAATAAGAAGGTCGAAGGTATACAGTATACCTGATGTGAAGCATTGGAATCTAAAACTGGACTCACAGGAGAGGTTCAAATCATAGAAATTTAGAGTGTCAGTCCTCTTGTACTTATCCTGGCATTGCGCCTTTTAAATTTATTTCCGATGCAATTTCTGTGTTCCATCGTCATTAAGAAGTTCCAAGGTATACAGTAAACCTGAAGTTAGACATCGGAATGTAAAACTGGACTCACAGGAGAGGTTTAAATCATTGAAAGTTAGATAGTCAGTCCTCTTGTACTTAAGTCGGCATTGTGCACTTTGTATTAAATTCGGATGCAATTTCTGTGTTTCATCGTCAATAAGAAGGTCCAAGGGATACGGTAAACATGAAGTGAAGCATCGGAATCTAAAACTGGACTCACAGGAGAGTTTCAAATCGTAGAAAGTTAGAGGGTCAGTCCTCCTCTACTTAAGACGGCATTGTGTCTTTTGAATTCAATTCCGATGCAATTTCTGTGTTTCATCGTCAATAAGAAGTTACAAGGTATACAGTAAACCTGAAGTGAAGCATCGGAATCTAAAACTGGACTCACAGGACGGGTTCAAATCATAGAAAGTGAGCGTGTCAGTCCTCTTGTACTTAAGTCGGCATTGTGCCTTTTCTATTAAATTGGTATGCAATTTTTGTGTTATCGTCTATAAGAAGGTCCAAGGGATACAGTAAACCTGAAGTGAAGCATCGGAATCTATAACTGGATTCACAGGAGAGGTTCAAATCATAGAAAGTTAGAGTGTCAGTCCTCTTGTACGTAAGTCGGCATTGTGCCTTTTGAATTTAATTCCTATGCAATTCCTGTGTTTCATCGTCAATAACAAGTTCCAAGTCATACAGTCTACCTTAAGTGAAGCATCGGAATCTAAAACTGGACTCACAGGACAGGTTCAAATCATAGAAAGTTAGAAAGTCAGTCCTCTTGAACTAAAATCGGCATTGTGCCTTTTGTATTAAATTCGGATGCAATATCTGTGTTTCATCGTCAATAAGAAGGTCAAGGGATACAGTAAACCTGAAGTGAAGCATCGGAATCTGAAACTGGACTCACAGGAGAGGTTCAAATCATAGAAAGTTAGAGTGACAGTCCTCTTGTACTTAAGTCGGCATTGTGCCTTTTGAGATTAATTCCGATGCAATTTCTGTGTTTCATCGTCAATAAGAAGGTCCAAGGGATACAGTAAACCTGAAGTGAAGCATCGGAATCTAAAACTGGACTCACAGGAGAGTTTCAAATCTAGATAGTTAGAGTGTCAGTCCTCTTGTACTTAAGTCGGCATTATGCCTTTTGAATTTAATTCCAATGCAATTTCTGTGTTTCATTGTCAATAAGAAGTACTGAGGTACACAGTAAACCTGAAGTACAGCATCGGAATCTAAAACTGGACTCACAGGAGAGTTTCAAATCATAGAAAGTTAGAGTGTCAGTCCTCTTGTACTTAAGTCGGCATTGTGCTTTTTGTATTAAATTCGGATGCAATTTCTGAGTTTCTTCGTCAATAAGAAGGTCCAAGGTATACAGGAACCCTGAACTGAAGCATCGGAATCTAAAACTGGACTCATAGGAGAGGTTCAAATCATAGAAAGTTAGAGTGTCCGTCCTCTTGTACATAAGTCGGCGTTGTGCCCTTTGTATTAAATTCGGAAGCAATTTATGTTTTTCATCGTCAATAAGAAGGTACAAGGGATACAGTAAACCTGAAGTGAAGCATCGGAATCTAAAACTGGACTCACAGGAGAGGTTCAAATCATAGAAAGTGAGTGTGTCAGTCCTCTTGTACTTAATCAGCATTGTGCCTTTTGTATTAAATTCGGATGCAATCTCTGTGTTTCGTCGTCAATAAGAAGGTCCAAGGGATACAGTAAACCTTAAGTGAAGCATCGGAATCTAAAACTGGACTCACAGGAGAGGTTCAAATCATTGAAAGTTAGTGTCAGTCCTCTTGTACTTAAGTCGGCATTGTGCGTTTTGAATTTAATTCCTATGCAATTCCTGTGTTTCGTCGTCAATAAGAAGTTCCAAGGCATACAGTCTACCTGAAGTGATGCATCGGAATCTAAAACTGGACTCACAGGACAGGTTCAAATCATAGAAAGTTAGAGTGTCAGTCCTCTTCTACTTAAGTCGGCATTGTGCCTTTTGAATTTAATTCCGATGCAATTTCTGTGTTTCATCGTCAATAAGAAGGTACAAGGGATACAGTAAACCTGAAGTGAAGCATCGGAATCTAAAACTGGACTCACAGGAGAGTTTCAAATCTAGAAAGTTAGAGTGTCAGTCCTCTTGTACTTAAGTCGGCATTATGCCTTTTGAATTTAATTCCAATGCAATTTCTGTGTTTCATTGTCAATAAGAAGTACTGAGGTACACAGTAAACCTGAAGTGCAGCATCGGAAACTGAAACTGGACTCACAGGAGAGGTTCAAATCATAGAAAGTTAGAGTGTCAGTCCTCTTGTACTTAAATCGGCATTGTGCCTTTGCTATTAAATTCGGCTGCATTTTCTGTGTTTCATCGTCTATAAGGAGTTCCATGGTACACAGTAAACCTGAAGTGAAGCATGGGAGTCTAAAACTGGACTCCCAGGAGAGGTTCAAATCATTGAAAGTTAGAGTGTCAGTCCGCTTGTGCTTATGTCGGCATTGTGCGTTTTGTATTAGATTCGAATGCAATATCTGTATTTCAACGTCAATAAGAAGGTCCAAGGGATACAGTTAACCTGAAGTGAAGCATCGGAATCTAAAACTGGACTCACAGGAGAGTTTCAAATCATAGAAAGTTAGAGTGTCAGTCCTCTTGTACTTAAGTCGGCATTGTGCCTTTTGTATTAAATTCGGATGCAATTTCTGAGTTTCTTCGTCAATAAGAAGGTCCAAGGTATACAGGAAACCTGAAGTGAAGCATCGGAATCTAAAACTGGACTCACAGGAGAGGTTCAAATCATTGAAAGTTAGTGTCAGTCCTCTTGTACTTAAGTCGGCATTGTGCGTTTTGAATTTAATTCCTATGCAATTCCTGTGTTTCGTCGTCAATAAGAAGTTCCAAGGCATACAGTCTACCTGAAGTGATGCATCGGAATCCAAAACTGGACTCACAGGACAGGTTCAAATCATAGAAAGTTAGAGTGTCAGTCCTCTTCTACTTAAGTCGGCATTGTGCCTTTTGAATTTAATTCCGATGCAATTTCTGTGTTTCATCGTCAATAAGAAGGTACAAGGGATACAGTAAACCTGAAGTGAAGCATCGGAATCTAAAACTGGACTCACAGGAGAGTTTCAAATCTAGAAAGTTAGAGTGTCAGTCCTCTTGTACTTAAGTCGGCATTATGCCTTTTGAATTTAATTCCAATGCAATTTCTGTGTTTCGTTGTCAATAAGAAGTACTGAGGTACACAGTAAACCTGAAGTGCAGCATCGGAAACTGAAACTGGACTCACAGGAGAGATTCAAATCATAGAAAGTTAGAGTGTCAGTCCTCTTGTACATATGTCGGCGTTGTGCCCTTTGTATTAAATTCGGAAGCAATTTATGTTTTTCATCGTCAATAAGAAGGTACAAGGGATACAGTAAACCTGAAGTGAAGCATCGGAATCTAAAACTGGACTCACAGGAGAGGTTCAAATCATAGAAAGTGAGTGTGTCAGTCCTCTTGTACTTAAGACGGCATTGTGACTTTTGTATTACATTGGGATGCAATTTCTGTGTTTCGTCGTCAATAAGGGGGTCCAAGGGATACAGTAACCTGAAGTGAAGCATCGGAATCTAAAACTGGACTCACAGGAGAGTTTCAAATCATAGGGAGCTAGAGTGTCAGTCCTCTTGTACTTAAGTCGGCATTGTGCCTTTTCTATTAAATTCGGATGCAATTTCTGTGTATTATCGTCAATAAGAAGGTCGAAGGTATACAGTAAACCTGAAGTGAAGCATCGGGATCTAAAACGGGACTCACAGGAGAGTTTCAAATCATCGAGAGTTAAAGTGTCAGTCCTCTTGTACTTAAGTCGGCATTGAGCGTTTTGACTTTAATTCCGATGCAATTTCTGTGTTTCATCGGCAATAAGAAGTTCGAAGGGATACAGTATACCTGATGTGAAGCATTGGAATCTAAAACTGGACTCACAGGAGAGGTTCAAATCATAGAAATTTAGAGTGTCAGTCCTCTTGTACTTATCCCGGCATTGCGCCTTTTAAATTTAATTCCGATGCAATTTCTGTGTTCCATCGTCATTAAGTAGTTCCACGGTATACAGTAAACCTGAAGTTAAGCATCGAAATGTAAAACTGGACTCTCAGGAGAGGTTTAAATCATTGAAAGTAAGATAGTCAGTCCTCTTGTACTTAAGTCGGCATTGTGCCCTTTGTATTAAATTCGGATGCAATTTCTGTGTTTCATCGTCAATAAGAAGGTCCAAGGGATATGGTAAACATGTAGTGAAGCATCGGAATCTAAAACTGGACTCACAGGAGAGTTTCAAATCGTAGAAAGTTAGAGTGTCTGTCCTCCTCTACTTAAGACGGCATTGTGTCTTTTGAATTCAATTCCGATGCAATTTCTGTGTTTCATCGCAATAAGAAGTTACAAGGTATACAGTAAACCTGAAGTGAAGCATCGGAATCTAAAACTGGACTTACAGGACAGGTTGAAATCATAGAAAGTTAGAGTGTCAGTCCGCTTGTGCTTATGTCGGCATTGTGCCTTTTGTATTAGATTCCGATGCAATTTCTGTGTTTCAACGTCAATAAGAAGGTCCAAGGGATACAGTTAACCTGAAGTGAAGCATCGGAATCTAAAACTGGACTCACAGGAGAGTTTCAAATCATAGAAAGTTAGAGTGTCAGTCCTCTTGTACTTAAGTCGGCATTGTGCCTTTTGTATTAAATTCGGATGCAATTTCTGAGTTTCTTCGTCAATAAGAAGGTCCAAGGTATACAGGAAATCTGAAGTGAAGCATCGGAATCTAAAACTGGACTCACAGCAGAGTTTCAAATCTAGAAAGTTAGAGTGTCAGTCCTCTTGTACTTAAGTCGGCATTATGCCTTTTGAATTTAATTCCAATGCAATTACTGTGTTTCATTGTCAATAAGAAGTACTGAGGTACACAGTAAACCTGAAGTGCAGCATCGGAAACTGAAACTGGACTCACAGGAGAGGTTCAAATCATAGAAAGTTAGAGTGTCAGTCCTCTTGTACTTAAATCGGCACTGTGCCTTTTCTATTAAATTCGGCTGCATTTTCTGTGTTTCATCGTCTATAAGGAGTTCCATGGTACACAGTAAACCTGAAGTGAAGCATGGGAGTCTAAAACTGGACTCCCAGGAGAGGTTCAAATCATTGAAAGTTAGAGTGTCAGTCCGCTTGTGCTTATGTCGACATTGTGCCTTTTGTATTAGATTCGGATGCAATTTCTGTGTTTCAACATCAATAAGAAGGTCCAAGGGATACAGTTAACCTGAAGTGAAGCATCGGAATCTAAAACTGGACTCACAGGAGAGTTTCAAATCATAGAAAGTTAGAGTGTCAGTCCTCTTGTACTTAAGTCGGCATTGTGCCTTTTGTATTAAATTCGGATGCAATTTCTGAGTTTCTTCGTCAATAAGAAGGTCCAAGCTATACAGGAAACCTGAAGTGAAGCATCGGAATCTAAAACTGGACTCATAGGAGAGGTTCAAATCATAGAAAGTTAGAGTGTCCGTCCTCTTGTACTTAAATCAGCGTTGTGCCCTTTGTATTTAATTCGGAAGCAATTTATGTTTTTCATCGTCATTAAGAAGGTACAAGGGATACAGTAAACCTGAAGTGAAGCATCGGAACCTAAAACTGGACTCACAGGAGAGGTTCAAATCATAGAAAGTGAGTGTGTCAGTCCTCTTGTACTTAAGTCAGCATTGTGCCTTTTGTATTAAATTCGGATGCAATTTCTGTGTTTCGTCGTCAATAAGAAGGTCCAAGGGATACAGTAAACCTAAAGTGAAGCATCGGAATCTAAAACTGGTCTCACAGGAGAGGTTCAAATCATAGAAAGTTAGAGTGTCAGTCCTCTTGTACTTAAGACGGCACTGTGCCTTTTGTATTTAATTCGGATGCAATTTCCGTGTTTCATCGACAGTAAGAAGGTCCAAGGGATACAGTAAACCTGAAGTGAAGCATCGGAATCTGAAACTGGACTCACAGGAGAGTCTCAAATCATAGAAAGTTAGAGTGTCACTCCTCTTATACTTAAATCGGCATTCTGCCTTTTGTATTAAATTCGGATGCAATTTCTTTGTATTATTGTCAATAAGAAGGTAGAAGGGATACAGTAAACCTGAAGTGTAGCATCGGAATCTAAAACGGGACTTACAGGAGAGTTTCAAATCATAGAAAGTTAATGTGTCAGTCCTCTTGTACTTAAGTCGGCATTGTGCCTTTTGAAATTAATTCCGATGCAATTTCTGTGTTTCATCGTCAATAAGAAGGTCCAAGGTATACAGTAAACCTGAAGTGAAGCATCGGAATCTAAAACTGGACTCACAGGAGAGTTTCAAATCATTGAAAGTTAGAGTGTCAGTCCGCTTGTGCTTATGTCGTCATTGTGCCTTTTGTATTAATTTCGGATGCAATTTCTGATTATTATCGTCAATAAGAAGGTCGAAGGTATACAGTAAAGCTGAAGTGAAGCATCGGAATCTAAAACGGGACTCACAGGAGAGTTTCAAATCATAGAGATTTGAAGTGTCAGTCCTCTTGTACTTAAGTCGGCATTGTGCGTTTAGACTTTAATTCCGATGCAATTTCTGTGTTTCATCGACAATAAGAAGGTCGAAGGTATACAGTATACCTGATGTGAAGCATTGGAATCTAAAACTGGACTCACAGGAGAGGTTCAAATCATAGAAATTTAGAGTGTCAGTCCTCTTGTACTTATCCTGGCATTGCGCCTTTTAAATTTTTTCCGATGCAATTTCTGTGTTCCATCGTCATTAAGAAGTTCCAAGGTATACAGTAAACCTGAAGTTAGACATTGGAATGTAAAACTGGACTCACAGGAGAGGTTTAAATCATTGAAAGTTAGATAGTCAGTCCTCTTGTACTTAAGTCGGCATTGTGCACTTTGTATTACATTCGGATGCAATTTCTGTGTTTCATTGTCAATAAGAAGGTCCAAGGGATACGGTAAACATGAATTGAAGCATCGGAATCTAAAACTGGACTCACAGGAGAGTTTCAAATCGTAGAAAGTTAGAGTGTCAGTCCTCCTCTACTTAAGACGCCATTGTGTCTTTTGAATTCAATTCCGATGCAATTTCTGTGTTTCATCGTCTATAAGAAGGTCCAAGGGATACAGTTAACCTGAAGTGAAGCATCGGAATCTATAACTGGACTCACAGGAGAGGTTCAAATCATAGAAAGTTAGAGTGTCAGTCCTCTTGTACGTAAGGCGGCATTGTGCCTTTTGAATTTAATTCCTATGCAATTCCTGTGTTTCATCGTCAATAACAAGTTCCTAGTCATACAGTCTACCTTAAGTGAAGCATCGGAATCTAAAACTGGACTCACAGGACAGGTTCAAAACATAGAAAGTTAGAAAGTCAGTCCTCTTGAACTAAAATCGGCATTGTGCCTTTTGTATTAAATTCGGATGCAATTTCTGTGTTTCATCGTCAATAAGAAGGTCCAAGGGATACAGTTAACCTTAAGTGAAGCATCGGAATCTGAAACTGGACTCACAGGAGAGGTTCAAATCATAGAAAGTTAGAGTGACAGTCCTCTTGTACTTAAGTCGGCATTGTGCCTTTTGAATTTAATTCCGATGCAATTTCTGTGTTTCATCGTCAATAAGAAGGTCCAAGAGATACAGTAAACCTGAAGTGAAGCATCGGAATCTAAAACTGGACACACAGGAGAGTTTCAAATCTAGAAAGTTAGAGTG